>NC_139230.1:100327125-100779272 GCF_977018435.1 Lepisma saccharinum | reverse complement strand
TAATCTAGAAGTCTCGATTGTGATAACAGAAGAGATGGACGCGACGAAAAAAACAAAAAAAAAACATAAGAAGATTAATCGATGCGGACAAGATAAACGATGATCAACATTTATGCAGAAAGGTTGAACGTATTGTCACGATTAGTCGAACATGTCGCGAAAGGCAAAATAAAAAAAATAACTCCCAAGTATGATTACAAAGCGACAACGCCATCGGCAAGACATAATTACCAGAAAATAACTGCAACCGACACAGTGAGAGGGGTCTTCATATTGTAAGGCCAGTTCATCTGCTTGCTATTAAAAAAAATAAATGCCGAACCTTGCAGGACACCCGGGAAGCCTTGAACTGTTCTTGTTGAAACTAAGTGACACTGCTGTGAAGTAAGTCGCTCGATAGTTTTTTAGTATTCAGTCACCAAGCCCGTGGTAGCCATTCTAGGTAGTTGAGTCGATATTTCACTGGAAATAATGTGTTTTCCATTGCTGAAAAAAAAACAAGCTTCCAGTTTGAATAAATAAGCTATTTCGTCCACTCCTGTTGGGTCACCTAGCAAAAAGTTGAAAACAATTTCTTGAAGAGAAAAAAAAATACTGTTTCTTGTCACCAAGCGTACGTACATGAAGAATATGCATGAGTTGATTTATTTATTTCTTCTTCTCTCTTTCCGAAGGCATACGCGCTTCTTATTCAAGAACCGGAATATTTGTGCCTTTCGAATCGAATTTAAGGGGGGGAGTTCCATGACAAACATCTACTGAAGTTTTTAAGATGAGCCCGCAGAGTTTTTTGCATGTCCTCTCCCAAGTTAGTGTCTCGTACTTGTGTTTTCGGTTTCCAGTGTGGACAGGTTAGAAACGAGTGTAGTGAATAAGAATCCCTCGGGCCTAATCCTTAATATATATAATATTGTCATTATTATCCTGCTGAAAATAATGTTATGAGAGCCGTCGCCATTTCAGAGTGGCAAATGTTTAACTCTATTAATTCTTGAATTTTATTTTAGGTTAGGCATATTCAACAAATTCTTTTTTGATTACAATACAACAATATTTTACATTTCAACGTTTTCGTAGTCGTCTAAACATTTGAGAAAACCTTTTTTTGGTTACCGAGATGATAGAAGAAGAAGAGAGAGAGTGATTGAATAATTTTGAGAACTTCTTAATATTGGACAGTGTAACCACTATGTTGTCGATGAAAACGAGGCAAAAACAACATTACCACTATGCTATCGGGGTGAACGGCATTTTTCTATTATCATTTGTGTCCACACACAAAACTTCGTGTCTGTCTGCATCCATACCTAGATCGAGAAATTCGAACCATGCCTCAGCCCCTTGTGACTTATTTAATTCTTTACACTCATCAAAATATGTGCTTAATAAAATGCCTCAATCGCACGAGCTATGACATCCTCTGTAAGCATCCAAGCAACCACATGTATAAATTATAGTCTCCCACACATAATGCTCTTTCATGTCAAAATAGATTCGCTTCCTCCACCATCAGGGCAGTGGGAGCTCGTGTACCATGAGGGGTTGAATAAACCTAAAAAATCGGTTGGGATGGAAAAAGAGTGGATAGAGATCTTTCTCAGATCAGGATAGGCTTGTATTTGCTGTCCTCGGGTTTAAGAAGCCTAGTTAGTTAGTTGGTTGTTTCCCCCCCCCCCCTGCACCATTTCAATTTTTGAATAATCACTTGTTAGTTATGAACGCACCGTTGACATCTTGTCTGATTATTTATGTGTTTGGGTTGAGGCTCCGTATTTGCTCGCAACATTTATTTTCTTTTTTTTCTTGTTATATGATTTTTACATTAGAAACAACAGATTTCCATTAACAGTATTTCATGTTATGGAAACATTTAAGTCTATACGCCATCGGGGGTGGGATTGCAACCTACGTCATCCGACAAAAATCAGGATCGGTATTGTAACATTTAATTGCTCAGGTCATTTTTAAATATGTACAGCTATAGGTAAACATTGTAACTTGAGCCCTCAGAGTCGTAGACCGGCAAAAATACACCTCTGTTAATCGCCTCGTGTGGGGAAGAAGAACAATTGTAGTTGTTGGTGTAATACACTTCGAAGCAGACGTGCCCCACTTTTTCAATTTCATCAAAACAACCATTATTCATCCTCATCGTTTCCATTAGCCAAAATAGCCTCGCGTTACAATTTTCGTAGTGATCTCCGTTCGCCCCTTGGCTTTTCGTAGATTAACAAAAATTAACAAAAATTATAGTTGATCTGAACCCCTTTGTCCAAATAAAAAATAAGCTCCGGTCCCATCTGGAGACTGCAAAACTAATATGTATGTCTATTCAGAAAAACCCAAAAGTTTTAACATCCATGCACATTACCGTACTGTGGCTGTTGCGCCCCACACCCATGTGTAATGTTTTATTTCTCTTGTTGGCTGAACGCGAAGATGCTCGAGACTGCTTTCAAAAATTATTTTCGGCCTCGCTTCACGATACAGCCGTATGCATGTAAAACTAGTATATCACACACAGGCAGAGGGGCAAAAAATAACATTTCTCTCTTCCCCTCGCTTTTGCCCATCTTCCAGTGTTCGTCTAGATAGCATGACTAGCAAAAATATTGAAATCGAAATAAGAATTATCCGTTATGGTCTCCCTCCCTTCTTTGCATGCATGTTGCGCTGACATGTAAATAAGCGCTATGCTTTAATAAAAAACAACCATTGTACAACTGTATAGGTCCTCGTCCATCTCATGCCAGGGACTGGGTATATCTTGTGTACAGTTTATAGTGGCATCATATTCCTTCGCCAGATATCAAACTCGAGAGACTTGCAAGACAGCTCAGGTTATAACTTACTACGAGGTCTGTTTTTTTTAAAAAATAATAATCGTCAGTCCATATGACAATGCTTGCTGTTTAACTAACAGTATTCGAATCTCTGAGGGGCCGGGGCATTCCACATTTACCTTTGCTAGAAAGCGCAGTGCAATAAATATTATTTTTAAGTTATGCAATAATTTTGACATTATATTCATGTCCATTCCCCAAGACTAGATTTATATACACAACCAACTCGCTCTTGCAATATATTATCTGATGCGATATTGTGAAAGGTTCTCGTATGTTCGCGAAACAGGAAATACACGTCATAGCTTCCGTGAATCTGGGGGCACGCAAAATACCGTAAGAAGAATTATATATTCCAAATGCAGGCATCATCATTTTTCTCTTGCACAAATAGAATAATCGGGCTGAATTTCCAGTCTAAAACCACCATGTTCTGGCAGCAAGTATCAAAAACCTGTGGTAATTTTATTATATGATAGGAGGTGAGTGAAATGGTTGTTGCAAGTTACCTTTTAAACCCAGTACGTGTGTAGGAAAAACTGCGTATAAGCTGTCTGTGTGTCAGGTGGTCGTGTCGTTCGCTAGTTGTATGTCACAGCTTAACCCGTACTAGGTAATATTTTTACATGAGGTAAGTTGGCATACTCTGGTAGGGTATATGTTTCAAGCCTCTAGCTGTAGAGCCTATTTGCAAAAGTAAGTTTGGTAACACTACTCGTCGAAAGCAGCTCAAACAGTGTTGCTACCTGTAGGTTAATTTTCCCCGTTATACAATTGCAAGAGGTGAGTTGCTTATAGCCTATCTGGAAGGCTTGGTGTGTGTGTGTCCATGGCTTATGTCGTAGGTTAATAAAATTTGCAATAGATCTTGTGTGTGTTGGCAACCGTCAGCCCTTACATGTGATATAGCAGCCTTACTTATTGTAAGACATAGTGTGTATGTATGAGTGGGGGGAGGTTAGTTTAGTTCACGATAGATCGACCTGTCACGCTATGACCAATTTCTGCTTTTGAGTCACCTGTAAGGCTATATGTGGGTGGGTGAGGGAGCTTAGTTTAATTCACGATAGATCACATTTTAAATTTGCTCACTCTCTCTGTGTCTGTGTGTCAGGTGGTCGTGTCGATCGCTAGTTGTATGTCACAGATTAACCTAGGTAATATTAACTGTACTTCAAAAAATAAAATTGTGTGTATCTCATGTCGAACTAGAAACAAAAAAATCAAACATTAAGCATGCATGCAGATTAATTAAGCTGTAAATTTAAAATTTGGCCTCCCCCAAATCGCATTTCATACATACATACATACATACATAGGACCCGTGGCCCACCTCCCAAGAGGTTTGGTTAGCATGCAATAGATCAGTATGCAATTTAATATTCTTGTCTAGTACGCTGCACTTCTTTGCAGTGCAGGTGTATCCCGGTGTCAGGCTGGTGAAAAAAAATAACATTCAACCGAGTAGACAAATAGCAGTGTTCAAGTTCAGAAGATTCAACAAATACCTGTCTGCTGCTTTAAACATTCATTTGATTAGTTAACCACTCACCACGTGGTCATACACCACACCACATATTACACCTCTCTAAGACGTGGTGCAGACACCAAATACACTACATGACACCCAAAATCAACAAGATAGGTTGCACCGTGTAACCAACTAGACGCATGAGTGCAGTCAAAAAATGCAGCAAACTAGACGAAGCTATTGAATCAAAATAATCACGTGGCATTTTTTGAATCTGACTTCACCCACTCTTTTTTTTAATCCTTAATCGCAACAATAATTAACCGACTTTTTAAGTTTACTCTATGCACAGATAGATTAATCGGAGGACTGGGCATACAGTTTAAAATAGAATCGGAATCCAGTAGGTATCGAACCCGGGACCCTTTGATTACAACGTGACAACTTATCAACAAGAGGAGATATTTTTTTTGGTGACGTGGAGTACTTTATCTTTCGGGGGGTCAACATTATTTTTTTACTCAGTCGTCATATAACATGAACACACGCAAACATTCTCATGTACTTTTATTATTTTGTGTTCGTTAAGTACAAGTATATTCTTAGATAAATTATTGTTTAATTTAATAAATTGTAAACTCGGAGCCTGCTATACTAACACTCCTTCTGTCTATTGAAAGCGAATGTTGCGTGCATGCAGAAATAACACAGAAAAAAAAGCGGATGGAAGCAATTTAAAATCAGTGGAGTAAGGTTAGTATTACGAGAACGTAAAAACATGTGCTTTCATTCAACTTCGAAAAATAAGAATAAATGTGTGCATACAGAACACATATGCTTTCTTTTCACAGTTGTAAAATCATATAAATTGTACATGAAGTAAGTTACGGGAAGGCTCTCTCTTTTATGTCTGTGTATATGTTGTACAATTAGGTACAAATTGTTGTACAATTATTTTCCCCAGTTGTCCAGTTGGAGTTGGGGGGCATAACACTGGTACTATTTGTAATCACAGTGCTTACTCATGTATTTTGTTTAATATTTTATTTCAAATTCACTGTCAGAAACTAGTGTTGCCAGTTGCTGGATGTAGGTTTACCTACTCTGTTGGTTGTCACTGTCAAGCTTCCAGTATTCGTACAGCATAAAAAGCTATAACCCCCCTCTCAAAATATATACATTGTATACGCCAATTCTTGCTGTAAAATTTCTATGCTGTTTAACCTAATAGAATTCGAATCTCTGAGAAAGCCAAATACTAAGCTTTAGCATTCCATATTAGCAAAACCTTTATACGTACGTATTTATAACCTCAATTTACTAATAAAAAAATCCCCCCTAACCAACCAATTGGCACATTTATATGACCTTCTATAGAAGAAGAGAACATAACATTTCCGAGCCGGTATTATTAATATGACATTCTTAACAGGTTAATGCATCAATCTTTAAGCAAACACTTAGGAATGTTTGAAATTCAAACAATTCTTGTGACAAAAAAAACAAATAATTAGGAAATTCTTTTTAACCAAACAATCAACACAAATCTCTTTTTTTATAGAGAAAAAAAAAGCATAACATTCCTGAGACAGTAATAGTGAAATTAGAAGAAGATTAATCACACGAGCATCATCATCGTCGACATCGCTTATCCTGACGGGATGCACGACATGTTTATCCAACGTATAGGAATACACGTTGATGATTAAGCGTTTTCCTTCTGCATCTCGTGCTTATATTTCAAATTTTGTTGTATCAGAAATAGTCACCGGGTATTCGATGCCAGACATTACACTTTCAAAACTCGGACTCGTATTGTTTGTAATATCCAACCCACTGTGGATTATTTTTGCAATAAACAGGATGCAGTGCAGCCAATATACACTAAAAAAATACACTTGTTATCGCTGTTCTGTATATTTAACACGGCCCTCTTGTGTTGAATGTTCGGTGGAAGAGGCATAAGCTAAGTACGTGTTGCTAGAAGACCTTCGTCGTTGCAAGTCATCCATAACCTATTCACTAAGAAATAAGAAAAAAAATATTGACGTATTGAAAAAAATTGACTTGTTCACCGAGTTCACAGATGTTTACTCATTGATGACTCCGTTGTTGTCGTCTATCAAAAAACCTAAGTACGTTGGAAACAGTAAAAAAGTTATCGAAAAATCTCCCCCCCTTGCCGATTTTTTTTGGTGACTGTAGGTCTAGTTTCGATTAGCCTTACTGTCACTCTACCCGAGCGTCATGGTCGCAGCCGGCCTCTCTCCTTTCAACATGAACTTGGGGAGTGGCGCGAATTCCACGCCGCCCGGAACAGGCGTTCTGCCCGGTACGGAAGTTAATGTTTATCGCGGCGTTACAAATCCAGCCGGTTGTACGGAAGCTGATCTTCACGTGTATTTTTCACGAGACACGCTTAATGCCACGTGCATACGCAAGATCATGGCCTTGCGTAAAAAAATCAAAAAATTTAAAAACAATAAAACTTTACCGCCGGGCAAACTGCTCGAAATAGATGCCAAACAGAACACAGTTAAATTAATAATAAATAGTATGCACAGGTAAATATACAAATTGAAAAACACCCCCCGAAGAGATTTGTCCCCCACGTCAATCAATTTTACGTTCGAAGGTCGTACGGGAAAACCTTTACTTTTTTGGTTGGGCACCACGCACTCCTGGCGGGGTTATGGGGGCCAGGAATCCTAAAAAAACAACAATTATTATTATTTTGTTTGTTTGCTTGCGTCACAATACACGCGCACGCGTGTGTGTGTGTGTGGCACATCGTTCCCCCCGGGAGAGGTTTACAAAGGTCACGATATACAGAGTTGGAAAATTACGATAAGATGCATTCGCTCACCACTGTTGCCAGCCATAAATCTCTCTCTCTTTATCTTACAGCAACATTGGCATCTCTATTTTTTTTAGTTGTAAGTAAATTGCCAACACACTCTAGTTAATAATACTACATATTATACGCACACACGCACGTAGGTTGGAGTAGGTTAGGTTAGGTTAGGTTAGGCTAGGTTAGGTTAGGTTAGGTTAGAATAGGTTAGGTTAGGTTAGGTTAGGTTAGGTTAGAGTAGGTTAGGGTGGGTGTTGGCAGCTGTTGGTTGTTTAACTCTTCTCTCTCTCTCTCTCTCCAAGCCTCAAGCAAGGTTGCCAGCTTCTTGCTTTATGCACTGTAAAACAAGCCTCAAGCAAGGTTGCCAGCTTCTTGCGTTAGGCTAGGTTAGACCAAAAAAACCTTGGTGATTTTTTCGAGTAAAATATTAGCAACACTGCAAGAAAATAGAGTTGATGCCTTACGAGAAAAATCTATTAAGGCGAGCCTCAAGCAAAATTGCCAGCTCCTTGCTTGAGGCTACGTTAGACCCAAAAAAACCCCTTGGTGATTTTTTCGAGTAAGCAGTTGGCAACACTGCGAAAAAATGAGGCTCATTGCCTTACGAGACAAGTCCATTAAGGCGAGCCTCACCGAGCCTCACTTTCGGTCCGTGAACTCTCTAAACTGGACTACTGAGGATGAGTGATGAAAGGATGAAATTGATGAATGGACATTCACAAACAACCAAGCCCGACCGGGATTACAACCCGGGACCCTTGGCGTCGCAGCGCGATGTGCTTACCGCTCGGCCACAGGGTCGGGCTGCTGAAGAATGTGAAAATCTGGGAATGGAGCTGGATTAATACAACATGTTTTCGATTTTCGAAAATGAACATTTTCTATTTTTCGTTTTTCAGTTTTTCAGTCTTTTAAAAAAAAGGTCGTTTTTTGTTTATGGAAAAAAAAAATCGCTTTCTTGTTTTTCGAAGAAAATAGTTTAAAAAATCTTTTGTTTTTTCGAAAAAAATCGTATTTCGAAAAAACACGTTTTCTGAAAAATAAAGTTTCTCGTTTCTCAAAACAAAAATAGTTTTTCGTGTTACGAGAAAAATGTTCTACGAAAATATAATCGTTTTCGAAAAAAGGATAGTTTTTCGAAAAAAAAATTGATTTTCGGAAAAAAATGTTTTTCATTTTTCGAAAAAAAGTTTTCTTTTTTCGTGTTTCAGAAATAATTTATTTTTCGTTTTTCAAAAAGAAAATAATTTATTTTTCGTTTTTCAAAAAGAAAATCGTTTCGGTTTTCCGTTTTTCGAAAAAAAATCGTTTTTAGAGAAGGAAATCGTTTTTCGAAAAAAAAAATCATTTTTGTTTGTTTGAAATTTTTTCGTATTTCCACTTCATTTTCGAAAAAAAAAGTTTAGATTTTCAATTTTTCGAAAAGAAAAGGGCATCCCTATTTTATGTATAAAATTGCTTATTGAAACAAAAGAATCTAATATTGCCATTGTATGCAATTTGGATAGTCTACGTAACAGCTTTGTATAAAGAGAGGCTTGTGAATCGCATTCTGCTTGGCATTCTGAGGTAATAAATAGAGCCTCTGTGTGTGTGAAGTAGATATGTGAAGCTGAAAAACCGCTCATTTATAAACATTTTTTTACGAATATTGATCTCCATATAGATATATAAGAAAGTTATTTTTAATCACAAGTATTCAGAAATATATATTTTTAAAATACTAAAGTAATAAAACGATGAATCTACTTTTCTAATGGTGTTCCTTTCAGTCATAGACATAGGAAAGCAAAAACATGTTATAACAAGTAGCTCAGGTTATTGTTTATTGAATAAAATTATTATTATTATTAAAGGCTTTCATTTTTGTGTTACAAATTGTTATGTTTGCTATAAAAGGTCTAATGTCAAAATATTATTATTGAACTGACATCACAAGTTAGCTTCAATAAAGCGGTACCTAATGACTCATTTTGATAATATCGTTGTATGTAAAGCATGGTAACTACAAAATTTCCTTGAACAACCCTCAAACAAATCGCAAGTAGCACCACCGAAAAAATAATAATTCGGATGAAATATCATCTTTGTATGATAGTAAACATACAAGTGAATCATATTTACTGTAAATCATTTAGAAATTCATTTTAGTTTGTAAATTAGATTATTTCGAAACATCAACTTTCAATATCTCTTTCAATTCAATGTCACTTACCTTGTTTCACACCCGAGCCCTTCAATTATCAACAATAATAATTATTTTTCATAATAATAATACTGATTATTAGTATTCTTCTTCGTACTCTTCTTCTTTTTTATTTTTATTATTCGTATTATTATTAGTATTAGTATGATAAATATTATTATTATTTACTGTTGAAGATGGCGAAACCGAAGAAATATGGTTTGTTGTCGCAAGAAGATATGATGAGAGCACTACATGCCTTCCGAAATGTTGATGCTGTTATTAATGAAATATGCAGACTTTACGGCGTTCCGAAGGTTATAGAACAGAAAATAGAAAGCGTGCGAAGATATAAAGAGTTTTGGAGATGGCACCGACCTCCATAGTGAACTGGAGGATGAGCTGATAAGTTACGTTCTTCAGATGTAATCCATATGTTTGGATGCTCTCGACAAGATCTTCAGAAATTAGCATATTATTTAGCTGAAGCCAATGGAATCAATCATATGTTCCAAAACGGGAAAGCTTGAAAACAATGGTACTACAGTTTCATGTCTCGCCACCCGAGTCTGTCCTTCCGTCAACCGGAGGCTACTTCAGCAGCAAGGGCTTTTGGGATTAATAAAGATGATGTAATGAAGTTTTTTTAATCTGACAAAGATCACTTTAAAGAATTGTTTGGGGCTAGACAGATATTCAATGTGGATGAGACTAGTCTCTCAACTGTTCAAAAACAGCAAAAAGTTCTTGCTCGGAAAGTGAAGCCCCAAGTGGGCGCTCTAACCAGCAGGGAACGAGGAACAAATACCACCTGTTTTTGCTGTTTCAGTGCTGCCGGCATGTATGTGCCTCCAATGCTTATTTTTAAGGGGAAGAGGTTCTGCGATAATCTGAAGCCTGGTGCTTCATCTTGAACACTATTTGCTATTTCTGATAGTGTTAGCGATTGGATCACAAGTGAGTTGTTTGTCCAATGGATGCAGAACTTTATCAAAAACGTAAGGCACTTTGTCGATAGGAAAGTGCTGTTGATTCTAGATGGACATGCCACACACACCAAATATCTCCAAGCCAAAAATCTAGCCAGGGATAATAGTGTGATAATGATCTGCTTCACACCACATACCACTCACAAGCTCCAGACGTTAGATGTGTCATTCTTCAAATCACTGGACACATATTATAACCAAGCAGCTGACAAATGGCTTCGCACAAACAGAGATAGTAACATTACTCCGGTACGAGTTTGCAACGCTCCTGGGAGAAGCTTATGGTAGAGCTGCAACTGAGAAGAAAGCCATAAGTGGTTTTTCACATACCGGAATTTGGCCTTTGGATCCTAATGTTTTCCAGGATTAAGACTTTGTTCCCAAAGCTTCTCACTTGAAGCCAGATTGTAGGGATGAAATACAAGCTGAGCAACAAATTCCAGAAGCAGCGCTAACTACACCAGAAGGTCGCAGCCAGGAATCTCCTAAACAAATGCCGAATGTGACCCCAGAGCAAATATCACCAGTTCCAGTTCAGCAGAAAAGAAAGAGAAGTCGAGCTACTTCTTCAACTGTCGTTGAAGCAGTAGGCTTTACAGAAACATTTATCGGACAACTGCAAACCTTCCCGGGGTAGTGCAATGAAATCACTAACATTGCCAGGAGCTGACAACTCGACTAGTCGACTAGATGGTATTGCAAAATCTGTGACGCAAACAAGGAAGAAGATATCAAATATTTGAAGTGTAGTGTCTGGTTTCATACAAGGTGTGCGAGAGTACGTGCAAAGAAGAAAATATTTTTCAGTGATAAATGTGGAACAAAATATCATGGACCCATGGTTACATGAAGTTAACAATTTCTTCTTGTCAATTAATTTTATGAGAGCTTACTTATTTTCTTTTTACACTATATGAATATGTAACAAGCGTTTATTGCATTCTATGTCGTAAATAAAGTCCCATTACTGAATCACACTTTAAGGTCCTGCATGTTATTAATGGTACAATTTATAGTACATGCTCATAAATTGCACCACTTTGAATCTTCACACTTTTTCTGTCACAGCCTTTAAAACCAAAAACATATTAATTGTTTTCAGTTTATATATACATGCGTACATGTCCTGGCTACTGTACGGTGTCATTGTATTTTGTTAAGCTCGTAGAGTCTCCATGTCAATCTGAAAAAATTCTGAAAGTGGTATAATTTATGAGACCTCATCCTAATGATTTTAAAATATTTATCATTTTGCTCTCCTTCAGCGCCTGCTTTGTTTCGTTGCTTCGGGCCACCACACCCATCACCCTTCCTCCTTCCTTTGTTTCTGATGACGCACATTTGTTAAATGTGTGTTAAATGTAGTGCCTCAAATTTGTTTTAAGAGACAGTATTCGGTGCTACTGAATTGTGGTTAATCTAAATTATGCATAATTGTATATTCCTTTTTAAAAAAATTTCACTAATCGTACACTCTTTTTGTTATAAAAATCAACCATTGGAGACGATTTTATTATTAAAGTAAGTATACGTCTGCTTATGTTCATACTTATTTATGTATGTGTGCAATATTAATATTATAATCTCTAATATTCACAGATCAAAATACACGTATGATACTTGAGCATTATCTTGAAGAATTGCAATTACAATTATCAAATGAATATAGATTATAAATTAGGAAATATATAAAACTAGTTTCCTTTTTTTTTTACTAGAACTATTTTACCTGTCATTCTGAGGAAGTGAAAATCCATCCAGAAACCATCGAATTTGAGGAGTGGGATGTCCTGTTGCAATGCACTTGAGTGATACGTAAGGCCCCGGTTGTAGAGTTTGTTGAATAAATTTGTATAGTAGTTGTGGCTTTGCAGCTGAAATGAAGACAGTGATATACCATGTAAGAAGTTTTTACTTGCTCCAACAGAAATATCTGAACACATTTTATATTAACCCAAAAATTCAAATTTTTAGAATCATAGTGTGCTAAAAGGAACACCTGAAACGCAATACAATATGTAAATTTCAGCATCCACCCTTGTACTTTCATCAAACTTCATAAAAATCACACATTTCCATGGGACGTCCTTTCGATGCTCCATGACCAGTTCAGATCCATCGGTATTGCAGATTTCATATTCCTGGATATCGAGATTGCATCTTTGAGAAGTCCAATATTTCATCCATATTTCTTCAGATTTTTTACGTCGAGTATGTATCCAAAGCTAATGCACAAATTTATATATATTTTTATATATCAAACATATATTTTGGTTATGTGAAAGGGAATATATTTTGGATATATATAATACATATTATATATCATATATCCCAAGCATTTGTCGTCATTTACATAGTTAAAAATATTACTTTACTCTCCTTTTACCATTATAAATAATAGCATTAACGTATTTGAAAGCCTACTTAGATAAGTTTTCTTATCCATAATATATCATGTTATTTTCCTCGATACATAAACGTCAAAAACAATTTGAATACGCTGTCCAGCCGTCATTTCCAACATGAACTAATGTCTGAAATATATCCAAAAGTGATGTAGAAGATCTTAAAGAACAAGTTTCAACTCACTTGAATTTTACCAGAATGTCTGGGTGCCAACAACACTTGCAACTTGCCAATAATTGGAATTTTATTCATTGTTGTGGATCACGTAAAATTTCTTCCCCACGTTTTCTTTTACTTCATATTAAATGCTGTTGAGATGAACAACCAACAAGCACCGACTAACAAGCAATGAAGAAGTGTTCCCCTGTGCATAGCACCACGCCATGAAGGCGTATAGGGGGTGTGGGGTAACGCCCCACAATTTCTTGATCCGGTCGTGAGTGGGGGTGATGTGATCAGCATCACGCCCCTGACCGCCTTCACCCCCAGGGTTTCCCCCAGGTACCCATTTTATTCGACGCTGGGTGGCCGCTTCCACCGTTAGAAAAGTTCCCGGATTTGAACCGGGGATCGAACCCGGGACCTTGAGCATGGTAGTCAGACGCGTTATCGACTGAGCCACCGCGGCCACCAACAAGTGGACAAGCAATGAAGGGTGTTTTGAATTCTCAGCAACGCAGATATGATCAATCGAAACACGAACTTTCTACCACTCTTTCCACAGTATTTTTCTAATAACAAAGAAGTTCGTTATCAAGTGAAGGTACAGGTATTTGTATACATGTAGACAATTGGTTCGCTCTTATCGTGATCTAACACTGGCAGCGTTGTACGCTACAAGAGCATGCCGCAAGTACACGTTCTGGCCTCCTGCAGCCCCCCCGCTAGCTGGACATAAGGTGTCCAAACAGATAACTGGTGTTTAAGAACACTTCCACTTGCTCATTTCGTGAAATACCAAAATTCGTCTAGTGTCGAAACAAATATCGGGACATGATGAAACCTGATGTTAAAATGGCACCGCAGGTTACGTAATCAAGGGTGTGGAATGATAGAGTTATTATTCGAACTTAAAGTGTGATCATTATCCAGATTAGCCTATGTGACCATAACGTGTACTTAAACGAAACGTACAGCGTTAATCAAAAAGCGAGTTGGTCAGCGTATGTGTTAATGTTAATATCTTGCCATCAAGAGGTTCTGGGTTCCATTCCCCATCGAGTCAAATTTCACAGTTGTGTGTGATCCAATTGAAGCTGTAGACGAGTCACGATTAACCTACGCGTGCATAATTCGTAAGGACACCAACAAATAAGATGTCTTCCAAGATGTATAGTGGCGTACCTCAGAGACGTTGATTAGGAGATGTTTGATTGATTCATTCATTTAAAATTTTTGGGTGCGTCGGCACTGATCAGGAGATGTGCTTGGAAAGAACAATATTATAAATGAATGACTTAAATATAATTGAATGGTGACGACCATGTCCAGTGGAGTACCCTGAGGGGGGGATTCAAAGTATAGGTATTTTGAAATGGCCGAAGAAGAAAATAAAAGTGGATTCCACTCTAGTTGTCAATGTAAGTTAATATTATGGCCTGGAGACAGCGTAGTGGTTAACGCCCGTGCCTGGTAATCATAAGGTTTCGTGTTTGATTCCAGTTTTAGGCAAATTGCTCAATGTTTCAGTTGCGATTAAAGTTTCGATTAACCTCACAGAACATAAAGCGCAGATTAAACAATTGAGTGCATCAGTAGTGTTATCTTGTCACTTTGGTAACTGATATACTTCGAGCAGCGATTCACTCACACACTTCTTCGCCTGGAACGAGCCTTCACGGATACTTCTTCCAGTCGTAGACAACCGACGTTGTTCCAGATAGGAAGCAATACGCATAGAACTCGAGAGCATTACATTGTCCCAAAGCATTCTCGGATTGAAGTGTCTCCAAAATACGTTTTACTACGTTGTTTGCCGTGTCGAAACTCTAGATGTTCCTAATTGCGCGATTGCAGACGTGCAGTGTACCGGAAAGTAGGTACACCAGAATTTGACCGTCCATTTTGACCGTTGATGCAGGATGATGTAAATGGTGCTCCTGGACGTCTATGGATAGCAAAAGGTATGCTACAACTGTTATATTTCGAGTGCAGTGAATGTGTACTTGAGATACAATAGTTTTAACATTGTCCCGAACCTATGAGTCAGTGGCAATACGAAATCAAACTATGCAACAAGGAATTCTGGTCCATCAGGTTACCAGATGCATAGGATAGTTTACAGATTTGTCATTTTTACCATAATTTCCCTAGAAGGTAGAAGTGTGTGAATTTCGAGAACATTGATGTGCGAACGGCGATGTAAATCAAGTTACTCTATCAAAACTGTGAATAAAGTAAGTAATAAAAATGCATGACGAATTTTAAACATTTGCTACAAGCGTTAACAGGATTAATTTCCTCTTTTTCACTCCATTGTTTTAACTGCTCAAATGCACACAAATCCCATACCTTGAGCATATAACCATTGAAGGCATATTAAACGACATATTTTAATGTTCAAATTGCAACAAGGAAGTGTTGTGAAATATACGATCCTCCAATCAGAGCTTAATTCGCTCCGGATGAGCAGGAGGCGTGACTCACGGTTTTGTTCACAAGTAGTTCAACCAATGCAGAATTTTCAAACATGAGATAACGTCCCCATTGTCTAAATGTTGTTTCAATAACGAAAATCAGCAGATAGAATGCGCAAAAGTTTACATTGTCGCTTTAATTGCGTTTAATTGTATCAAATTAATATTAAATTGTTTCAATTATAGTTCACGATCTTAATATATGTATTCATGTATGTGTTTGACAATATATATCACTCATTAAAACAGTTTTCACATTGTTTTTATTACGTGATATGATATTGCATTTATGTTTAACATACAAAAGTGGTTTGGAAGTAACTAGAGTTTTCAAAAATTCGTTTCCAGTGCATTTTTATTTGTTGAGTTAATGATTAGGCTAGGTAACAGTAGACAAAATATTCAGAAGAGTAAGTAAAAAAGTGACATGAATTAATACCAAAAGAAGCCAAGCATTATAAATTTATGTTACATCCTCCTTTTTTATTTCAGTTTCCAAAACCTAGGAGCTCGAAATAATACATGGCATGCGATTTACTAGACAGTCTGCTTCTCTGTAATTGTTTCGTCGTGCCCAGTCAGGGATTACTACCGTTCAAGGTCAGGGGAAGGGGAAGAAATCCACCACAGCGCCATGACGTATGAAGTAACATTTTCACAGGCATCCAATACAACTGATAAGGGTTCACCTGACCTTGCAAAATGTGTGAAACTCGTTTCACGCTGTCCAGAATTTAAATACACGGTTGTATAAATCTGGAACTAACGGTGGAGTGAGAAATCGTTTGTAACATGTAAAAATGACATTTCGCATTTACAAAATATGAGATATCTAGACTATGATTTATTTATTATAGTAGACGGTAGACAATTACTTACCACAAAAGTCTAGTTCAAAATTGCAGACCCCAAAGTATATTCCAGCTTGTAAAATGAATTTGTGGCAGGCAGCAGATAGGTTAATAAGGTTTACAAGATTGCTAACAACTCTTAACACAAACTTTTAACGAAGTTTATAGAGTGAGAAAGTGGGAAAGTGTTAAAAATAGCAGCCTAGTTGACTGGCGATCGAAGGTTCGAAACTCTTGTCGAACCGGCTATTTTTTCAATTAATATTTGGTACATATTAGAATTAAAGTATTGCCGACATTTATAAGAAACTAGCTGATTACCCGGCGTTGCCCGGGTATTTACTTATTATAATATTTTATGAGACAGGAATATAATGAATTCTAACTATAGTGAAAAATGAACTTGGAGTTGAACGGCATTGGGAGAGTCACTATTCATCTTAGCGACTATGAAACTATGGATTCCACACATGGATTACATGTCACCCCCTTCCAACCCCATCCCTTGGGGGTGCCAGGGATGTCTTACCCCCAATTATATCTTTCCAGATCGTAAGTCATATGTGTCAATTTGTCATCGTAAATGTCACCAATTAACATAGTGACTTCGAAAACTATGGATTCGACACTAATCTAGGTAATTTTTTACATTTTATTTTTCACTCCCTCTCACCCTCCATCCTGATAGGTGATGAACTTGGAGTTGAACGGGATTGGGAGTGTCACTATTCATCTTAGCGACCCAGAAAACTCTGGATTCCACAATAATATCGGTCGTTTTCGATTATTTTTACATGTCACCACTTCCCACCCCACCCCTAGGGGTGCCAGGGGTGTCTTACCCCCAGAGTATTTCTTTCAAGATTGCAAGTGATACGTGTACCAAGTTCGTTCGAGAGTTATGCCGGAACAAACACACACACATATATATAGACACATACATCCATTTTTATATATATCTGGACAAAACATGAAAACTCTCCTCCTCCGTGACGGTGGTGTGGAAGGTGCTGTGCTTTGGACTCCAACTGCGGAACGGCATGGGTTCGAGTCCGTCTGGGTTCTTGGCCGTTGTATAGAACTTGTGGAAACCCAACATCGTGAGGATATTGTAGAGCAACGTGTGCCTGGTGTAACCCGGTCTCATATATATTCTATATCGGGTGAGGTTTCGACGTGCTGACCCACGTCACACCGTTACCAGTTGAAGATTTCCATCCCTCTAGGTAGGATTGTTGGAGGAAGACTGGCAGTAGGGATATAGGCCAAGGCCTTCAAGGGCTATCGCGCCATGGGTTATAAAATATGAAAACTGTTCCTTCGGTAAACCTAATTTATTCGTCGTGGTCACGTGAGATTTTTTTTCAGTACGGCTCCTGCAATACTAATTAGTTTTTAAGTGAGGTAATAAGATAGACAGAGATATTTAGGTGAAATTCGTAATCCTTCGGAACCCAGCTGATGTTAATGTATTAGTTGACTTATAACACCATTAAGCCTTGTTTCCATGATATAAAAACTAAATATGCTGACCAAGGCAGAAATCTATTTTATTATAATACATTAACTAAATGTAACGTTTCAACCTTCTAGCAAGGTCTTCTTCAGACTCTGTACCAAGTACAAATGTAACCAGGTACACAACAGGACGATATATATATACACAAAAATACTATCCTCCAGACTATTAGAAAGTAGTTCTGGAACAATGTAGCAGGTGGCTTTCCCTTGTCAACTGTACTTTCAGCTGAAAGAGAATGTCGCTGGACTCTTTATCTCACGCTCTTTTTCCTTCATTTTTCTTCCATCTTCTCTCATCTTTGTCTCTTGTCCTTTCCACACTTTCTAACACCTTCTTCCATTCTTTGTTTAACTTCAGTCCCCCATTCCAGTTCATTGTGTCTTCTTCACCTTTCTTCTCTATTTTCTTGGACTCCTTTGATTTCCTCACTTTCAGAAATGTAATGAATGTCAGAGTGTGTACATACGAGAAACGAAAAAGAGGCTGAAAGATAGGTTGAAGCAACATACGGATGATGCATGACTTAAGATAGAGAGAGAAATGCGATATTAAACACATGAGAGAAACAGGACATGACATAGAGTGGGATGAGGCTAAGCAGATAGGAAGGAAGAAGAGAATACTAGTGAGAAAATGGAAGGAGTCCAAGGAAATAGAGAAGAAAGGTGAAGAAGACACAATGAACTGGAATGGGGGACTGAAGTTAAACAAAGAATGGAAGAAGTTGTTAGAAAGAGTGGAAAGGACAAGAGAGAAAGAGGAGAGAAGATGGAAGAAGAATGAAGGAAATTGAGCGTGAGATAGAGAGTCCAGCGAGATTCTTTTTCAGGTGAAAGTACAGTTGACAAGGGAAAGCCACCTGCTAGATGTTTCCAGAACTACTTTCTAATTGTCTGGAGGGGAGTATTTTGTGTATATATATATCGTCCTGTTGTGTATCTGGTTACATTTGTACTTTGTACAGAGTCTGAAGAAGAACTTGCTAGAAGATTGAAACGTTACGATTGGTTTCAATTTATAATATAATAAATTTCTGCCTTGGTCAACATACTTAGTTTTTATTAGTTGACTGTTTAAATAATGAAGAAACACTAACAGCCTCTTATATTCACATATCTCATTACAGATTCCTGAGCACATCACTAAAAATGAACCAACCTAGTGCACACTAGAGCCTTGATATATAAATACGTATCGGGTATCTAACAATTACAGTCAAAAACTCAATTTTCCAAGCCGTAGTCTCTCCATGTAAAACGACTTCGACTTAACTATAGTAGATTTTGCTTTAATGTTTGTGACGTTCATATAACCTTTCTTTAATTTGCTACAAAAGAGTGTCTGTGTGTGTTGTTTACAAATGTAAAGAGGCGGGTGGGGATCATATCTCTAATTCGTTTGAACGAATTCGTCTTCCCTTGTAATCATGCCGTGTGAAGGAACGAACTCGTGGGGTAGTGGTTATCGCACTGGGTTGTCACTCTAATGGTCGTAGGTTGAAATCCACACGATAGCCCAAACTTCTCGTAAGCTTTATTCGTTCCTCATTATTACTACTTGAATTAGTCTTCTTTGAAATTAAAAACGAAAGATTGTACAATAAACTCTTTCTCTCTTTCAAAATGAAAAGATGAGGAGAGGTTTTTTATTATAAGAATTGGTAATTTTACTGGTCTAAACACATCAAAAATCCAAAATACTAGATCGACGTTTTTTATTCTACTGAATTATAAGTTCACTTTATGCACATATAGGCTAATCGGTTGATTTATTGATTGCTTGAATTGGTGTTTTATGTCTATTTTATACACAGAAAGGTTAATCGGGCCTGGACCTAAAGTTTAACGGGAGATACGAACGACAAAGTGTCTCCACCAGGTGTACAAATGAAACCCCTTGTTATCCTGCACTCAACTTAAACAAACAGCTCCCCGCCCCCCATTTCTAATATAAATTTACATTATATATGGTATTTATAAGATAGTCGTCATTGGTTGTTTATATTACTCAACGTCAATTATAATATTTTCAACATCTAAAAGAATCACCTCTTCTTCACATCTCTCCCAATGTCTATCTCTTCCCCTTTCTCTCCCCTCTCCCCCACACACATTCATCAAAATAAATATTTTATTAGGTTTGTATGTGTATAAATATAAAATTCAATACCCAAAAGATACTATTCATGTTCTACTTTCCATCACCTCTCTCCCTCTCTCACAACCCTTCATTATTATAGGAGTCCGCCATAGCATAGTGGTAAAATATCGACGTCTTGTAATCAGTGGGTCCTTTTCCGAGTTCCAGTTAAGTCACATAATGTTTCAGATTCCTATTTAAATATAAATCGAGTCGTGATTAGCGTTCGTGTGCAAAAAGTGATGTTAAAACGAAATCTTGACCTCAATAATGCAATTATTTTCTTTCAGTTGTGCTTCCCTCTGTTCCCGAATAATAACGAAGTAGCCTAATCATTAACACAGCAAATATAAATGCATATATAAATTAATTATTTAAAACTGTTATTACATCCAAACCACTATTTTATCGTAAATGTAAAAGAAATATCATCTGACGTAGTGAAAACAATGTGAAAACTGTTCTAATGAGTGATTTATATTGTCAAACACACACATGAATACATATATTAATTTCGTGAACTATAATTGGGATATTTTAATACTACATAATTTGAAATAATTAAACCGAAATGTAAATTTTTGCGAATCATATCTGCTGATTCGTGTTATTAAAACAATATTTAACCAATAGGGACGTTTTCTCATTGTTGAAATTGCTGCATTGGTTGAACGTCCTGTGAACAAAACCGTGAGTCACGCCTCCTTCTCCTCCGAAGCAAATTTCACTCTGTTTGGAGGATCGTAAATTTCACAACACTTTCTTGTTGCAGAGCTACCAAAATAATTTGGAAAGACGTAGGACTTAGAGAAATACAATGCGACAACATTTTATAACAGGATTGTACATCGAGTTCGATTTCCGGTCAATGAAAAATTTCAGAGTGCTTTGGACTTATATTTAAACTTCATAAAATAAAGATGTGTGTGCATCAAAACGTAATATGTGAATTATATATTTAACAACATTGAATTTTACAGATTTAAATATATGTATAAGTTACTGATAGAAAAAAAATGTTGGCTGTTGTTCAATCTCCAAAACGAAATGACATTTGGGTTCACGGTTCGCAAGTTCGTCAAGACCGAACTGCCACCTCTTATTGCCTATTACAGTCAACTCTTCAACACATCGTGCACGAAGAAAGACCATCTCCAGGCTCGCCGTGTCTAGACTACCTTTCAATGTCGAGTCATGGGTGACTAACACAATTTGTGTTTGAAATTCGACGTCATCTTTATAGCCGACGTGTTTGAGACGTTCAGGAGGTCATGATGGAGATCTACAAATTAGATCCGGCGCACACGTACACCACTCGAGGCCCGTCGTGAAAGGATATGCTCAAATAAACGGTAGTTAAACTAGATCTGCTCACCGACATCGACCAGCACATGTTTATGGAGAAGGCCGTGCGTGGGGCTTAGTTAGTGTCCGATATTTGCGGTGAGGCGAACAATCCCCAGACGTCCATTCATGATTCTATGAAATCCTCTATATGCATATTTCAATAGGACGTCAAATACTTGTGCCGTCATTGTATGTCCCAGTTTCTAACTGATCGGCGACTATCGCTGGTTGGAAGACACCGAACTCGAATAGAGGGAATTTCTATCTTTGGCGGAAGATACCGAGTGAGAATGTTTTCTGGAGGTAGACTTGGAATATCCTGCGCACATACACGATCTCGATCACGGATTAGTCATGGCTCCGGTGCTACAAACATATCCCGGAATACCTTGCGAGCAGTAACGCGTGCTCAAGTGCGAAAACAGGAGAAACTACATCCAGAATTACAGACTTATACAATTTCACTCTAATCACGATCTGGAATTTAAGCTCTCTCATCGTGGATTGAAGTTCATTTTGTGCAGTTGGTTGCAGCCGTACTTAAGCGAGAATACAGAACGCCGTGCTTGATCAACAACGCCGCAGACAAGGAATTGTACAAGCTGTTTAATAACGGTGTGTACTGCAAGACTATGTAAAATATGCGCAGTCGTTGCAACTACAGACTCGTGACCGACGAGAGAAAATGCAGCATGGTCGTTATTTACCCTCTGTACAAGAGCATGACGATTTTCCCCGAGATCCAGGCACTGTTTGAAAGAGCCAAGCAATCGGCCACGTTAATCAAATAAATCGCCGTAGGTGTCATAGTTCTTGAACTATCCAAGTTGCTGTTATACAAATTCTACTACGAGATGCGGACACCTATATATGGAGATACCACTGAGATTGCGTACATAGAAACAGACAGTTTGATACTCCTGATACTCATACAGGACATGTACAGTGTCTCTCAAAAGTTTTAGGACAACGACATTTTAAACTAGGCAACCCAATTTACACAAGCCGTTGGTGGGTTGCGTGCAGAGTTAGGCTCAATTTCAGGGTTGCCACGTGCGCAATAGATATTTATTAAATACGCGAAAGAAATATAAACAATTATTATTGTATAAAATTATTAAAAATATCACTATTATATCGCAAATGACAAAATTCTTTCTGAAAGAAAAAAATAGGTTTTCTAGTATTTCATCGCTGATGAGTCTACAGTAAGGAAAAGAGGTGAGAGGAAACGAAAGGTTACAAAGGAGAGGAGAAAGAGAAAGCGAAAGGAGAAGAGGAAAATAGAGGAGAGAAGAAAGATAGGATAGACGAGGAGAGGAGTTGTAGTGAGGAGAATGGAAAAAGATTCGAGGAGAGATGAGGAAAAAAGAACAAAGAAGAGAAAAGAGGAGGAAAACGAGAGGAGAGGAGGAGACGAGAAGAGGGAAGTGGAGAGTAGAGTAAAGGAGAGAAAAAGAGAAGAACGAAAAAAGAGAGTGCAGTGGAGTCGGAAATCTAAGACAGGAAAGGAGATAAGAGGAGTGGAGAAGAGTGGGATGGAGATAAGATGCGAGAAAAGTAGGGAAGGCAATATGAGATAAAAGCAGAACAGAAAGAGGGGAGAGAAGAAGGAGAAGGAACTGGAGAGAAGAGGTAGTTGCAGAAAATATCGTCTGAGCGTCAAGAATGGATGCACTGGTCAAATTATCGACATGAAACATTCAATAACATTTTGAAATGTATTGGAGAATATATTAGATCGGTGCGAAATGCCTTTTGGCTGAGTTCAGAGCAAATTAAAATCTTCCATGTAAGATCTTTGATTTTACCTTCGATTACACCACTAAAAAAATTAACGTAATTTTTAATATTTATAAGAATTATTCAATTTTTCTCCACTTCTCGGTTCGTTGAAATTGAGATTTTGTAATTCAATATTTCCCCTCCCCCCATCGTTAATTCCAAACTGAATCATTCCGTTTCACACGGCGTGGACAATGAACACAATGGGATATGTCTAAAACTTACGAAAATTTTCTGCCACCGGAAGGGTTTGAACCTACTACCATCAGATTGACAATCCTAAACGGTAGCCACTACCCTACAAGCTTTCGTTCCTTAAGCCAGGTAGAATGAGCTGACCAATGTGAAATGTAGATGTAACTCTCCTGCATGTAACGTGCAAACAAGTATTGTTTGTAACAAAGAAAACGAAAGTAGTAAGACTCGGCGAAAACATTTAATGGAGAATTGCATATGGTGAGAACTTTTCATTCGATATTTGCGGAGGTATCCTTGCATTGAACTCAAGTGGGAAAAGGGGTAAAATGAGCATATCCTGAATTGCCACACATATAAATAGTTATTTCATTAATATTTGTCAATGTCTTTGAAGCAGTACACAAGTATCGTTAGAGTATCATAATTCACGATCTTATATATAAAAATATCCCGTTGAACGTGTGTCAATTCATTTGTTTGTTTATTATTTTTTTTATAAATTTCATATGCAGAACAATGCAGCCACTATATACTGCTCTTACAAATAATGTTACCATGCTCTTGTTTAATGGAAGGGATTCTTTTTTAAGGAACATCTAGTATGGAGGATCGAACGTGGGACCGTGATGCTTTCAAGAACTCTAACCAATACACTACGACCTTTGTTTTCTTGGAGCTACAGTTCCAAATTATTCTGTCGCCTCAATATTGTAAACGTTATCTGCAAAAAAGAAGTTAAATACTCAGATATAGCTCTGTACTTCTAGAATTACTTTATACACATGCATTTGAAATTTAACTCTGAATTTCTTTCTTCGTATTAGTATATCTAAGCTTGTGAATATATTTTATTTGTAATTTTATAACGGTTTCATGAACATCTACGAAATAGTTCCTTATAACTTGGAATATGGTGAATAGATATGAAATGTCTTGAAATTAATCTTCGACCACTAGATTTTGGCAAGGGAATTATGTGTGATCTGTTTCCAGTTATTCATTGCTTAAACAAGCGTTTTAAAACTATGTGGAATTTTCATTCTGGGATAAGTTTCTTTACTTGCTACATGTATGCGAACTACACTCTGTCCCACTTATCTCTGGAGCAGGTGAACGAAAAAAAGTATCTGAGCAGCGATGAACACGTGAGAGGAATGGGATTGCGTGGAGGGAGGAAAACCACTGCAGTTACCAGCCTTCCCAGCAGCGTGCACTGATTCGCTCTGTCCACTCGATCCCCTCTCCCCTCTATCCACTTCTCTTCCGCTATGCGCGGCTTTGCTCCAGAGATGCTGGGACAGGGTACAGTTAATTGTTTCTCAAAAGGTATCATCTATCTCTGTGCCACACATTGAATTCTTACTCACGTGGAAAAAAAATGTCAATTTGTATTCTGGGGTAGTTTCACAGTTACAAACTATTTTGGCCTTGATGAGAAGTTTAGTGTAAGTAGGAATTTTGTTTATAATTTTGAAATTGAGGTCGTCTAAGGTTGAAATCCTCATATTAAGGGCTTGAACTAGTCATCCCAAGAGGTTGAAGATCGTCCTCTACTTTGTGCGTGACCTTCTTTATTTTTCTATTCATAATTCATCCTCATCGTCGAGATTAGCCAAAGGTAAGATAAGAAATGTCCTCCTCCGTGACCGTGCAGTCAAAGGAGCTGTGCTTTGGACTCGGACTGCAGGACGGCATGGATTCGAGTCCGCCTATTCTCACTCTCTAGGTTCTCGGCCTGTGTATGGGACCGGTAGAAACCCACCATCGTGAAGAAATTGGGGAGCTACGAGTGAGTAGCGTAACCCGGTCTCGGAAATCTCCTATGGGGCATGTTCCTGGGTAAACAAAAAATAATCGATCAGACAATTCGATCATCGAAGGCGATAAAATAACCTCCGGTTGACCAAGTTGCCAATATAAATAAATGGAATACAGATTGTCTTCGAGCTTACATTGTTAAAAAGGAGCGGATACACGTATTGCTATCCCAATAATTATTCAATACGGTTTTTTGTTTGTCAGGAATTATGACTTAAACTATTGCATGTTGAGCTGGTGCCTACCTAGCCGCCTCTGATGAAATCTACCATTCTTCAGAGTCTATTTAAAATTCGACTCTGGTCACTTGTAACGTGCTGGGTGCAGACACTGTGCATCGAACCACAGTGTTTTGCGATAAGAAGCGGCCTTGAATAGCGTGAGTGAGTCACTTTGATCGCGAGCAAGCTAGACTACCAAGCTTGTCTGCCTTTGAAAACCGAGTCATTTTTTTCACGGTTTCCGAACGCGATTGCTATTGTAGAAGTATATATTCTCTCAAAAGAGCAAGAAAGGAAATTCGACCAATGTTCTCCCGTCGTCTAAAACCAAATACTAACTATTAAACGAAAAGTTCACGATTGTCAATAAACGGTTTAATCTATCTGAGCATAAGGTGAATGTAAATACTAAATTTAATAGAAAGGTTCTCCAAAATTTCTCTTCCACTGTCTACGTAAGGTCAGTACCCAGGGGAGGGTCCATGTGGGCCATGCTCCCCCCTCGAACCCTAAAGTATTTAAATGTGAACCTATAAATAAATAAATACGAAAATAACATCGTCGATTTTAGAAATGTGTAAAAATTTCAATTTTGCTCTTGCATAAATGAATCTGTTTCTTGCGCAAAAGTCTTCAAGCTGCAATATTGGGTGGTTTTAGTTTTATAATCATTGATGCAAGGCTAGCAGACGTCCGATTCACCGATTTAGTCAGGACAGTGCGTTACTTTCAATCCCTGTCCCGACTTTTTCGAACTGCAATCGTGATGCGAAAATGTCTCTTTATTATTTTTTTTTTTTTGTTATCTCACAATTAGACATGTTCTTTATTGTATGAATAATTCTAAGTACGCAACATAGAATTATCATGACTTTTTAATGGCGCTCTCACTATTTGAACTATTTTGTAATATCTGTCTGTCTGTCTGTCTCTCTCTCTGGTCTACGTCAATGACAGAAATACAAGCAATATTCTTATTTATTTTTAACCCAATTAAAGGAAAGTGTAAGCATTTAAAAGAAATAAGAAAGATCATCACTGTTGCTCTTCCTTAGAAATTGTTGTTCTTCGAGTAAGAAAAATTAGAAGGATTTAGTCCAGCACCTTAACACAGTGTCCCACGAGTCTCCCTTGACTAATACTGTCAAATGTGACATGATTTTATGAATAAAATTTTCCGCCTGTTTACGTATAACGTTGCACAGATTTGGTAGTTCGCACACGGTGTAATTATTTCGTGTTACCTTACGCAACAGCAAATACATTTCATAAGACTGTTCTGGACACAAGACTTGCATCAGTAAACAAGCATTTTGTCTGTTACAGTATCACAGGAAAAGAACATCGTCCTGTAATGTTCAAGCCTTTAGATATTTTCCATTAGTAATGTCTAATCACAATAATAAGTTAGAAGAAATAACTCACATTTTCACAACTACCAATATTCTCGTTTTTAATTACTTCGAAAATTATTTCTCGAAGATATCGGTTATACTACAAGAAAGCAAATCAAAATTAAAGTAAAAGTTCAACTACACGTATACCAAATGACATTTACAATATTAAAGGGACAGAATACTTAGAAAAAAATGTTGTTTCATTCGAAGGTAAAGGCGTGTAGCGGTTCTTCTACCTGGTTTAAGGAACGAAAGCTTGTAGGGTAGTGGCTACCGTTTAGGATTGTCAATCTGATGGTCGTAGGTTCAAACCCTTCCGGTGGCAGAAAATTTTCGTAAGTTTTAGACATATCCTATTGTGTTCATTGTCCACGCCGTGTGAAACGGAATGATTCAGTTTGGAATTAACGATGGGGGAGGGGAAATATTGAATTACAAAATCTCAATTTCAACGAACCGAGAAATAGAGAAAAATTGAATAAATATTAAAAATTACGTTAATTTGTTTAGTGGTGTAATCGCAGGTAAAATCAAATATCTTACATGGGAGATTTTTAATTTGCTCTCAACTCGCCAAAAGGCATTTCGCACCGATCTAAGATATTCTCCAATACATTTCAAAATGTTATTGATATTTTCTGCAACTGCCTCTTCTCTCCAGTTCCTTCTCCTTCTTCTCTCCCCTCTTTCTGTTCTGCTTTTATCTCATATCGCCTTCCCTACTTTTCTCGCATCTTATCTCCATCCCACTCTTCTCCACTCCTCTTATCTCCTTTCCTGTCTTAGATTTCCGACTCCACTGCACTCTCTTTTTTCGTTCTTCTCTTTTTCTCTCCTTTACTCTACTCTCCACTTCCCTCTTCTCGTCTCCTCCTCTCCTCTCGTTTTCCTCCTCTTTTCTCTTCTTTGTTCTTTTTTCCTCATCTCTCCTCGAATCTTTTTCCATTCTCCTCACTACAACTCCTCTCCTCGTCTATCCTATCTTTCTTCTCTCCTCTACTTTTCCTCTTCTCCTTTCGCTTTCTCTTTCTCCTCTCCTTTGTAACCTTTCGTTTCCTCTCACCTCTTTTCCTTACTGTAGACTCATCAGCGATGAAATACTAGAAAACCTATTTTTTTCTTTCAGAAAGAATTTTGTCATTTGCGATATAGTAGTGATATTTTTAATAATTTTATACAATAATAATTGTTTATATTTCTTTCGCGTATTTAATAAATATCTATTGCGCACGTGGCAACCCTGAAATTGAGCCTAACTCTGCACGCAACCCACCAACGGCTTGTGTAAATTGGGTTGCTTAGTTTAAAATGTCGTTGTCCTAAAACTTTTGAGAGACACTGTACAACGATCTGAAGTCTATGAAGAGGCCTCTCGACTTCAACAGCTAGCAAGAAGAACACGGCCTACGTAGTTTGGAGAAGAAAATGGTCATAGGGAAATTGAAGGACGACGTTTCAGGCAGTATCATGACGGAATTTGCTGGTTTGAGATCAAATATGTACTGTGTTATGATACAGGATAAGGACCAGGTGAAAAGGGCAAAAGGTGTTGGTCGGAGTAGCACTGCAAAATTTATCATAGACGACTACAAACAGCGCCTGTCCCAAAAGTCCACCAAACTGACTACGGAACATCACACCACCGGTAACTGGTACGAGGTGCGCACAACGGCCGTAAGCAAAGTAGCACTCAACGAATAAAACAACAACTTATACGCGTACTTGACTGCCAAGTTCACACGAGAGAGTTTGGTCAGGGGAAAAGTGGAAAACTCATGCCTTGATCATCTACTACTTCTCGTGAGAAAAAATACCAATGAAGATACTTTTCTAAATTTTTTTTGGATAAATTGAAATAATAATGCCTATGAACTTGTTTGAATTGAAAAAGCAAGTAATAGAAACGTCGACCCAAGCTGCACCGTCAAGTTTGCATTTGCTGCCGTCTACTTTAAACAATTAGAGTGGTTTGTTAACCATTCATTTGAATAGCATATTCATGCATAACATTCCCCGCCCGGTAAAGAAATAAATATCCTGTCAGGACGTGCTCGGAATATTGTAGAATAATGAGTTTTACACAAGAAACGGCGAGGACGCTTACCTTTAACGAATCAAGCGAAGGTCAAGGAAATTGAACAAGAGTAGCACGGGGTTCTTGGTAGGTATTCGTCTGAAAAAGTGACAGCTGGAGCTATAAATTTACTGGTTTACTGAGCAGGGTAAGTTTACATTTTCACCCTCATCAGCCATTCTCATTGCTCAGTCAGAAGTGTTTAAGTCTAAAGCATGAGTTTTACATTAATTGTTAAATGCTAAGCTAGGTATTCACACCTGGTCCGTCTCTACCATCAAGTGCTACAATCGGTGGGGGTGAGCAACATCATTTTGTTCGATTCCGCGTTCTGTAGGCTGGAACGCTACGTGGCTGGAGATAGTCGGGTTTTCGTCCATTTTTTACGGAAATGTGATGTAAAATTAAAGCGTTGTGTGGTGCTAATTTGTTAATGTATTTTTCGAAAATGCGAAGAAATTAAATAGTGACATGGCAGAACTGTTTTCGTTGAAAAAATTTCTTTATTTTGGGGGTATATTACGCAAATTGCGTTACTATTCTTAGTGAATGTTCATGTCGTTTTGGAAACTACAGTAGAAGACGAGCTTCATACCACTTTGGATCGGCTAATCGGTCTCGCTGAAAATGCAGTTGGCCCGTCTCTTGACGCATCCAAACCCGTAGATGTCCTATTGTAACTAGGAGTCGCACACGCGCTCAAGCAAATAATCATATAATTAATCCCCCACCAAACACCTTTCGTCCACCCCCTCCTTTTAGAGAGCATCCACTTTCAGGGTGTTTCAGGGGAGGATGTTAATAAGTTAATAGCATGATTCGAAGTGCGGCGATTCTGAACAATTGGTACGAGGAAAAGAAACGTCAAATTTTCCAGGTGTTGCTAAGTGGCCCAGCGCTGCGTTGGTTTAATGCAATCAGCCAGCAACAAGGTGTAAATCTACCAACGTATGATGACGTAAAGAAAAGGGTAATCGAGGAGTTTACTGGCTCTCTCAATCAGTTGCACATTGAGGAGCAGATAAGGTATCGTTTACACTAGGATGACGAGGTTAGGGATAAGCAGATCCTCCTGTTTAAAATGGACCCTAACATGCCGGTTAATAAACAACTGAAATATATCAATGCAGGTCTTCAACCCGAATTTATGCGGGATATCTACAGAATGCAATATAATTCAGTCCCGGAGCTTCTGAAAGACCTCAATGAATTGAAAAAGCTAAATTCTTGATGCGGTTCAGGGCAGTGCAAGAACTCTTGCATAGAACGCAGAGATAAACTTTTTTTCCATATCCTGCTGAATTACGCATTGCACAATATAACCCCGTGGTCAGCACTACGGCGTTGGCTCCCGAAACTGTAAATAGAGCTAATCAAGAAGTACATTCCCAGGTACATCCGTTGCAAGCGGAATTGGACCTTGTCAAAATAAAACAAACATCCCTCCCTACTTCAGAATCATCTGCTGTCGAAGCGTTGGCCAAACAGGTCAGCAACCTAGCACTCAAAGGGGAACAAGTAATGCACTCTGATAGCAATGAAAACTCCCGAACTGTAGCCCCAATCCCCAAAAATGTCGATTTAATGCTAACCGGGGTTCTTACAATGATAGACCAGGTTTTCATGGCAGGGAAAATAGAGGCTTAATACAGTTAGCGTGGCCAGTGGCGTGGAGCTCTCCGTCCACAAGCCCCCGTGGACGTTTCAATCAAGCTGACCGGGCTGGCCGGCAGCTCTGCACACACTGTGGTTTTCCTAACAACCGCGAGGAATATTGTTTTGGAAACTCAAGAGCGTTTAAACTCAAATTAGACTCAAGTAAAAGAGACATACCTGCGGGCAGTAATAAGATCTCAGTCTCTACTTTCCCGTCTGAGGACCTCATGTATGTAAATTGCAATGCAAATGGGGAACATCGAAATTTCATAGTCGATTGTGATAGGTGTAACCAGCGAAGAGGGTATTCCTTCCCCTGCTAAGAGGTTTCAGATAAACACTCTAGTAAAAGGTGTCACAAATAATTGTTTAACAATTAAATAAATTTTAATTTTAGAATTATTATTAAATGGTTTCAATTTTCCACACCCTTTTCTGGTGGTGCAAAATTTTATTCACCATACCATTCTTGATAATGATTTTCTTAGAGCCCAAAATACAAATTTACACAAACGGTTTGAAAGTCAGAGGAAATATTATGACAAGAGGCATCAGGCAATTAAATTCGAGCCCGGTGATTTGGTTTTAATTTGTAACCCCAGTAGTATAGCAAGACGCTAGTCCTGGCGCAGATTTTGTATATACTACCTTTTTTAGGACGAAAAACCACCCAAAATTAGATAAACAGGTATATGAACACAAATTTATATAAGTGGCCTATTTTAAGGCAAAACCCACCGAAAAATTAGATAAAAAGGAATATCAACACAGATTTATATAAGTGGCACATTTTTGCGCGAAATCGGCATAATCAAGTTGAGTCACCCCTCTCTATAGAATACGGCACCCCAAAACCGAAATAACCCTGTGGTGTAGATTGGCTCTTATTATATATATTTTATGCAAACACCTCATCGGTTGATTCACTATCACTAAACTCACAACTGTAATCACATATTTCAGATTCACTATCACAACGGATATCGGCTAACATCCTTGGCTCTTTGCAGAAGCCACACGTACACTTACAACCATTTGTTACATTTTCACAATCAACGAAAACTATCCGATAATAGTGTTGGTGTTAAAAAAAGGTAATTAATTCATGCTTACATTCAGGCAAGAAGGTATTTCACATCCACCATATTTTATAGATTGTTTCTCAATTTCTGAGATGATATCGCTTTCATATGATTCAAGATCTTACGGGCTTATCACAATTACACTCCCTACATGAATTTTATTTTTTTACAGTATCCTTATAAGGGCTATTACGTTGTTTTAAGATATTTTCTGTTAGTTCTAATACTATTGTGTTTGTTGACATAATATATTTATATGTATAAAATTTTTAGTGTCAAACAAATTCTATTATATGTTTTTATTGGTTACCGTATAGTTATTTCTTTCCATAGTATACAAGTTTAGTCTTGTCTTCAAGTAATGTATTTAACTTATTATCGGTTAATATATTACCATATCGGTCTGGTAAAAATACTCTATATTGGTTATCGAGTGTTAAACGCACCTTAGTTCGATACTTTGTTACGTTCCCCGGTTTATTCTGAATGGATCAACTTACTTTTATTCATCGACGACGAGCATGAGACTTATCAGCCTACTTTGAAGCCCTCAGGTAGTGGGAAATCAGATAATGATATGTTAACGTAAACCTTCCTAACTCTCGCACACCAAAAATATATTTAGATGTCAGTTAATGTTAATATATTACACTTGCACTTGCAATTAAACTCCTTATTACAAACAAAATTGTATTAAGATGATAATAGTTCTTGGCTACACAAATTAACACATTCACATTTCCAAAATCACTTCCATTATCAAACAACATTTATAATATCTCTCTCCTAACAACCCACAATCAAATGTGCTACGGTTAGTCCATACCCAATTGAACAAACCAAATTATGTCATCATAGATAATTAACATATTACACATATTAAACACTTACAATGATATAATAAGTGGGTGCGTATCATTGCATCCTACCACAAACAAAAATAAAATTAACAAAATAAAAATGGAGTAAATTTTATTTTTCAAAACTCTGGGGCCATCCAGTCAACTCAACAACACCTTCTCAGTTTCTTGGAGTGTAGGACAGGGCAGACGTATTCCAAGTGGTAACATGTAATTGTTTAACACTAGTTTCTCCACTATCGAAATTTTCCGTCTGTGTAGCACTTTCTTTCCTCATCCAATTGTAGTTACCCCTATACCGGTTATCGCAATGTGCGGAGAAATTATTATTACCATACGAACTTCTTCTTCGGAATGGCGTTCTTCTTTCTTCTCCAGAAGATCGGTGTGATCCCTCGGAGTTCCTTCTTCTGTAGAACCAGCTTTTATTTTCTTCTCCTGAAGGATTATTACTTTGTCGAGCGCTACCACTGAAGTTATCATTATCAGATCTTTCGTTACCCTCAGGCACATTCGCTGAATTGGGTTGATTTCTGGAGAACGTCAATTGCCTAATTCTAGCTTGGTTGGTTCTTCTGTCCTCGAATCTCGGATTTTCTGTCCTCCATCTGTCGAGTTGCTCCAAGGCTTCATATCTTCCCAAAAAGCTGGTAAGTTGGTCCATGTTGCGTGGATCGCGAGTAAGTACCAACTGACGCACTCGCAGCGGAAGTTGACTAATAAACAAGTTCAGTGCTTCGCTTTGGTCAACGCTATCCACAAGATTACAATAAGAGCCACATGTGTCCCAGCAATATTCTTCAAGTGAGAGGCCACAGCTCCTTGAATACCGTTTGTTTCTCAGCGTCTGCATTTCCCTTTGTTTGGCATCAGCAGAGGCATATTTTTTTCTAAAGGCAGCACAAAAATGTTCGAAAGTCTTCCACTTTTTCTCATTTTCAACAAACCACGCCTTAGCCTTTCCTACCATAAGAGTGGGCCATAACTTCAATCTAAAAATCATAGGGACATTCATTAGATCCAGGTAGGTTACCAGATCTTTTAAATACCTCTCAGCAGAGACAGTATTAATCTCTGCAGTAAACTTTGAAAGAGCGTTAACATCAGAAAAGCGAAAAGATTTGTAGGAATTATTCTTAGAGGCATTGTCACGAGATATATCATCCTGTTTCCCTCTCTCAGAATTTCCATTATTATGTCTCTTCTTGGGATTTGTAATTTTCCTAGTTTCAGTTTCCTCAGAACTAGAGGAAACTGTAGAGCAAGAACTTGACGAGTAGAGATTCCTTTTCCTCATCTTCCCCTTGGAATCACCTATCGTTGTTGAACCGTTCATTCCCGGTTGAAATACAGCTTCACCATTTTGACAAAGTTCTAGAACCCGACAGCCTGCTATTAACATCTGTAGTTGATCGACCTACCTATCTACAGATGCGACTTTCTCCGTAACTTCTGCAACTTTCTTTTCTTGCCTTCTCTGATTTAGCTCTAAATTATCAACTAATTCTGAGGAACCCTGCGTTGCTTCTGGCCTTGGAATTATTTCAACACTCTCTATTCGTCCCCTCAATTTTTCAATTTCATTTTCCATTTCCTTTTCTTTAGCTTCTATAGATGTTTTCTCCTGTGTCAAGTCTAAGTTCCACCTTTCATAATCCTCCTTTTGTTTTTCTTCCAGCTTTAGTATTAATTCAGCTACTTGTTGCCTCTCACACGTAATTTCCTTCCTCAGAGTCTTCTTAATTTATATACATTCATTTCACCCCTCTTCTATTCTAGATAATAATTCTTCATTATCTTGGCTGAGCAGCTTCATCAATTCTCCTCTTTCTTAATTCCTTTTTCTATCTTGTTCATTTCTTATCCTTTCCTGTTCCTCTTTATCTTATCCCTTCCAAGGGGAAGATGAGCAACAGGAATCGATACTCGTCAAGTTCTTGCTTTACAGTTTTCTCTAGTTCTGAGGAAACTGAAACTAAGAAAATTACAAAGCCCAGGAAGAGACATAATAATGGAAAGTCTGAGAGATGGAAACAGGATGAGATATCCCGTGACTATGCCTATAAGAATAGTTCCTACAAATCTTTTCGCATGTCTGATGTTAACGCTCTTTCAAAGTTTACTGGAGAGATTAATACTGTCTTCGCTAGCTCAGTTGATAGAGCATGAAACTCTTAATCTCAAGGTCGTGGGTCTGGTAAAAATACTCTATATTGGTTATCGAGTGTTAAACACACCTTAGTTCCATACTTAACTACTAAGATATCGCCGTGTGCTATTGTATAAAGTTTACTCATTTCCAAATCTTGGATCTTGATATACTCGAGCGACGAATATAACATTTCTTTTAATATTTGGCCATCTAGGTAATTATGTGATTGTTGATTCATTTATAAGAATAGAAAAACATTATTTTTATGAATAATAAAGGAACAGGTTTATTCCATTATTAGTATTTTTAAATTTTTGGGTATTGTAAACCTAATCAGACCTTATCAGCAATAACGTATTTGCATAATTATGGATATTTACCTAATACCGTGAACGAACTTTCACAAATAGATTCGCTTACGTTTCAAAATTCTTTAAGAATTTTCCAAGAATATTATAATTTAGAGCCAAATGGAATTTTGGACGAACCAACTTTAGAATTAATGAACAGACCGAGATGCGGCGTCCACGATGACGAAATGCAGTTTAACATAATAAGGTATAAATGGAACAGTAAGACACTAAAATGGTGTTATGCAATAATTAATCGTGAAATACGTACAAGAAAGAGCAGAGTCAGCACATAGATATAAATTTCGAAACCATGATATTATTATATCTAACAAGCGAGGGAATCCGTACAGAAATCATAAAATAGGTGGATATTTTTCTTCTGTATTGTAAGTTAAAGGAGGGGTGTTACGTCATACAACAGTGCTGCTAAAAACCCTTAAATATTCTGGATGCTAATTAACTCACGCCGGAAACATGACCGTATTCCCATTCAAGTCTCCTGGAATGGTAAGTCTGCTACAAAGGATGAACGTTCATCGCTTTTTAACTCGTACTTTCATAGTAACTTTACAATGAATGCTGCTACCACACTACCGGAAGTCAGGTCCATTATTCCTTACTCACTCTTTCAAATCTCAACTAATTGTAAAGAAGTCCAAGATTTATTAAAATCTGTTTCAAGTTCCAAAGCAACCACTCCTAATGATATTTCTGAAAAATTTAGCCCATATTCTATCCAAAGCAGTAATCACAATTTTTAATAAATGCTTCTCGGAAGGTGTGTTTCCTTGTACATTCCCTATCCTCAAACACAGAAACAAAACTCATGTTACTTCCTATCGCCCGATTTCCTTACTTCCTGCACTTGCACTGCTAGCTAAAAAAAATCATTTCTATTCGTATCGTTGCACATGTCTCTCCGTTCCTCTCCCCCACTCAACACGGATTTCTCCCTCATGCTTCCTGTGACGCAAACCTTGCTTGCTTGCTTACCAAAGCGGTCAATTGCCTGAATGAAAAGCAAGACATGGATGTCGTATACTTAGACTTTTCCAAAGCCTTTGACTCTATCTCTCACACGCAACTCATCCACGAATTATCAAATATATTCAATATTCATGGAGCTCTTCTTAAACTACTTTCATCTTACTTGCATAATAGAAAGCAACAGGTTATCATATCTGGTTGCTCTTCGTCGTGGCTTCCTTTAGTTTCCGGTGTGACCTAAGGAAGTTCTCTGGGGCCCCTGTGTTTCTCTCTCTTCATGGATGACATTCAAGAAAATGTTTCTTCCGAATGTTCAATATTATTGTATGCTGATGACTGCAAATTATTTCGAAACATTACCTCACTTCAGGACACATGCTATATATAATACAATCTCAAATACATTGAACGCTGGTGTCAAGACTGGAATCTGAAATTAAATCCGGAAAAATCTGTATACAATAGCACAGCGCCATCCTACAAGTTATGCAACCAGGTTATTTTTTCGTAGGACAGCACAAGGATCTTGGTGTCAATTTTTATAGCAAACTGACTTTCAACCATCACATAGACTACATAACTTCGAAAGCGATGAAAACACTTGGATTAATTTACAGATTTACAGACATAACACACGTTTCGGGCCTCAAAACCTACTTTACAATGTGTGTTGTTCCTATTCTTGAATATGGCTCCTTTATTTGGTAAATGGAATATGAAAGCAATTGAAAGAAATCAAACAAAGTAGTAAGTTTCTTCGTCAGAATAGTCAAACACAGATGTCAAACTCTTGTAAACTTCTCCAAACAAGAAATTCTATCCACTCCACAAATTCATTACCTTTCTCTTCAGCGTCAAATCTCAGATTTAACAAAACTCTTCAGAATTATTAATGGACAATTTTTCACAAGCTAACTCTTGCCACTTCTTAATATCAGAATTCCACTTCCGAACAGTAAATACAACAACTTCTTTTACATGAAATCTTCAAGGCTATCTTTAGAACAAAGATCACTTCTCTACAGGCTACAAACCGCTTATAACTCGCTAAGAGACGCTCCGGGCTTCCATTTATCAAAGCAGACTTACAGAACGGCGTGCATAAAGTAGCTGAAGAGTAAATAATATTATTCTTGCCATAATTGTTATTATCCTTGTTACATGTGTATGTGTGTGTGTGTGTGTGTCTGTGTGTGTGTGTGTGTGTGTCAATCTTAGTAATTGTTTATTTCTTTTCTGTTTGATATCCTGATGGAAAATGGATTTTTCTGTATTCAGTACTTTTCAAATAAATAAAATAAAAATAATGCTAATACGCCAATTGAAATCCATTTCGATCAAGATGAATCATGGTATCTGGGAGTAGATTATACACCTGGTGATCCAACAAATCTTTTCGCGGTTTTTTTGCACGAAATTGGGCATGCTCTTGGAATATGTCATAATAATTATACATGATTCCGTCATGTTTGCTTTTAACACAAACAAAATAGAATTACATAAAGACGATGTTCTGGCCATACAATCTTTATATGGAAAAGAAAAACAAACTATCGAAAACAAACCTTTAGAAGAAGAAGAAGAAAAGTTGGCAGCGGAACAGCCTAAGTTATGCGAATTGTCGAATATTAATCAGTTTGTAATTGTACATTAATTTTTGTACGTATTTTAGGACAAATGGGTTTGGATTTTTCCTCTTGATATTTCTACAGCTGTGATTAGGCCACAACGAATCAATGATTGGTTACCATTTTTACCATCAGATTTTGAAAGAGTCACCGCAGTTTATCAAGGACCCTCAAGACAAAATAGTATTAATAATAAAAAAGCAGATATGAAATGTAATATACATGTTCGATTATCCCAGTTTAATTTTGTTAGACGATTATCATAAATGTATCGCAGAATTTGGCATCAATTCAAGATCCAGAATTCAGACTGTCGTAAACAGTTTTTCTGGGAGCACGTTTATATTTTATAACGACATATATTTTACGGAAATATTCAAATGCACCTTAAGGCACAAACAACATGGTCTAATAACCAGAAATTTTCCCGGTATCCCTCCGAACATGGATTCTTCTTTCAGATACAATAACGGAATATTGTATTTCTTCAAAGATAATGTATTTTATGAATTTAACAAATTATCTAACCAGCCAATAAGAGCAGGAAGAAATAACCTGCAATTATTTAATATCAATTGTCCGAAACATTCTCATTCATTCATAGAAATATTAAATAAACTAAAATCGACAATGGATGAACTAGAATTTAATTCCTTTTAAGAAAAACTTATTTCAAGATCACCTTTCTTCTGTGGTTCTCATCTAGGGGTTTGAACTCGACAATAAACTTATAAGGGATATTATGTTGTTTTAATACTAATTCTACTATATTAATAATTATATTGTAATTATATTTATGAAAAAAATTATCACTTAATGTTTTATGCTAAACAAATTCTATTACATGCTTGCACAGAGAGCAGAGCTTAGGAATATGTCTAGTCCATTTTCTCCCTTCCGTTGTCAGCTCCAGTGTCGACTCCATTCTCAAAATGTATTATTTCTAAATTGATATTGTCTATTTCTTGTTCTAATAATCTGAGTTTTACTGTACATTCCTTTATACGTTGTTTTATTTTTCGAATATTTGTGACAAATTTTTGTCTTTTAAATTTCAAATTTCAAATTTTAGCAGCAATACCGTCATCGTCTTTACTCTCACAAATGCTTGCCAGAGACTGAGTTACGCACTCACTTAGAATCATCCATAATGAATTGATGTAGTTCCCGCTATTGCATAATAAGAATATTTTAGAGTCTTATATCTCCTCTTTTTCTTCTTTAACATCATATCACATTGGTTCATTATCGATTCTAATATTTGAATCAACTTTTCTCTTGGGATGTTATCTGGTATTTCCATTTATAAATTATGAATTTGTGTTCCATTTCCTTTGCTAGGTTTTTGTTGGAAACTGTATAGAATGTCGTAAAATCTTTCACCGCTGATAACACGTTTCATGAAATTAATGCAATACAGTACACATGACATGTTATTGTTTTTTTGTAACTGAGAGGAATTATAGAGAATTGGCTTTTTCCTTGTACTCAAAAATTTTTGATCATTTCAGGAGGTGGTAAACCGAACGATTGATAATAGTAGAGGTATATATTGTGTTCGAAATTAAAATACGACACCCAATGAGTTTCAGGTGAATCAGATTTATCAAAATTTATAATACCGCTCTCAGTTTTCCTTATCTTTTTTTGGTAGGCAGTCAATGGGAAACACACCCTTGAATGTTCTTTCATGTTACATTTTTTTAAAAATATCTATATTTAAAAGTCCTATTCACTTTTCCCGGCTAAAAAAATGCTCCTTTTCTCCTCTTTTTCCGAGGCCCATTCCTCCGATCGCTCAATGCTTTCTTGAACCATAAGATCCCACTGCTGTTGCTGCACCAATCCCCAAAGTTTTGCCTCTGCGATTAGCAATGGAACTAAAGCTGGTAGAAATCCTCCAATTTGTTCAAAAGTGAAAGCGATTATGCACGTTTTCTTTTTATCTCTTTTTGCAGCTTCATATTTTTAATTTGCGCCTGAATAAATTTTATTCGGGTAATTGGTTGTTTGGTTAAATCAATTCTTATTTTACGACTCTTACCTTTTCTTGACTTTGAATGTTAAACTGTGAAATGTGCCAAGCATTATAATGTGGTTAACGTGAAATGTGGCTGGTAGCCCTCTACGTAGTTCAAAGGGCTTGTAAAGAAGCAATAGTGTGAACGTTCTTACGGGCTGATGTGCTGAACGATGCGATTTCCCAAAACTTTCGCTTTGGCACTTTCAACGTTTAGCACTTTTAGTCCTCAATTATCTTCAACATTAGATAAGTCAATGGTATCACTATCTACTCCCTTCATTGTTTTAGTCCTTACATTGTGTTAATCTTCAGTGGCAAACCACACATTTTTCTGACTTTTATTTTCTGTAACACAAAAAGTGATTTTCAAAAAGCTGATGGAATTATAGGGTTTAAAGGAACCACTATGTTAAATACGTCACCAAAATTAAAATCAACATTATGCACTGATATATATGCATCAGTATATTCTTCAACAAATGATAAATTTACCATAATTACCTGTCTTCCTACCATTAGTCTATCTTTTAATATAGTAGCTTTCATCTTATAAGTTTCTTCATCTACATACTTTTTATTTGCGCCGTCATATCCATCGTCAGGAAATTCAACAAGTTTGATACGTCTATTTCAAGCATTGAACCCATTGTTTGCATCGTCGAACAACATTACGTTATTGTTGAAGTAATCAAAAAAGTTCTTTATGTCGTTCACTTTCAGATCCACTTCTTGGAATTTATCGTTAACGTTTCTCTGAAGTAAGATTTCCAAATCCCGAAATTTATTATTTAAAATTCTCAAATTTAAAACTTCAGTTTCTTCTTTCGCATTTATTAGTTTCTTCTTTCGGAGATATCATAATTTCCATTATCAGTAAGTTTAAAGCCAACCCCTGGAGGACCTCTTTTTTATCCCCTTTTAGTTCTGTTTTTTCTCGGAATATAGTGATTCATTTATAGGTATGAAATTATCTCTATATCTTATTTTTTGGATTTTTTAAATCTATGGTTCGTTCGTTATTTCGTTATAAATATTTTTAACGCGCTCATCGATCGAATATTCTTTTAAAATTAGATTTACGTTATTTCGAGCACAGGAAGGAAATAACGAAATGTAATAACACTGTAAACGGTTTTTTTAGGAACGTCAAAGTACGATTGTGTTTAGTAAATTACTAAAGCATTTCGTTCCCTACCTCGAATAAACAAATCTTTGATTTTTGATTGATCTCTCACTATTACGTAATCGTTGAATTTTTTTTTATCATCAAGTTCATCAACGTCAATAATTTCACTCGGAACCGAAGAAAATTTGCTACAAATTTCTCTTTTGATTTTTTTGAAAATTTTGGCCAAGTAACGATAGGGTGGTTCATCCAAATCTCTAGCAAAAATGTATAGATTATCAAAGTATAGATATTTGATAACCAATATTAGCAATAAGTTATTCTTCCCACTTCCCGAATTTCCACAAATTTAGTATTTAAAAGGCCGCTGAGGTGCTAAATTATCAATTTTAATATAGTTGTCCTCATTAAGATCGTAATGTTCAATTACAATAGACATTTATAAAACGTAAATTGAAGACGAAAATTCGTAAACGCTGTAAGTGCCACAATAATTCAAACACCGTTTTCCACGTTAAACTGTGAAATGTGCCATGCATTATAATGTGGTAAACGTGAAATGTGGCTGGTAGCCCTCTAAGTATTTCAAAGAGCGTGTAAAGAGGTCACTAGTGTGAACGTTCTTACGGGCTGATGTGCTGAACGATGCGATTTCCCAACAAATTCGCTTTTAGCACTTACAACGTTTACTACCTTTAGTCCTGAATTATCGATGCGTAAATTATTTTTCTCGTATAAATGAATGTGCAGCAAGCAGTTAAGACAATATTAGAATCCTGGAATAAAATTATTGACAGAATAGTACAGAACCAGATGAGGGAACAGTTTACGAAAAATGAAATAGAAAAATTTCAAAAACCTATTACAGAAAAATTATCTAGTACAATGAAAGTAATCGAACAGTTTAAACCCCAAGAGAAGGTAATACCTAGTATCGAATATCCTAGAAAAAAGAAAAGGAAAGAAAGCCGTTATTATTAGTTGTTGACTCTAAAATAGATGAAGATTTTTTTAACACAATTTGAGTTTCGTAAACCAAGCGAATTGTTAAATATTAGCGACAAAACCGAGCAAAACACAGAAATACAAAAACTTTTTGACAAATGTGGTACACTTATTAAACAGTATCACGCTCGCAAAACCAATGCCATTAGAGCAAATGACGAAGAAAAAATAGAACATTGTAAGTACATAGATAAGCAGTTACGTACTTATCACACAACTCTAAAAAATATCCAACAAATTCCCAAATATTTTGTGCAATCTGTAACAGAAATACATTCTGATCCAAATAAAGTGGTTGATAGATTGCATTTAACTTTAAGTTCAAAATGTGCTGGAAATAATTCTGCTGAAGTACACAACGAAATATCAGATATTCTCGATTATTTGCTTGTTGAAAAGTTTATTACTAAAAGTCAACATAAAACAATATCCCACAATGATATCTCCATAAATGAGTCTCGTAGTGGTAACATCTAAACAGAGTGATTTTGAGTTAAATTATGGAAATAACCCAATCGATATTTGAGATGGTAATTATGAGATAGCTGTAACATAATGTCGTTTATGGTATTCCTGAATTAATATTAGCGACAAATTTAATAACAATAAATTAGAGTTTTCCTATGATGAAGGGAAACATGGAAGTTATTGATCATCCCAAATGGATTGTATGATGAAGAACTGAATTTTTATTTAGAGGACTATTTCCAAACCGATAAATTAACTTTTCTGTTTGCTATTAACAACTCCGTAAAACGATTTATTTTAATTATAAATAAAAACAATTAGTGTGTTAGATTTAATAACGGAGATTTGTACAAATTACTAGGATTTAAAACAAACGAGATATACAGAGAAAGAATTAATGTAGCCCAGAATATGGCTATTATTACACGAGACGTTGATAAAGTCTTAACTCACTGTGATATTATTGGAAGCTAATATATGGATAATGTTCCATCCGATGATATTTATACTTTTATTCCTAATGTATACCCAGGATCACTAATCAATATTTAGCCTTTCAATCCCAAATATTTACAAATAAACCGTAATAACTTTATATATAAAATTATAATTAGGAATAGCAATCAACTTGAAAGAAACTACGTAAAAAATATCTCACATGCCACAGAAGACGGAAATTAAGATTATGAAATAACAGATTTGAGTGCATTCTTGCCAGAAATTGAACCTTCATTACAAGTTTTAAGTCTCCTTGAAGAATAAATTGCAAGATCGAATTCAAATCAAGCTTATGGTTGGAACGGAATTAATTGTTACAGAAGCAATCTACAAAATTCAAACTCTGGTACGTTCAATGTAATTACTAATCAACACAAGATTAGTAGTGTTTTTGTTGTGCTTTCAGCTGAAGATCGTGAATCATCGTTCAACTAAGTCTCAAATGATATTTGATAACATGGATCTAGAAAGTTGTCATATATAACGAAATGCAAAACAATTGCCTCTGTATTCTTATACATGAGATTTTACCCTTAATTTAATGGATTGTTCTAGATTATATGTAGCTTTTCTAAGCATGGGTTATAAAACACCACATGAAGCAACTTGTGTCTCATACAAGGACTTTGGATTAGTTTATCCTATTATTTGTTTCGATTTAACAAACGAAAATGATGAAAACATATTTAACTGCATGCAAACAGATGAATTGAAGTTCATATGGAGATTACGAACTAATCCAACGAAAAATTATTATATTTATTTCATAGTAGAATCGGAAAGATTTGTACATGTTAACATTATTGATAGAAAATATTCCTAACACCCTAAAACAGCATATTTTTATATACATAAAGAGCATCATATTGTGTCAAGTGTAAAAGTAATACCAACAACATTAATCCTGTTACAAAAAAGGCTATAAATGGAAGACCTTATATGTCGACAAAATGTAAGAAATGTGTATCCAAAAAAATTTACGTAAAAAAAAAACTTAGGTGAAGGTGTTAAGATAGAAAACGAGCGAGAACAATTCATTGATTAACTACATAAATCGGCCAGAAAAAAATATCCAAGACGAAAAGTTATAACTTATGGAATAGACGATGTTTTGCAAGCTGATATGGTTGAAATGGACTATGGCAATCTTAAAGGTATTTCTAAAATCAATGAAAGGTACAAGTACATGATAACCGTCGAACACATATTAAATAAGCGAGAACAAAGTAATCTGCAAACCGATAAAGGTAAAGAGTTCTACAACAAGGATTTTAAGGAGCTCATGAATAAATACAACATCAGCCATTATTCTACTTATACAAATATCAAAGCATTCGTTGTTGAAAGATTCAAAGAACGCTTAAAGTAAAATTGTGGAAACAGTTCTCAATACAAGGTATTTATAAATGGATCGACATTCTACCAAAATTATTGCACGACTACAATCATACAGTACACAGAACTATCAAAATAAAACCTGCTGATGTCAGGTTAAAGAACCAAGAGATGATCTACAACAGTGTGTATCGTATTGAGGTAACGAAGAGTTATCCCAAGTATAAAGTTGGTGATCATGTACGTGTTAGTAAGATAAATGGTATATTCGAAAAAGGATACACAGCCAACTGGTCTACATAAATATTTACGATTGATAAGGTGTTGAAAAATAATCCCCCATATTACCATCTTAAGAACTCTAAAGGTGAGCAAATCATCGGCACTTTTTATGAACAAGAACTGCTGAAAACAAAACACTCCGATGTATACTTATTTGAATAAGGATTACGTAAGAAAGGAGATATGGTCTATATTAAATGGCTTAGTTTTGATAGTTCACATAATAGTTGGGTTCCTATAAAGGATATTATAATTTAATAAATGGAAATAAGTACCAACCTGGTATAACAAATTTCAGATCTTTTAAAACATTTTACTAATTGCAAATCTCACCAAAGTTACACATAATAGAGTAAGGTGGGGTAAGACTGCGCGGCGGGTAAGACTGCGTACCGGTTTTTCGTGGTGAAAATCACACACAGTTGGCACCACTGCACCACCGTTACTTCGTCCAAGATGGTAGCTAGCTGTGGACAGTGGTGAAGATACGTTTGAAATTCGTTGTGCTGAGAGAGGTAAGTGAAAAGATTTTGAGGGTGTTCGCTATTTATTTTGGTACTACGTGTTTTGAGTACTACGTCACTGTGAATGTATACAATATTACGATGTTGATGGATAGGACGAGTCCACCTGTGTATTAGTTTCCATTGCTTTGTGCAATGGCTGGGCAGCATCACTTGATTTGTTCAGGAATGCAGCACGGGACACCACTGCGCACGTTCATTCAGCTTTCCAAACATCTTCACTGAGGACGAGTTTCATCCCTCTACTGTGACAAATGTATCATCTCCAACTCCAGGTGAGCAGTCTTCAACAAGTGGGGTTAACAATACTGGACCATCCACCAATGACGTGCCACAGCAGGCAAATGTGGCTCATGCATCAGCTGAAACTCCAGGTGAGCAGTCTTCAACAAGTGGGGTTAAGAATACTGGATCATACGGGCACATTTCCGTTAACCAGATTCACCACTTCCACGTGCAGAGCATATTCAGCACCGCCGACGAAAGGGAAGGCAGTCTCAGGTGTTAACTGGATCTCCATTCAAAGTCAACTTGGAAGCCTCGTTGGCTGAGAAGAGTAAGAAGAAAGTTCAGGGGAAACAGAATCGGAACATCGTTGTTGAAGAAGATGTAGCAAGCAGAAAACGCCAGAAGAAAGAGTACAATTGCCCAGGTTGTAATGAGAAGTACAGCGATCCTCCAATAGAGGATTGGATCCAGTGTTCTACATGTGACGAGTGGTGGCATGAACATTGCACCTCCTATGGAACAGGAATCTTTATTTGTGATTTGTGTTAGCGATTCCTAACCCAAGTGCAAAACGGGATTCACTGTGCCTACTGTGAGAATGCCACGAGAAATGTATCCCATATGATAAAAGAACTTTTTAAGGTGATCTGTGTTTCTTTTTATACAAATGTGACTCTGTGTAGAAAGTGCGCATTCTTACCCGAACTTGAGCGTAGTCTTACCTCGCGGTTCGGGTAAGACTACGCATTTGCATGGTCACGGTTTTGTAATTGTTTCATGCAGAAATATTGTCCATTCAGCTTTCGGAAATTTAGTGTTAGTTAGCAAAGGATAGTGCAATGTGTATTGCTTTTTTCATGTGTGTCTGTAGTTTCATAGCTTGAATATAAAATTACGAACTCAAACTGCGCAGTCTTGCCCCACCTTACTCTATGCATTACTGTTTTAGTTGTTGTTGTTTTAATTCTACTGCTTTTCTACATCGCCTTTCAAGCCCCGATAAAATATATTTATTCTTTGCCTCGTTATCATAATTACGCTTACTTTCCTTTTTCTTATTTTCCATCAATTCTTCATCAACATCTCCAATTGTTTTTCTCAAAACACCATTTTCGACAGATAAATCAAATATATCATCACCCATTATTTCTATCGCATCTTGATAAACAACGGTATTTGCTGTTAGCTCTTTACATCTCTCTGCTTTGTAGATAAAGATTGCTTACTTAAATCTGTAAGTTCTCCCATGATTTTGTTAAGAGTTTCAGGTTTCGTTTCTAAATATTCTATTACATTACTCATTTATATATAATTAATTTAATAACTTAGCATTATCTTCATCTGTAATCTCAGATACTACCTTATTATTTTTTAAAAGTGTACTTACAGCTGTTTGTTTAGACTTCCCACTATTTTATTTGCTTTTAGATGTTTAAATATACTTCATAACAGACATTATTGACTTGAGTTGTCTTCATTTGATCTCGCTTGTCCTCATTTGCCCCCTGTTTACGTATGATTTCAACACCCAATAATTTCTACTAATTTTATTATTTTTACAAAATGCATCCTTCGTTACTTTCTTGTTCAAAATAATTTCCTTATATTCACTAGCAAGATTACGATAGAGCATCGTATCTATCTCTTTGCTGTTTTTGGGAATATATTTATTAAACACAGTCAAAAAAGTTTTGCATTACCCCAGAAGTGGTGAAAATAGCGTCCTCAAAATGCCGAAGCGGACAAGAAACGATGAAGCAGAGCTCATTGTGCGAAGTAACGTGGTCGGCGTGCAATACCTATCACCACAGACGATTACCGGAGTCGTCAAGCGCATGCGTGTGTTCGAGTGTAGCACCACGGTAGTCGGCGAAGGTTAGGTAGGTGTTCCTTGTGTCCAGTTAGCGAAGGCGAGCGAGTGCAGCTGTGTGCAAGGCATGCCTAGGCGTACGAAGGTGCAATTTGATCGGGCCAGGATCATCACGCTACTGCAGACTGGCATGTCACAACGGGCTGTAGCTAGGGCTGTTGGAGTGGCGCAATGCGATGTCTGTAGGACCTGGAGGCGGTATACAGACACAAGAACATTAGCAGATCATCAACGGACAGGTCATCCACGGGTCACAACACCAGCACAAGATCGCTATGCATGACTCTCAGCTAGGGAACAGAATACCATGACGGCAAGGAACATCAATCATGCCCTCCAGGCAGCCTCTGGTTTGCGTGTGTCAAACAAAACTGTCTGTAACAGACTCCTAGAAAGTGGTTTACGTTCCAGAAGACCTCTCCGGTGCCAGTACCTATTGCCACGACATTGGCGCGACCGTGTACATTGGACCCTTGCACATCAAAATTGGGGACCCGGTCATTGGGCTCGTGTGCTCTTCACCGATGAATGTAGGCTCTGTCTAAGGCCAGATTCATAAAGAGGACGGGTGTGGCGAGGCCGTGCACTGCATGAGCGGCTTTGTGGTGTCCAGGGGGTCCATCCATACCAAGGAGGAGGAATCATGGTGTGGGCAGGGATCATGCTCGGACGTCAAACGCCCCTAATTCCAATTACAGGGACACAGCTGTTCGTTATATCAGGGACATTCTTCAGACTACTGTGGAACCATTTCATCAGGAAATTGGTGACAAATTTGTCTTGGAAGATGACAATGCCCGTTCACACCGCGCACAGATGGTGCACGAATATCCGTCGCATGCCCTGGCCAGCACGAAGTCCCGACATGTTTTGCATCGAACATGCATGGGCAATGCTAAAAAATGCCATTGCGAACCATCCTGTGGCTCCCACCAATCTTCGTGAATTTCTTCTTGCGGCACAGGACGAATGGGATCGCTAACCGCAAGATCACCTTGATCGTCTCATCCTTAGTATGCCACAGCGTGTTCAAGACCTTCTTGCAGCCAGGGGAGGACACACCAGGTGGTAGACAATGTTTCTGGTGGATCCGCTACGACGAACAGTTTTCTTGTGACAGTTCTTTGTTTTCTCGCCTCCATCATGAAATGTGCCATTTTCGTTTCAAACACATTTCTGAGAATATTGTACGTTTTTTGTTCCCTTTTCATTCAACGTGTCTTGTTCTTTATCTTCTCTTTTGTATTTCCACTGTCATTGTCAATAAACCTTGTGCTTCATATATGTTTTGTCATTTTCCGTCCTGATGCAAAACTTTTTTGACTGTGTTTATTATATTCAAGAAGATACTTGTAGTTACATTTTATTAACTGCAAACCGGAAATCAATTTTCGCTGTTTCATTGGTTTATCGGTGTAGTACTGTGTAATAATTGTCTGACCATCTGTCATCTTTATTTATGTCTGAAAAATATATAAATCAACAAATAACCTACACATTGAAGTAAGGAATAGAGTATTACAATAAATAAAATTTTACCTTATTAAATGGAGCTCACAAGTAGGTGGTCTGTTTGTAAAACTCTTAATGCGTTTGTTAAAAATAGGGGTATGAAACATGGTGTTGGATATACATGTCATGTTTGCCAAAAATTGCGTAATAGCAAAATGCTTCAAAAAGTATATTGTAATACATGTAACAAATATATATCAAACCTTCATTTTAATAGACACCAAAAGTCTAGATTGCATGAATTATTAGTACAATTATATAAACAAGAATCAATAACTACATGTGAAGTTACGGTATGTTAAAATGCACTGCTAATTTTTTTTCGTAATAAATGTAGATACGAAATAATGGTACAATGCATACAAACAATTTACTTATAAATTACACAATGAATAGTCAAGACATAGATAATATAAGAACCAATGAGATTGGTGAAATCAAGAAGATATTTCTGGAACTCAAAACATCGTATGACACATTGGTGAATAAAGTAAACAGTTTGGAAAAAGAAGTGAGTGATCTCAAAAGCGAAACCCAGTTATTGAGATATAAAATAGATGACCAAGAAAATAGAAGTAGACGTAAAACATTGGATTTAGATAATAGAACAACCCAACGTAATGTAATAAACTTTGCTAAACAGCATGGCATCAAAGGATATTCCAGACAAAAACATATAAATGATTTACGAGAACATATAAGGTTTAATATACTTACTACCCTTTACATTTATATATAATAGTGATGATATATTTAGACCAAATTCTCAAACAACAGTATGGATAAAAAGACAGTTCTGCGCCAGAAAGTGGTGCTTTTTTTGCAACCGTAATGGAAAATATCATAAGGCAAACGCGAAAGTGGTGCGCTCGTGTACTTTTCTTAGTCTTACTCAACCTAAAGCAAGGAGCTGGCAACCTTGCTTTAGGCTTGCCTTATGTAGTTCCAGTGCATAAAGCAATGTTGCCAACCTACTGGGCTCTTGCCATAGCCTTTCACGATGGGGGTTTCTAGAAAAAAAAATGGAAGTTGGCCCACCCCCTTTGACTTAGGACCACCAAACGTGGTATACATTACCTAAATCGACAAGGGTGGCATCTTGCAATACTCTTTAGGGTATTACTATTTTTATTTTTTTTCTTATTTTTAACCGTTTTCGAGATATGGCCCACTGACGAAATTTCGGTGGTGGGCCATATTAATCGTAGCGCTGGTATGGGTATTCTCTACTATCATAATATGCTTCTATGAAGTCAAAATCGCAGTCTGTTTTGCTCTATCTCTTACCGTTTTCGAGATATTTGACAATTTAGGTTTTTCTATTGAGGAAACCTAGAGGGGGTAAATTTGGTTCTATGACGACCTATACCAATTTTTGGTAGACAGAGGACACCGAGACGATGTTAACGCAAGAAACCCCAAGTCTCTGCGACCATCCGTTCGAAAGTTACGAAGTCTAGGAAAAATGCAAATTTTTGGAAGTTGGCCCACCCCTTGACTTAGGACCACCAAACTTGGTATACGTAATCTACATTACCTAAATCGACAAGGGGTATCTAGCACATTTTTGCTCTATCTCTCGCTGTTTTCGAGATATTTAACATTTTAAGTTTTTTTTATTGAAAATTTTCGGAGGACGAGAGTGGCGCCATCTGTTAGTAAACAAAGGAACTATCTCGAGCTGGGTGGCGCAGTCAGCACCATCTATGAGGGAACAAAAAAACTAGGTGTTTTGGTGGGTATAAAAGGACAAATAGAATCTTACCTGGTATGTTGATTGTGTTTTAGGGAAGATTGTAAGTGGTATTGTCATATATTAGAGCGCTCTTTAGATAATTAACTTATAACTGCACACAGGCTGCCGTAATTAACATAAAATATCCTGCCCCTGTTTCTTCTAGCTTGTGCAATGTCAGTTTGGGTAAGATCATAGGGTGAAATGTGATTCTCCTATGATAATATCTGGCTGACTAGCATATGCGATTACGAAGGACATGGCTGTGCATGTGACTTCTAGGATCAAGCCTATGAAATTGGGGTCCTAGTAAGTTGAAACAAATGACGGGATATTTTGCAAAAATTTTCCTTAAACAGTTAACATTTTTTTTAAATTCAGACATTAGATGGATTTTTACAAATATATTAATAAAAAAAATAGGTTAGGAAAATTGTGGCTTCTACAGCTCGACAAGCGGGGGTGCTTTCGCATAAGCTCTTATTAGCCTATAAGTTGTAATATATCAGCAACAAGCGAACTGTGCTAGAGGTAGATGCTCTTGACATTGTGTTCATGAAAATAAATATTATAGAAGAAAGTGACCGAAGTCGGACCCCAACTCTATGTAGGACCCCCACCTGTTCTGATAATGTCCACACCTGCAACCTAACAGCGGGAGATGGAAACCTGTAGCTTAGGACGTTGTTGTGTGGTGGACAAGTTGAGACCTGTTTTTCTCGCACCAGTAGGCCGTTGTGAGGTGCGAAAAGTGCACGTGGTCGAGTAAAATAGTCGCAGGAGATTGGAGTGACGTCTGTTGCAGAACAAAGTCGAAAGTGAGTACATTAGAAATATTACTGCTAATGGAGCTAATAGCCAAGTATATGGTAACTGTGTTATAAGTCCTATAGTTTTGCGAAGTTACTGCCACGGGCGATGTTTTTTATATATAGCTGATGACCCTATGTCCGAACCCATCGTGTGTTCAATATAGGACCCCTCAAAATAATAACAGAATCTATGTACTTGTATATAACGGTCATTACACATTAATCTGGGGGGTTGCAAGTTTTAAATATATAAGCAGTAATTAGCCTGCGCTAGAGGCGAATGCTCTTGATATTGTCTTTTCTGATTGGTGGAAAAATACGTCATACTTAACGTAGTCTCTTCTGATTGGAGGAAAAATACGTCAGAAATAAACCGAGGTTATATAAGGGGGTGCACAGAGCAGTCAGTCACAGTCTGCGAGAGTAGCTTGAAGAATACGGACGTCCTGTCGCAGTGTTCTTCGTAGATTTGCCTTACATGGTTAGTAGCAATTACTTTCTGTTTGATTTTTAAAAATTGTATACACAGTGCAGTGTAGTCGAGTTTTTGTGAGACTAATTGAAGAGTAGTTATTTTTCTTGTAGTGCTTTTTTTTGGGGTATCTATATGTGCAACACTCAGTACCTAATTGTACAATACTATGTACCTAATTGTACTGCACTTTATACCTAATTGTACAACATTTTGTACCTAATTGTACAACAGTACGTCTGGATACGACATCTAAAAAATCATACATCAGCATATCTACATATATAAATAAACACCCCCCAAAAATATGCGTCCTACGAAGATTTGTATTACATGTAAGAAAAATATTTCCAGTGCTCATTATGCACGACATAGTTGTACCTGTGTGCCTGGCAAGCATTTAACAGCAAGCGAATTGTGCCCTAAGTGTAACAAACACTTTACAATTGCACATGTCAAAAAGCATATGCCTAATTGCAAGGGTACTGGAGACCCTGTGCTGCAACCATCGACCTCGGTCAAAAGGAAGACTGAAGCAGATTTTTTTTAACATATTACCATCTGCAAAACGCGTCAAGTCGGCAACAAAATCAAGCCGGTTTGCTTTTGATCATATATTAGAGGATTTTGATTTTACCTCAGATAGCTTATGCGATGTACGTAGCTTCCTAGAGAGTGTGCGACCCAAGATAATTTATATCTTAAGTGATGTACTGGGTTTAAACTCTACTAAATGTTATGCATCGCTGGGATGCCAATACAAAAAACCATCTGATGGGAAATACAGCTTTCACCATAATCCCAAGGCAAAAATGTTGCACTTGGCAGATGTTGCCAACCTCGAGAGTATCTACGACAAATTCTTGGAGGAGCTGGTTGCCAAACAGGAAGAACATCAGGCTGAAGGCTCGGGTGGTTCGTTGTGTGATACTCCGCATATACTTAAATTGAGTCTTAACAAGTTTGTTCCACTGTCTGGGTCTAGTTATGTTCCACTGCCGGTAATAATTGCAGTCAAGAAGGCTGTTCTAAACATCCAGAATAGCGATTCAAAATGTATTCTTTGGTCGGTGCTGGCAGCGCTGCATCGTATCCACGGGAAGGATCATCCGCATCGCGTTACCCACTACATACCCTACGAATCAAAATTAGAAAATGCGATGGCTGGGATTACCTGCCCAGTTCAGTTGTCGGACATAAACAAATTCGAGACCCGTGCACACAACTTACTAAACCTGCAACTAGCTATCAATGTTTACGGCCTTACTAAGAACACAAATATTGTATACCCTATTCGAGTGAGCAACATGGAAGGTGAAGCTGTACAAGAAATCAATTTGTTACATATCAAGAACGAGACTTGCCATCATTACACTCTTATTCGCTCTCTCTCACGGTTAGTCTCAGATCAAAAAAGCAAGCATGATGGTTGTATAGAAGTCTGTCGCAGGTTATTGTGCACGTTCGATAATCAAAAACCACAAGATTACCAACACATTCAAGGTCTCGACATTGCTGCCCAGAAGCTTGCGCACCACATGCGCTATTGTAATGACAACAGGCCTGGGGTTGCAATTTTACCCGAGCCTGGTACTGTGGAGCAATTTCGGGCGCATAGTGCTATGGGAGAGCACCCTGCTATTATCATTGCAGATTTAGAGGCCTTCCTTGAACCGCTGTCCACCTGTAAACCCAACCCAGAAGTTTCTTCTACCATGCCTTGTCAAATTCACAACGTCTCCAGTTTTACCTATGTTGTGGTGGGACGAAACCAAATAATTGCCCCTGAGCCATATGTATATCGCGGTCCCGATGCAGTCAAATATTTTCTGGAGAGGATGATTGTAGAAGTGAACGAGATACGAAAAATATTGTTAGATCCTGTAGCTATGCAAGACTTAACTCCCGAAGAAAAGCGTAAACACGAAGATGCTACACACTGTCCAGTTTGTAAAGAAAAATTAATGATAGTAGGAAAAAAAGAAGGTTCGACACCACGATCACTTCACCGGAAGGTATATTGATTCTTGGTGTAACGGGTGCAACCTGAAGGCTAAGGACCCGCGCTTCGTCCCCGTATTCTTCCATAACGGCTCCGGGGTTCGAATTTCACCACCTTATCAGACATCTCGGATACGACGATGCACGCATTAATATTGTTGCACAAAATGAGTAGCACTACATTGCCATCTCTAAATGAGTGCAAGGCATAGAACTTCGGTTTCTCGATTCCTTGAGGTTTCTCCAGGCAGGCCTCGATGCTCTTGCTGGGATGCTCAACAACAATCAACTAATTATTACCTCAGCCAATTTCCCGAACTTGGATGCTAGTCTCTTTAGGTGTAAGGGGGTCTACCCCTACCAGTATGTCAGCGACCATTCCAAGTTCGAGGAGGAGTCGTTGCCTCCCCAGGCTAAGTTTCACAGCCGGCTGCGAGGTTCGGGCATCAGCGATGAAGAATATCAGCATGCTCAGTCCATGTGGCTCAATCTGGGTTGTCGAAATTTTGGAGAATACCACGATGCCTACTTAAAACTCGTAGTAACACTCATCGCAGACGTCTTTCAAGCGTTTCGTGCAAATGCCATGAAAATCTACAAGCTGGACCCTGCATACTTCTACGGTCTCCCCGGGCTAGCATGGTCGGCCATGCTTCTTCTAACAAAAGTCAAGCTCGAGCTTATTTCCAATGTGGACATGATGCTTTTTGTGGAAAATCTTGTTCGGGGTGGCATGGTCCAGGTGTCACAACGGTTCGCTCGCGCCAACAACCAACACATGTCGACCGGGTACGACCCTTCTCAAGCATACAGCTATATCATGTACACGGATGCTAATAATCTTTACGGGCACTCCATGGTGCAAAGACTTCCATTTGGAGGATTTGAGTGGGCTGATCCTTCCAAATTCGACGTAGAAGGTTTCGACGACTCGGAACGAGGCTTCTTTGTCGAGGTGGACCTCGAGTTTTCCGAGAAGCTACAGGATGTGTTCTGCGACCTCCCACCAGCATCGGAATTCAAGTATCCACCTGCGTCGAAGCAGAAAAAACTCATCATGGATTTCGAACCCAAAAGGCGTTACGGGTTGCACTACCGAAATCTTCGGTGGTTGATGCAACGAGGGGTCACGATTACAGCAATTCACCGAGTCCTCACTTTCAACCATTCAAATTGGTTGAAGCCATACATCGACCTCAATACCAAACATCGTACTGCTGCTACCTCGGAACTTGATCGCAAATTTTTTAAGGACATGAATAATATAATATTTGGTAAAACAATGGAAAACACGCGAAATCGTGAAGACATAAGGTTGCTTACTAGCGTCGACCGTTGTCGCAAACTTGTTGCAAGCCCACTATTTAAATCTCGAACAATCTACAACGAACAGCTTGCTTTGGTACACATGAATCGTGGTGGGGTAAAGCTCAACAAACCAGTCTATGTTGGTGCCACAGTGTTAGAGTTAAGCAAGCAGCAAATGTTCGAGATATATTATGATATACTACGCTTGCACTATGGTAACAACATCAACCTTCTCTACACAGATACGGATAGTCTGGTATATCACGCCCACACTGCTAACGCATATAAAGATATCACCATAATTCCAGCCCTCGTTAACTTGTTCGACACGTCGAACAATCCCGAACAAAATCGATATGAAATCCTGGCTCGAAACAAAAAAAATACCTGGCAAACTAAAGGATGAAAAATATGGGGATATTATATTAGAGTTTGCTGGTCTTCGTGCCAAAGCATATGCAATTCAAGCTGAGAGTTCTGTGACCAAAAAAAGCTAAAGGCATAGGCAAGCAGGTGGTTCAGAGAAAACTCAATTTTCAAGACTACGTCGAGTGAATCGAAACCAAAAGCCGATTCTGCGAAAAGAGTATCGCATCCAGAGTGTTAAACATATACTTACAACCAACACCGTCAGGAAATTTGCTCTGGATGCACGAGACGACAAGAGATGTGTTCTCGAATGTGGGATTCATACCCTGCCGTGGGGTCTCTATCGCCTGAAAACAGGTAAAACTTGCTCTGTGTGCCCAAAATAAAAAAAAATTGATTTACTAGTGTTTTTTTCCCCTCGAATGCAAAACGAGGGGGTCGAGGTGGGTAATTTTTTTCAAAATATTAATTTTACAGTTTTTTTTGTAATACATACTATATATTCAATCAACAGAAATTTTTGTTGTCCTACACAAAAGAATACAAAAAATTAACAATGTCTGCAAATATATAGTATGTATATATTTTTTAAGGGAAGTAACTCCCGGCGTGTCCTACGGGAAGAAAATTTGGGACATGTGCAGGGCCAAAGGGGAAGTTCCTTTGCGCGCTCAAGCATGGCTTTTTTTTATTTCTTGTTATGTCCTATGCATATTTAAAACTGCTCTGTCACTCGCTCGTTCCTGACATCATACACAAAAGTTTTCTCTGCAATAAGGATGACGCTGCACAGTGTGTTCGCAGGCAGAGCATCGTGGAACTCGCACACAATCTTGATGTTGGTGCGATCGTTAACAACTACCTGCTTTCTTTTAGATGTGTCGATGACGAACATGGGTCTGCGGGCTATAAACTCGTTTGGATTGTAGTACACATCCACGTTACCCCAAGTCACTCGTTTGTAAGCTGTGTACGCCTTGTACAGTTTCAGGTAGTCCTCTTCTGCGATGTTTAGGTTGTAGTTCTCACGTGGGAGAACTTCGTTCCTACCATTTTTGAGGTAAATGTTCTTAATCTTACAGTTGTCGAACTGGCTAGAATCTTTCTCCTGGTTGTTGTCCCTTCCTGTTTGGAAGAGAACAGTTGCGAAATCTGGCATGTCGTAGCGGATGCTGTTGAATTGCGTGCTTACGTCAAATTCGAAATGATCGCCGGAAGCAGGTTTTTGCACACGCTGGTAACCGTAAAACTGAATGGACACTTGAGGATTCTTCAGGATGTCGGCTTTGTACTTGAGAGCATAGTTTGATTCGTATTCTACCACTGGCACGCGCAGCTCCATGGACCTTACAAGACACTTGGCAGCGTCTGGTAGTGTGTTGGGAAGCGGGGTAGTCCCGTCCGGGACCAAAGTGCTGTAGCGCATCAGTGTTTCGTTGTCGTTGGCAGCTCTGCGAAAAGTGACGCGCAAACCACCCTTCCACATGATCTCCGTGTAGTCGGAGAAGAAACCGGGCAGCAGTCGCATGGGAAACAGAACTGTGTGGCTTTTTGTTATGATTTTTGCACCTGCTTCGAATCCCCCTGCTTGGTAGTAAGCAACATCAGCTTTGGTGAGTTTGAGTGTTCCCACGGTGGTCGAGGTATCCCGGGGGAGTCAACTTTATCGATGACGGTGCCGTGCTTCCTAATTTCAATCTGCAAGAACAGGTGTGGTACAAAATTGTCCACGGGCCTCGGGTTTGTGTTGTTGGGAATGCCTCCCCGCTGTCTCTTTTCACTACATCAAACTTGACGTACAAATCAGCTCTGTGAGGGTGAATGAACCCATCCCCGACGTCCACATCAAACTCAATCTCTCCGTTCGGTTCGTTGAGGTCGGCAAACGTGCAAAGGTTGGGAGGGAAGGACTGTAATTCGTAACTTTCGATTTGTTCCATGATGGTTATTTATATGTTAATCTCCACGACAGCAGTGGTCGTGGCTCCGGCAAAATTTACCACCTCACGCTTCTCGTTTGTCACTGCTAATTCTATGTTGTTTATGCGATTACGAGATACAGGAAAATATATCGGTGAGGAGGATGTGTAGATGATTGGCTCCATGAACTCCGAACTTGGTTTGAACGTGGCAATGATCCCAGTCTGCTTGTGGCTACCCGGGATGCCGTCCGAGGATTTGGTGATCATGCCTTCCGCTACGTTGCAGTGGACGTTCAGAGTCTCGATGGCTAGAAATTTAGGAATGTTGGCACCGATGTGCTTGATGCCAGGTTCGAGTTTGGCATCTTTTTTGAATCCCAGGAGCTCTCCGGCGGTACCCAGGTCCACGGTTTTCGTTGCATACACAATTTCAACTTTGTGAGTGACTGAATTTTGAGCAAGTAGCACACCTCTCGGTAAGTGAGCCTGCAAGGTAGACAGGTTGTACTGACGAGGGGCGATGCTGATTTTGTAGCTGCCGACTTTGATTGTGTTGTTATGCACCGTCACATTGGGTATCAGGTACATGCTGTAGAATGCACGAAGAGCAATTGATTTAAGTAGTGGTATTGATGATATTATAAACCCACGAAAGGAAGAGCTCCCCTCAAGCAGGTTTGGCTATACTTAAAACAAGCTCAACATGCCTACATGAGCTTTTTGCTCAAGTGTGGAACCCTGCCTAATCCAAGATTTTTGTAAAAATGCCCTTCAGAAAGGAAGAGCTCTCTCAGATTGATTTGTCTATACTTACAAAAGGCACTTCTGTGAGATTGTTGTCCATAAACCTGTCAAAAATATGCTCCTCTTGGCCATACTTAAAACTAGGCCACCCACACCCATACACACCCACCTATACACACCTACACCCACCCACACCCACCCACACATATTTACTTCCGGTCCACTTCCGGTCCACTTCCGGTCCACTTCCGGTCCACTTCCGGTTTAAGTTCAATTGGACACCAGGCTCATCTTGCATATCTAGTACTAAGATAATGCAATATGCAGAGACCCTCTAGAATTGCTCCGTGACCCGCTCATTTCTTACATCATAAACATATGATTTTTCACCTATGAGAATAACACTACATATGGTGTCATCAGGTAAAGCCTCATGGAATTCACAGATAATTTTAATGTTTGTCCTGTCATTCACCACAACTTGTTTTCTTTTTGAAGTGTTGATTACAAACATGGGTCTCTGTGTCTTGAATTCATCTGGTGTGTAATACATGTCAGTACTGCCAGTAGTGACACGTTTGAAGGAAGAAAATGCCTCATATAATTTGAGGAAATCATCCTTGGACATGTCTAAATTGTAATTTTCTCTAGGAAATACCTCATTTCTGCCATTTTTAAGATATATGTTCTTGATGTTGCAGCTATCAAATTTACTTGAATTTTTTTCCTGATTATTGTGTCTTCCAGTCTGAAACAGTACCACCACAAAATCCGGCATGTCATATTGTATACTGGAGAATGAATTTGTAGCATCAAACTCATAATAAGTACCAGATGCGGGCTTCTGTACGCATTGATATGTATAAAATTGCAGAGGAACCTGTGGATTTTTTATTATATCAGCTTTGTATTTAAGAGCATAACTGGCCTCATATTCAACAACAGGGATTCTTAGCTCCATAGTCTGAATAATGCATTTGCCTGCATCTGGTAAGGTATTGGGCAGAGCTTCCCCTGTAGAGTTTAATGTGCTGTACCTCATCAAAGCATTATTATCATTGGCAGCTCTTCTAAATGTGATTCTTAACCCGCCCTTCCACATAATATCTTTGTAATCCGAGAAGAATCCTGGCAACAGGCGCATGGGGAACAGCACTGTATGATTTTTAGATAATATCTTATCACCAGCCTCAAATCCACCGATTTTGTAGTAAGAAGCCTCGGTTTTGGATAATTTTAGTGTGGCCAAAGCCGTGGAGGTAATGCCGGGATAATCTATTCTGTTTATAACAACGCCATGCTTTCTGATCTCAATTTCAGAGAACAGATGCGGCACAAAATTGTCCACCAATCTTATATTTGAATTTGCCGGATAATCTGTACCATCGAGCTTTACAACATCAAATTTGATGTATAGATCTGCTCTGTGGGGGTGTATAAATCCATTACCTACATCAAGATCAACCTCAATCTCTGTGTTGGGTTGATTTAAATTTGCAAATGTCCTCCTGTTTGGAGGGAATGATTGTAGCTCATAACTCTCAATATTTTCCATTGTATGTATTTTTATTTAAATGTTAATCTCTATGATAGCAGTTGTTGTGGCTCCAGCAAAATCAACTAATTCTTCTTTTTCATTAGTGACCATCAATTCAATGTTATCTATTCTATTATGGCACACAGGGAAATATAATGTTGGGGATGGATTGTAGATGATGGGTTCCATAAATTCGGAATTAGGTTTGAATGTTGCAATGATGCCAGTTTGTTTGTGAGTGCCTATGCCATTTGATTTGGTGATCATACCCTCAGCCACATTACAGTGAATATTCAGAGTCTCTATGGCTAAGAATTTGGGTATATTCATAGCAGTGTGTTTGATGGCTGGTTCGAGTTTTGTGTTGTTCTCAAAGCCTAACAGCTCTCCTATAGTACCCAGATCCACTGTTTCTGTAGCAGATACAATCTCTACTCTGTGAGTGACAGAATTTTGACTTAACACTACACCTCTGGGTAATTGAGCATTTAGAGTGGATAGATTATACTGCCCTGGAGTGATGACAATTTTTTGATCCCCTACTGCAATTTTGTTGTTGTGGTGTGTAATATTAGGTATCAAGTACATGCCATAAAATGCTCTGAGAGCTATTGTTTTGGGATACACTATGTCATCATGCAATTTGAGTTTCAATATTGAATTTTGGCTGGTGAGATGGAATACCCCCATGATGTTTTAAATACCACAAGGCTTTTTGAAAATTTTCAATTGATGGTTTATTTATTTGAGACATATATCTAAGAACAGATAAACACAAATGTCCACAATTAACATCTTTGAAGTTTTGAACACGGGCATTATTGTAATAAAGATTAGCTGATTTTAGATATTTTACTAAATTTTCAGGTGGATCACCTCCAAATGAATCAAACACAAATGCCTTATTGTTTAAATATTTAAGATAACAAATCCAGTGAGTGCCCTGATTTTTGTACTTATCCAAATTAACAATGCCACACTCTTTGTTGAGTGGTTGTTCTGGCAAAGAATCAGACATGTACACACCCCTAAAATGTTTGATGCCCAGTGGCTTGATCAAAGCTTCAATATCTTGGTTTGTAAGCGGCTCTTGTTTTTTTTAAACTTATTCATGGCTCTCTTAACACCTTTGCCTTGTTTCTCCATGGCCACATTATGGCGCCTCTGCTCATCTAATTCTGCCCTATTTTTCTTGGCATCTATTACTGTTTTTGCTATGGCAGCTGATCCCCCAGCCAAGCTCCCTACAGCCCCGAGAGCAGCTAAGATGGCAGGGATGGTAAATATAAATCCCCCCACATGTGATTTTTTTCTTGATTGCTGTAATTTTTTTAATTGGGGGGTACTAAGCAACAATTTCATACCATGTCCCTTTGCAAGACAAGAATTTTTTTTCTTGCGCTGCTTTTTGGTTAAAAGGCTGTCAATAGTTTTAAGAGATTTAAGACCTGCATAAGGTATTTGATACATAACACCCTTGGGCTTCATTGTAGGTTTATTATATATATATTCACAACCCCCACCCCAGTTTTTGTTTGGTGCTCATAGCTATGGTGGTTCCCAATGCTGCTATTCTCTCACTCAAAGATGCATCTTTGCTTACAAATCTACCAAATGCAGCCTCTTCGAATTTCTTGTCTGCAACATGTCTCTTGTCAAGATCAGTATGTGTGTTGTATGCTATGTCATGGTCTCTGCAAGCAGCATCTAGGGGATTTACACCAGGATCCCCTCTGTTTAATCTATGGTCCAATTTTGTGCCTGGACCACAATACTGATAGCCTGGAATATGTAGTTCAAATGGCAGCTTGTTTATAATGTCATTAACAAGCCCCCGGCCCTCAGAAATATTCCAAAATTTGGGGGGTAGAGTATTAATAATTTTTATGAGATATCCAATCCCCTTAGTGTCATTCACTATAAAATTAGATAATTTGGTGCTTATCATGTCCATAATTCCAACCTTTTCATTGTAAAAATTGTGGTTCCCAGCATTTTCCTCCCCAGCTATCACCAATAACCTATCTACAAGTTTCCTGACATCATCAACCCACACAAATTCTTTAGGCAGGGTGTTGTATTGTTTGATTCCACTGCCAGTCTTGATCTGTGACCATATGGGCTTGATTAAATTGTTGTATTTTGCCCCACTGCTCGACTTGACTCTTTTTTGTGTGGGATCATTGTTCTGGTATAGAGCATCTGATTTTATTAATATTTTTTGTAATCCTCATAATCTTGATCTGTATAGCTGCCAGGCCTTTTCCTAGTTATCAGTTCCCACAACCCAGGTGTGCCGAGATACTTAACAAAACCACCTTTTTCTCCAAGATGAGATTCTGAATATACAATTATATCATCTCCCATAAATGTTACTCTGAAATTGCCAATTCTATGTATGATGCTACCATCACGCTCTGTGTCAGCATATAAGCCAAAGACCTCATCTTTGTTGTCTTTAGGTGTGATTAAATTTTTTGAGCAAGAAGACCCAATTCAATAGGATCCAGAGTAGCTTCAATTCTTCGAGGAGCAACAGGACTAGGTGTATGAATACTGGAAAGTGGGGTGATTGGATAATCTAATATGTTCCTTGCAGCTACAGGTACAAGCTCTGTGATCAAATTTTGATTTTGCTCTGTAACAGTTTTGATATTTTTACCTAATTCACTAATAGCATCAATAATAGGCTGTTCTGTTTGTTTGTGTTTTTCATAAATTCCCCGGTTCTCTGATTTCCATCCCTTAAATCTTTTTACAAGATAATCTCTTAACTTAAGATCATCAATTATTGGCCTTTTCATGGTTATTTATTTATATTTCAATGTCTAGAAAATTGTTGATTTTATTTCTGTATTTGCCACTATTGGGTGTTCTTGTCATATCAATTGTGACAAACCCATAACTGTCCTGGTTCCAGCACCTGCTGCAAATCTTGGAAAAATCATTGTAGCTCAGGTCCCCACCTACATATTCATCATGTATGTGTTTGAGGTTGGTATGATCTTGATGAAACACACATATAAAATTGCTGTTGTCTCGGATCAGCTGCTTCGGTATTTTAGAAAAAGTCTGTGCCAAGTAAAAGCAATCAATGTTTTTGTGCCGGCCCTGTGTAAAAAAATTTCTAACCTTGTTTTGATTATCCAGTATAACGTCATCAAACACAACAACAGAATTATCGAGACATTCGTGAAGTGGCTTAACATCTGATTCAAAAGTGGCTATATCCAATCCATCATATAGCTTCATCAGCTGCTGATATTTTAATTGTTCCAAGCTCTTAGAAAAGACATACAAGTGCCTGTTTTTCCAGTCTAACCAGTTGGGTGCCAATAAAAACTTATCAACCATTAGTGTAGTTTTACCACAAGCAGATGGCCCAACAATAAGACACCTAATATTATCAGGTAGCAAGTTGCCATTTCTCTTATTCTGCTGTTCAGGATCTGGCAGCCTCTTTATAACATCCCAGGTGTTCATATTATTATTTTGTTTGCATCGATCCAGCTGTTTTCCGGATGACCCAGCCATTTGACAAATAACTTGTTGCCTTTTCTGCGGATGATTTTTTCTATGAGATAAGTGTCAGGCTGTTTAGTTTTGCTGAGTTCTTGTTCATAGAACCTGCCTTTGAGAATTTCTCCTCGGTGATCTTTTATTATATATGTGTTAAGGGTCCCGGGTTTAACTTGAACAACTGTAAATAATTCAGTGCTCCAGTTTCTTGTAAAGCCTCTCTTGAATAAGTGCTTATATTTGCTGATTCTTACTTGATCACCCACCCTGAATTTGGCCCTTCTTGTTGTTGGCTGGTATCTAGGATAATAAACAGTCCTGATCAATTTTTGCTCATCAGATGAAGTTACTTCAGAGGGTTTCATGTTGATTGTGGAATGGACCGAATTGTTACATTTATGTAGAAGTTCTGGAAGAATATTAATCCATTTATAATTACCTTGAAGGGTAAATTGTTTATACATAAGATTTTTTAGGGTTTTGTTGAATCTCTCTACAATTGAGGCTTTGAGATCACTGTAACTCGAATAATGTTTTATTGCCTGGCTTTTAATAAATTGTTGGAACACAGAATTATAAAATTCTTTGCCATTATCTGTTTGCAAATAGTGCGGTGATCTTCCACTCTGATTGATGATTGTCCTGAAGGCTTCTGTAACACATGTTCCAGTCTTGGATTTGAGTGGCACAGCCCAGGCAAATTTTGAAAATGTGTCTATCACAGTGAGTAGATACTTGTAGCCCTTGTTGATTTTGTCTAAGTTTTTCAACTGTCCACTTGACAACTCAATCAAGTCGCTCTGCCATAAATCATCTATGCCCTTTGTGACTACTGGCAGTCTCTTAAAATTATGTCTGGCCTGTCTGTGTAATTCATCAACAATAATTTCTCTAGACATAATATGTAAACAGGAATATTGCAACTATAGGGTGTTCAGCAGCTGATACTGCAGGATTTTCTAAATATAATTTGTCCCCTATTTGTATTTTAAATTCCAGAGAGTCATCATCTTCAACATAGGCTGTTTCTAATGTATTGGGGTCTGTAAAATCCTCTAATTCTACACTGGTGATTTTCACTTTGTTGTCAGCATTTGTTATTGATAAGGTAGGGTAGTGGTGTGCCTGTGGCTGATGCCAATATTTGATCTTGATTGGTCTCAATGTGCCCCCAACAAAAAACTGGTAATAAAATTGTGCAGGGGACAGCATATATATTTTGCCACCTGGTGTAAATGGAGAATCATATTCTTTGTTGGGGATGCTGTACAATTCAAGAATTACTGTATGTTTTGGATTCTCGATTATGCCTGTTATTTCTTTTTCTGCTGTAAGCAATCTGCTTGTTACAGATTCAAGGTGCTCATTGATGGTCCTAACAACATCATTATGGCCTGGCTTAATTTTTATGTCCACAATAAGTTTCTTGTATTGTTGCACAATCTCTTGAAGCTGGGTGGCAAAAGCAGACAGAGCATTTGCTTGATTGGATTCCATGGTCCCTAGCTGTTGCTTGATATTAGCTACAATTTGCTGTAAATTTTCAACAACTGCCAATTTTGAATTTTGAGCAGTAAGATCATGGACCTGTCTTCTGATATCCTCAAACAGGGCATGCAGTTCATTAATATGTTGATTGGTTGGAAGAGTGGCCACTGTCTGAGTGAGATGTTTGATCTCTGCTTGGATATTCTTGATATCTTCTGATTTCAATATCCTATTCACAGCTCTCTTAATATTTTTAAGTTCCTGTGATGTAGGAAGATTTGATACTGTATTTTGCAAAGATTCAAGTGCCAATTTTACATTGTTTAATTCAGAAGCATCAGCCACATTTTGCATAGCATTTTGGAGCAGGGCTATATCTGCCTGAGTGGGTGTTGATTGTTGTAAAATTTCAAGTTTTGTTTGAATATCATCGATCAAGTGATGAAAATGAGATAGCTCAGATTCAGTGTTGAGGTTTTCAAGCTTTGTGATCTGTTGCTGGACACTGACAAGTGTATCTACAATACCGGGCAATCGGGATTCTAGTACATTTGCCAAATCACTTTGCACTGCTGCTATTGTACCTTCAAGATGGGTTATGGTACTTTGAATTTTTCCAAAATCTTCATATGTTTCAAGTTGCAGCTTAATATTTGCTACACTCCGAGTTATTGCACTCAAAGCATCAGAAGATGGCAAGTTGTTCATAAAATTTTCAAGTGTCTCAATTTTTTCTTTAACCTCGGCTATGGCATTGTGCAGAGGATCCAGATTAGGTATTTGGAGTGATTGAATCTGTTCTTTTAGAGTGGAAATCACTAGATCAAAATCTTCTTGTGATTTTATGCTTTTGACAATTGTTTGGAGCTGTGCCTGGACATTATTTATTTGCTCTTCCAATTGTTGTTTCAATTGCTCAGAGTTGTTAGCCTGGGTCTTAAATTTGGCTTGAAGAGCTGCTACAGCTTCTTCTAAACTTTGAAAATTATCTAATGTTGCCAGGTCAGTATATTTCTGAAGCAGCACTTTGAGTTCAGAATCAATTTTAAGAAGAGGGTCCATGCATTGTGATTGCAAATTTGTAATTTCTAATTGAAGACTGGCATTGAGTGTGGTTTGTAAAGCTTGTAAATCACTTCTTAATTTCTTGACTCTGACATCAAGCATCAGAATCTCATCACTGTGATCTTCATGTCTTGTATGGCCAAATATATCATTAGGCATTTTGTTTTAGTGGTTATTTATTATAGAGTATCTGATTCTTAATTCTATAAAAAAGGGTATAAGCTTGTCATATGATCCCGGGACCTCAATATATAAGCAGTCACCAGCAGAAACAGTATATACAGTGCCAGAAATCATGTTTGAGTGCTTAATTCTATAAATATTTCTCCCTACTGAAATCTTGACATCACCCTCAGAGGTTGTAATAAATTGCAATTGCCCACCTACAGGTAATTGGTAATGATTTAAATTATTGTTAAATATGTACAATGTTTTGCCTGTTTCATCATCATTATCTGTAAATATGCTGTTCAGTTGAATAATTAACAAGCCACTCAGTTTAGACAGCATATCAGAAGAGGGTTGTGGTGTTGGCAGCTCCATAATAGCCTGTTTTTTGAACCCAAATAAGTTCATAGGCATGTTTATTTATTTCAAATCATGCTCTGTGTTTGGGCATTGATTGCCATTTTTCAAATCACAATGAACCCATGGTAGAGTATGTATGCCACATGATAAAATGCATCTCTTATCATCATGTGGGTCCAGTGCCACTTTTCTTACAATATTTGTAGTCAATAAGTGATCCTCACTCTGAATTCTATTTTCTGATGTTCTGATTGAATTCTGGGATTTGATGCAATTTTTATAATCTTCAAATTCAAGATCTTTTTCCACAGTTACTTTGCCAACGCCCTTGGCCTTTTTGGCAGCAGCACCACTACATGTTTTAAAAGTATACACCTTGGCACTTAACCCAGCAAATTTCACAATAACATCACCAAGTGTCTCATCTTTTAACTTGCCAGGCACCTTTTTGTTGTGGGGTTGAATTATTGTATGTTCACTGGTATCAAAGTATTGAAACAATTCAGGCTGTGACATATCTTGATAAACATCTTCTGTTTGAATATCAAGAATAAAACTATCCGTGTCCATGTACAATAATTTTACACGATCACCATAAAAAGGTTTCAGCACATCATAATACAATGTTAACATGTGTAATTTGGCCAATTCCAATATCACAGCCCCTACATAAATAGGTTTATCAAACTTAATTTTTGTTTTTTTCATGTTGAAAAGTGCCATGTGCTCATCATAAATTCTTCTATAATTGAAGTTGGGCTTTGCAACCAATTTTTTGCTCAGGCTGGGGTCAGTAATTATTTTAACATCGGTATGTTTTCTGACATTTTCAATAGTTTTGCCATACACTGAATTCACCATCAATTTAAACAAGCCCTTATCAAATTGGCTCTTTGCAGATGTTAGAAGCTCTGTATTTGTATCAATGTATGGTTTCAACCATTCTGAGTGCCTGAACCTTAAGACTTTGCCAATTTTGGTCACTTGAACACCATGCTTCATCAGGAACTGGAGGTTTTTGTAATATGTGACATATCCCTGTTTCGGCTCCAGAGTCATCATGAGCTTCTTCTGTTTAGAGCCAGGTGAGCACTGAACCTCGGAAATTTGGGGCAGATCAGAAAATTTCTTGTGCAAATCATCTGGAATTATCAGATCAACCTCTAAGATGAGGCCACTGTCACTGTCATCAAAATCCTGAAGATCTTCAATATTGTAATTTTCAACCCATTCAAGCCCTGCATATGGCAGTTTATCCATCATGGCGTGACCATAGAGGCTGTTTGCATCTAAATACGTTATATAATTTGATGGCCGTGCTGGATCATAATCAGGCATATATTTGTTATTTGCTCTGGCATATCTCTGGGAACATTGCACCATCCCTCCTCTTATACCTTTCTCCATAAACAGATACTTATCTTGATCGTGGATCAGATCCAAATGCATGTTAGTGTTTAAAAACGTTGCGGCCCATGCTAGGCCTGGGGCACTGAAAAAATATATTGGATCCAGTCTATAATTTTCCATGGAAGATTTTCTGAATGCCTGTATTATATCAGCTAAGAGGGTGACATCAAGTTTTAAATATGCCATGTGATAATCACCAAATGTCTTGCATTTTAAATTGTTCCACATCAACTGAGCATGGTGATAATCTTCATCAGTGATTCCAGATCCTCTGATTTTGCTGTAAAACTCATGTTGTGGTGGCAGAGAACACTCATCAAATTTAGAAAAATCTGTAACATAGTCATATGGATATACACCCTTCCGCCTAATTAATTTCAGGTCCTGATTTGGAAACAATGCACGTGTGATTTTGAATTGATCATCAGATAATTGATTTGCCAGTGTAGCCAGGCTAGCAGATAAAAATCTGTAAGAATCAAGAAATCTTATGTGAATAGGAACACCATTAACTTTAATTATTTTGCTAATAGATATATATTTCTCATCATTTTCAGCTAAAATATTTAAATTCTGCTTGTCAAACCCCTCGTATCTGATCAGATGATGGAAATCATAATTGGATGCTCCATGGCAAAATATGGGGACAAATCTTGGTCTCTTGATCTTAATATTACAGCTATTACACAGGGCCATTAAGAATTTACCATCTGTATGAGAATGGTGTTTCACCTTGATATTTGTATCTGAAAATTCAGAATCACATACCGGGCATTTTTCTGCATTGTTGAAATCTTCAATCTGTTCCTCTGTTAAAGGCAACATAGGCTTTGATTTTAATAAGATGTTAGATGCTATGTCACGGCACTCATTTTCTATTCCATGTGCAAATATTTTGATGGCATCTGGTCCCATGTATAAGTGTGGCTCACTAGCTACACCACCCCGTATAACTGTATAACAAAAACTAGAAGGTTCATGTAACTGGTATGATGTAATTGAAGGTTCATCAGGATCTGGGCTACAGAATGCAAGAGGTTTGAGGTTTGATTCAAAATCACAGACTATATATGCTGGGTGTTCCAAAAAGGCTTCAAACTTTTTGAATTTTGCATTTTCACTTGGCATTGGCATCACCATATGAACAGGTTTATGGTTGCCACAGTATTTCAGATGCTCAATTAACTTGTTTTTAGCAATTTCTGCATTTTTTTCACGAACCCCATTCACCATTTTTCTACCATCAAATACAGACAAACATCTTCTGCACAACTTGAATATTGTATGAGTTTTGTCTAGTTGTGTTCTCACCAAAGCTTCAAGATTATGTATCAGAGTGTAATGATATGTGCCATCCCCTTCAATTAAGAGCAGATCAATCGGAATAGCAGAATCATCATCAATTGTACTGATTCTGAGAGGTGCTATCGGGCAATTGCCAGTAGAACAAATAAATACATTAATAGATAATTGTTTGCCATTAATATTCCTGGCCTTTTTTTCAAATTTATCAATATTCTGAACTGACATTGGATATTCCAAACCCTCCATTGCATCGTCAAAATCGTGCTCATGTTGTTTATAATAAGTTATTCTCTCAGGATTTCTTGAAACTGGATACAAAGCAGCTAAAATACACCACAAAAAGCATTTCTGGTCATTATTTTTTATATTAACCACGGCTGTTTTGTTTTTGATATTTGCAGGTAATGGCACATATGTAGATCCTTGTAATGAGCTGAATTCAGAAATATTAACATAGAGCTTGTGTGGAGAACCGCATAGGCTCCATCCTGACTCTTTTGCCGCAAATTCAGAGTGTTTGATATTCAGTTGATCTATCAAATTGCCTATTATTTTGTCCGAATTTGCATTTGAATATACCGGTACAGTTTCTGTTATGTGGGGCTGTGTAAATTTTGTGCCATTTGGTTTCTTATATTGTACAAACAATTTGAGGGACAGCTTATAAGAGCCATTTTGTGCATTAAGAATTGCCTGCAGATTAGAATTTATACTATTCAAAAAATTCTCAATGCCACATCTTGGCTCTGATACAAACCGATAATCTCTTAATTGGCCCTTAAAACTGCTATGGATAGGTTCATGGCGTGGCTGCTTTGCTGCTCTGGCATTAACAGGTGCTTCGTGCTTCCTTTTCAGACCAGATGTAGATGGTTGAGGGGGCAATGTTGATGACTGTACAGAGCAAGTATTTTTATGTGTATATGTGAAGTATTGCATGTTATATTTTCTATTGCATTTGGGGCAAATTTTTGTGGGAGTTCTGTATTTGTCTGGGTTACAAATCTTTTGGTGTCTGGCCCAATTGGGGCTGGATATATTCTTATTGCATTGATTACAATGTTTTTGATTCGGCATTTTTGTTGTTGTTTATTATATACAATTTCTTGGGATTCAAATCAAAATTCTATGCTGGATAAAAATAGCAGTTGGGTTCAACACTGTGCTTTGTGTGTGTGTGTGTGTGTGTATGTGTGTATACACTTAATATTTTTGGCTTTGGTATTTATATACAATTTCTTGGGAATCAAATCAAAATTCTATGCTGGATAAAAATAGCAGAAATAAGCCACAACTTGGCCACAAGTAGACCGGAAGTAGGCAAACCGGAAGTGGACCGGAAGTGGACCGGAAGTAGACCGGAAGTGGACCGGAAGTGGACCGGAAGTGGACCGGAAGTAAATATGTGTGGGTGGGTGTGGGTGGGTGTAGGTGTGTATAGGTGGGTGTGTATGGGTGTGGGTGGCCTAGTTTTAAGTATGGCCAAGAGGGGCATATTTTTGACAGGTTTATGGACAACAATCTCACAGAAGTGCCTTTTGTAAGTATAGACAAATCAATCTGAGAGAGCTCTTCCTTTCTGAAGGGCATTTTTACAAAAATCTTGGATTAGGCAGGGTTCCACACTAGAGCAAAAAGCTCATATGGCCATGTTGAGCTTGTTTTAAGTATAGCCAAACCTGCTTGAGGGGAGCTTTTCCTTTCGTGGGTTTATAGTACAGCCAATACCACTACTGATTTAGTATAGATGATGTCGTCGTGCAACACGAGTTTTAAGACCCAAGTCTCGCTGGTGAGATGGAATACTCCCATAGTGCTTCAGGTGCCACAATGCTCTTTGAAAATCCTCGATCGTAGGGTTATTTATTTGAGACAGAAACACAAGCATTGATATGCAGAGATGAACGTAGTTTACTTCGTCGAAACCTTGCATGCGTTCGTCGTTGCACTCGAAGCACCGATGTACTTTACCAACCCAGCAGGTGGCACTCCGCCGAATGAATCGAAAACAAATGCTTTGTTGTTGCTGGTTTTCAAGTAGCAAATCCAATGTGTACCTGGATTGTCGTAACTGTCCAGGTTAACCACACCACACTCTTCTTTCTTCACAACAGAGGGTAGAGAATAGGACATGAAAACACCCCTGAAGTGCTTGATTCCCAACAGCTCGATCAGAGCATCAATGTCGAGGTTGGACAGCGGCTCTTCTTTTATTTAACTTTGTTCAAAGCTTTGAGCATCCTGCCCACGCTTTTCCCCTTCTTCTCCATTGCCAGGTTGTGGCGTTTTTGCTCTTCCAACTCGGCCTTGTTCTTCTTTGCATCGATGACGGTTTTGGCGATATCGGCACTTCCGCCGGCCAAGCTACACACAGCACCCAGAGCAGCCAGGATGGCCGGGATGGTGAATATGAAACCTCCGGTCTTTTTCTCTTGCTTTCGCGAATGTTGCAACCTCTTCAACTGAGGGATGCTGAGCAGCAATTTCATTCCGTGTCCTTTGACCAAGCAAGAATGTTTCTTCTCGCGCTGTTTCTTGGTGAGTAACCCATCGAGGGCACCCAGAGTTTTCAGATTCGAATAAGGTATTTGGTATACTACACCCTTGGGCTTCATTTTGACGATATGTTATTTATATATTGTGTGAGCTTGAATATTTTTACAGAGCAGTTCGGGTAGGTTGTTATTTATAGATCCCACACCAATTTTTGTTTTGTGTTCATGCCGATGGTCGTACCTAATGCAGCGACCAGTTCACCCAGCGAGGCGTCTCTGCTGACGAGTCTCCCGAAAGCTGCGTGCTCGAACTTTCTGTCAGCATCATGACGTACATCGAGATCGGTATTAGTATTGTAGCCAATATCGTGATCCAGGGAATTCACACCCTTGTCACCTCTCTCCAGTCGCTGATTAAGTTTGGTTCCGGGGCCGCAGTACAGGTAACCTGGTAGGTGTATTTCGAAGGGCAGATTGTTGATGGTGTCGTTCACGAGACCTCGACCATCGGCCACGTTCCAAAATTTCGGAGGTAAGGTGTTGATGATCTTGATGAGGTACCCTGTGCCTTTGTTGTCGTTCACGATGAAGGTGGCAAGCTTGGAGCTAATCATGTCCACGATGCCCAACTTCTCGTTGTGGAAATTACGGTTGCCGGCATTCTCTTCGCCTGCAATGACCAGCAATCGGTCCACGAGCTTTCTCACGTCGTCCACCCACACAAACTCCTTCGGCAGGGTGTTGTAGAGTTTGACGCCGCTGCCTGTTTTGACCTGGTTCCATATCGGCTTGATGAGATTCCTGTATTTTTCACCGCCGCTGGATTTGACGCGATTCTGCGTAGCGTCGTTGTTTTGGTACAAGGCATCCGTCATGATCAAAATTTCGTTGTAACTTTGGTAATCCTCGTCTGTGTAATCTCTTGGCTGCTCTTTGGTGATGAGTTCCCACAGTCCAACCGTGCCGGGATACCTGTTCCAGCTGTCCTTCTCTCCCAAATTGACTTTCACGTCGTCACCCTCGAACGTGACTTTCGATTTTCCGATCAACCAAACCACGCCCTCGTTGAGTTCCATGGTCGGGTACAATCCGAAAACCTCGTCTTTCTCGAATTTCCCGATGCTTAGATAATCCCTCGCCAACGATCCCAGCTCGACTATATTTTCCGAAGAGGTGCTGCATAGAGCCTGACGTTTCGGTGAGGCGCCAGTTCGTAGGGGTAGTGTGAATGCTGGAGATCGGCCTTGGTATGGTATAATTTCGAGCAGTGAGTGGCATGAGCTCGTTGATCAGCTCTTTGTTTTGCTGGGTGGCATTTTTTATTTCCTTACCGAGTCCGCTGATTGCATCGATGATAGGTTGGTCCTGTTGCTTTTACTGTTCGTAAATTCCACGATTCTCGGATTTCCACCCTTTGAAACGTTTCGTCAGGAAGTCGAGCAGCTTCAAGTTGTCGTCTGCAAGTTTATGTTTCATTTTTTATGAATGTAGTTATTTAAGACGTTTCTTGTAACGTTCCAACGTTTAGAAAATTATTAATTTTGTTTCTGTATTTTCCATCATTGGGTTCCCTCGTCATGTCAATTGTGACGAAACCAAAATCATCTTTATTAAAGCGCGACGCACAGAATTTCGAAAAATCGTTGTAGCTCAAATCTCAACCCACATAGTCATCGTGAACGTGCTTGAGTTTGGTGGCATCCTGACGAAACAAACAAATAAAATTAGCATTGTCCCGAAGGAGCTGCTTGGGGATCTTGGAGAAAGTCTGTACAAGGTAGAAGCAGTCCGTGCCCCTGTGGCGGCCCTGAGTAAAAAAATTGCGAATCTCGTTTTGGTTTTCCAGGATTACATCGTCGAAGACCACCACCGAGTTATCGCGGCAGCGGTCCGGCGATATAACTTCAGAGGCAAAAGTAGCAATGCCCAGCCCGTCGTACAGTTTCGTCAGCTGACGGTATTTTGGTTGCTCCAAACTTTTTTTATTTATTTATTTATTTACTCAGAGTTTCAGATACAGTCTTATTTGGCCATTTTACACTGAAACAACATAAAGTAGAAACAAATAATAACAAAAGATAAAAAACAATAACAAGATGGGATAGATTTACATGTTCTTCGTCAGTAATATACAAAAGTTACGTTCTGGAAGGAATATATCTACATTCAGGGGAAGTTTGTTGTAGATTTCTGGGAGCCTGTAAAACAAGGAGCGTTGTAGAAGGGATAGCCTAGTGGTTGGGTTGTGGAAGAGTTGCAGGTTGCGCGTTAGCTTTTGGGGTACCCTAAGTGAGAATTCACTGATTAGGAGATCTGTTCTGATTTTGCCATTTATTATTTTGTATAAAAATTTCATGTCAGCTAGATCACGACGAAAGGATGGAGTGTGAATATTCAGAGCAGCCATGGTGTCTGATTTGGATACATGTCGAAAGGAAGGTATTCTATGGCGAACAATTGCAAGAAAGAAACTGAGAACAGAATCTATTCTGGTGAGATTGGTTCTTGAGGCCATTGCCCAAATTGGGGAACAGTATTCAAGGATGGGTGAGATGAAAGATTTAAAGAATAAAGCAAGAGATGATGGGTTTTGAATTTCGCTAAATCTGTATAGAAGACCGAGAAGGCGCATGGCTTTTTTAGTGGTAGCAATAATATGATAATTAAAAGTGAGTTTTTCATCCATGATAATACCTAGGTCCTTTTGGGTGGAAACGTTTTGGATTGGTTTGTTTTCAATAGTATAAGTAGACACCACTTTGTTCTTTTTTAGGGAATAAGAAAGGAAAGAGCATTTCTGAGGGTTTAGTTCTAAATTCCACTGACGACACCACTTAACAAGTTCTGTGAGAGCATTTTGAAGAATCATCATGTCATGATGCGATGAGATCTCCTTAAAGAGTTTACAATCATCCGCAAACAAAAGTATATTGATAGGGAGGGAGGACAGTTTTTCAGGGAGGTCATCCATGTACAGAAGGAATAGGAGCGGCCCTAAGACACTCCCCTGGGGAACTCCAGACAAAACGGGAAGAAAGTTAGAAGAGGTACCTGAAAGAACAACACGTTGTTCACGCTCATGGAGGTAGTCCTGGAGTAAAGAGAGAAATTTGCCATGGATGTTAAATCTGGATGATAATTTATGAAGGAGAAATTTATGATTAATTTTGTCAAAGGCTTTCGAAATGTCCAAATATATAGTGTCAAGTTGGGAGTTATTATCAATAGCTCTGGCAGCATGCGAAAGTAAGACGGAAAGATTTGTTAGGCAAGAGCTGCCTGGAAGAAAACCATGTTGTGCTGTGTTGATATATGGTGACGTAAACTGAAGTAACCTGTTTTTGATGATTTTTTCACAAATAATTGATAGTGGCGATAGAAGCGAGATTGGTCTATAGGATTTTACACATTTTTTATCTCCAGTTTTGTGAAAGGGCACAATGTTGGCCCGTTTGAAGTTTTTAGGAAACACACCCTTAGAGAAACATTTGTTGAGTAAGGCAGACAGAGGAAGAGCCAAGGAGTCGGCAGTTTTACGTAGGAATATTGTGGGGATTTCATCTGGACCTAGGGACCGGTGGAGGGGCAATGAAGCGAGAAGGTATTTTACTTCCTCGGGGGATGTTTTGATTGAAGATAGTGTGTGAGGACAGACAGCATTTAAGTGGGGGAGAGGGTCGGAAAGTGAGGGAGGTGAGAAGTTCTGATGAAAAAAAACATTAAAAAGTTCGGCTCTTTCTTCTCCACTAGCAATATCAGTATTATGAACAATTTCTTTAGGTATAACTGGGCTTTGTTTTCTTGAATTTAGTAAAGTGAAGAATCTCTTAGGGTTTGTAGTACATTCGGTTGTTATGTTATTTATATGTTCATACAGATGCCTGTTCTTCCAGTCCAGCCAGTCGGGTGCAAGCAAGAAATTGTCCACAACCAACGTTGTCTTCCCGCAACCCGAGGGTCCGACGACGAGGCAGCGAATATTGTCAGGCAGAAGCTCGCCGTTTTTCTTAGAGAGTTCCGCGGACGTATCTGGCAGACATCTCACCTCATCCCACACACCTGTCACACAATCACTTCGTCCGCGTCGATCCAGCTTGTTTCCTCGAGTCCCAACTATTTAACCAATAGTTTTTTACCTTTCCTGCGCAGGATTTTCTCGATGGGGTAGGTGTCCCGGTGTCTTGTTTTAGAAAGTTCCTCTTCGTAGAATCGTCCTTTCAAAATTACGTCGCGTGTATCCTTTATTAGATACGTGTATCTCGCCCCCGGCATGACTTGAAAAACAGTGAAAAGTTCCGTGCTCCAATTCTTGGTGAAGCCCTTCTCGTACGTACGCGCCCGACCCTGTGGCCGAGTGGTTAGCACATCGCGCTGCGACACAAAGGGTCCCGGGTTCGAATCCTGGTCGGGCTTGGTTGTTTGTGAATGTCCATTCATCAATTTCATCATTTCATCACTCATCCTCATCTTCGCAAATTAGCCAAGAGGCACAAAACGCGAAGTAAAATAAACTAAATCAAAATCAAAATCAAAAAATCGTACGTACGCTTGAATTTCCTGATCCTCACCTGGTCTCCTACTTTGTATTTCGGTTTCTTGCTCGTAAATTTATACTTTGGACAATAAACTGTAGAAATTAAACGGTGCTCGTCAGATTTGTTAACGTCAACTGGTTTCATGCGTATCGTGCGATGCAAACTGTGATTATAATCGCTTACAAGTTCCGGTAGAATGTTGACCCACTTGTAGTTTCCCTGAAGCGTGAATTGCTTCCACATGCGTGTTTTGAGAGTTCGGTTGAAACGTTCCACTATGCTGGCTTTGATGTGACTATAGGTTGAGTAATGTTGAATATTTCGTTTTTGAATGAATTGCTGAAAGACAGAGTTGTAGAATTCTTTCCCGTTATCTGTTTGAAGAAACCGAGGTTGCCTGCCACTTTCATTGATAATAGATTTGAATGCTTCCACTACACAGGTTCCTGTTTCTGTTTTGAGGGGTAGTGCCCACGCAAATTTTGAAAATGTGTCTATGATGGTGAGAACATACTTGTTACCCCTGTTGATTTTATGTAATGTTTTCAAGTTGCCACTGCTCATTTCCACGAGGCCAGCCTGCCACAAGTCCTCTATGCATTTGGTGACCACCGGTAAGCGTTCGTAGTTTCGTCGTGCAGGTTTGTGCAGCTCGTTCACAATAGCTTGCCTAGACATGATGCGAAAATAAGAATATAGCTTGGATGGGATATCTGGCTGCAGACAATGCAGGGTTTTCTATGTACAGCTTGTCCCCTATTTCTATGTCGATAATTTGAGTGGCATCTTCGGCATAAGCTGTCTCGCGAATTTCGGGATGGATAAAATCAACCAACTCCACTTCTCTTATTTTAGGCACGTCCCCAATGTTCGTCACAGTCATGGTAGGGTAGTGAGCAGCATGAGGCAAAGACCAAAAAGAAACCTTGACAAACTGGAGTGTACCAGCAATAAAAATCTGGTGATAGGCTTTGGCAGGGGTCAGCATGTAAAGTTTGGCCCTCGGATTGAAGAAGGAGGTAAACTCTCTGTTCGGAATTCTGTACAGTTCTAAAACAATAGTGGACTTAAGATTGTCGATGCTGGCTGGCATTCAGGATTGGTTCGAACCTCGCTTTCCACATCCTCCAATCTACCGTTTACCGATTCCAGGTGTTCCTCGATAGCACCAACAACAGTGTCGCAGTCGGGCTTGATTTTCACGTCGACAACAAGTCTCTTGAATTTTTCGTTTAACTCGCGCAGCTGGGTACTGAAATTAGCTATGGCAGATTCCTGGCCTGCTTCTATGCTACCAATTTGTTCTTTTACGTAGGCGATAATTTGCTGCAGGCTCTCCACAAGTGTCAACTTGGAGTTTTGAGCTGCAAGGTCGTGTACTTAGGTCCTAATTTCTGCAAACAAGGCATGTAACTCGACGACGTTCTGGTTGGTAGGAAAGGTGGCAACAGCATACCGAAGCGTTGCAATTTCGGTTTGGATGTTTTTAATGTCGTCCGAATTGAGTATTCGGTTCAGGGTCCTCTTCACGCTTTTCAGTTCCTGCGAAGTAGGAAAGGTGGCCACCGTGTTCTGAAGCAATGCCAAAGCTTTCTTCACAGCATCCAACTCCGATGCATTCGCAGCCGCGCTTATACCTTCCTGCAGTTGTGTTATATCGTCCTGGGTGGGAGTGGATTTTTGAAGTGTTTCCAGCTTAGTCTGTATGTCGTCAATCAAGTGATGAAAATGCGACAACTCTGATTCGGTGTTTAGATTTTCCAGCTTGGTAATTTGTTGTTGAACACTGGTCAAAGTGTCCCTGATACCTGGCAGTTTGGATTCAAGTGCCTCGTGAACATTCGCTAGATCATTTTTGATGACGGCAAGTGCATCCTCGATGTGAGCTATTGTGCCTTGCAGTTTCCCAAAGTCCTCGTAGGTCTCGAGCTGGAGCTTGATGTTGGCAACGCTGCGTGCTGTAGCATTCAGTTCGCTGGACGAAGGTAGATTGTTGATGAAGTCTTCCAGCGTTTGTAGTTTAGTTTGAGCGTCGGTGATGGCTGCGTGCAAAGAATCCGTTTGAAGCTCTGCCTTCATACTTTCCAACGAAGGGATTTTGAAAGATTGAAACTGTTCGCGCAATTTAGCAATGCTGGCATTGACGCGATCGTAGTCATGTTGTGTTTTGATGCTCTGGATGATGGTGTGCAGCTCGGTTTGGATGGTGGAAGTTTGGTCCTGCAAGTGTTGCCTCAGCTGTTCCACGTCGGAGGTCTGCGTTTGCTGCAGCTTCAGAAGTTCGATTTGGAGATTGCCTACGCTCAGCGCCAGGTTCTCGAGGTTGTCTATCGACGCCAAGTCGGTGTATTTTTGCAAAACCGATTTGAATTCTGCATCGATCTTGAGTACAGGGTCCAGGCACTGAGACTGCAGGCTGGCTATCTCGGACTGGAGGATGGAGTTGAGCGTGGACTGCAGGGCCTGCAGGTCACTTCTCAGCTTCTTGACCCTGACGTCGAGCATGAGAAGCTCGTCGCCGTGTTCGTCGCGTTTCGTGTGACCGAAAATGTCGTTAGGCATTGCTGCTACTATGGTTATTTATTTATTATAGGATAGGTTATTTGAAGCTCCACAAAAAGCGGGATGAGTTTGTTGTAATCACCCAGCAACTCCACGTACAAGCAATCGTCGGCAGATACATCGTACATGGTGACATTGTTCATCCTATCGTGCTTGAGGCGATAAATATTCTTGCCGAAAGAAACCTTGACTTCACCTACATTCTCTGGATTGACAGTTAGCTTAAGTTTACCACTGATTGGGAACTTGTAGAAATTTAAAATATTGTTGAAGACGTAAAATGTTTTGCAAACGTCCTCGTCGTATTTCGTCCAATTGCTGTTCAGGTGAATAATCAACAAGCCACTCAGTTTGGATAGCATGGACGGCAACAGGTCGAAGCTTGACGTTGCAGCCTGACTCGGTGCTTCCATGACAGTCTGCTTTTTGAATCCAAACAAGTTCATAGGCATGGTTATTTTATTTTGTACTCGACAGCAAGTTGAACCAAAAACTGTTGTTTTTTTTCAGATCTGTAGACTGTCAAATAATATTATTTTTCTCTCTCGTATGTTACTAATGGCATGCGCTGCAAGGGCACCCCTGCTTGTCGAAGCCACAATTTTCCTAACCTATTTTTTTTATTAATATATTTGTAAAAATCCATCTAATGTCTGAATTTAAAAAAAATGTTAACTGTTTAAGGAAAATTTTTGCAAAATATCCCGCCATTTGTTTCAACTTATCAGGGCCCCAATTTCATAGGCTTGATTCTAGAAGTCACATGCACAGCCATGTCCTTCGTAATCGCATATGCTAGTCAGCCAGATATTATCATAGGAGAATCACATTTCACCCTATGATCCTACCCAAACTGACATTGCACAAGCTAGAAGAAACAGGGGCAGGATATTTTATGTTAATTACGGCAGCCTGTGTGCAGTTATAAGTTAATTATCTAAAGAGCGCTCTAATATATGACAATACCACTTACAATCTTGCCTAACACACAATCAACATACCAGGTAAGATCCTATTTGTCCTTTTATACCCACCAAAACACCTAGTTTTTTGTTCCCTCATAGATGGTGCTGACTGCGCCACCCAGCTCGAGATAGTTCCTTTGTTTACTAACAGATGGCGCCACTCTCCTCCTCCGCAAAATTTCAATAAAAAAACTTAAAATGTTAAATATCTCGAAAACGGTAAAAGATAGAGCAAAACAGACTGCGATTTTGACTTCAAAGAAGCATTTTATGATAGTAGAGAATACCCATACCAAGTTTGAGCGCGCTACGATTAATATGGCCCACCCCCGAAATTTCGTCAGTGGGCCATATCTCGAAATCGGTTAAAAATAAGAACAAAAATAAAAAGATTAATACCCTAAAGAGTATTGCTAGATGCCACCCTTGTCGATTTAGGTAATGTATACCGCGTTTGGTGGTCCTAAGTCAAAGGGGGTGGGCCAACTCCCAAAAATGTTTCCCTTCCTTTCTAGAAACCCCCATCGTAAAAGGCTATGGCAAGAGCCAAGTAGGTTGGCAACATTGCTTTATGCACTGGAACTACATAAGGCAAGCCTAAAGCAAGGTTGCCAGCTCCTTGCTTTAGGTTAAGTTAGGCTAAGAAAAGTACACGAGCGCACCACTTTCGCGTTTGCCTTATGATATTTTCCGTTAAGTTTGCAAAAAAAGCACCACTTTCTGGCGTAGAACTGTCTTTTTACCCCTACTAACAACTCTTTTTAATCCACATTTTAGCAGAATAGACAATAGTGATCATACATTTGAGCCAATTCCATCATCTACTGGACCAGTAACTACAAATTATATAGGAAGATAGAAAAGGAGAAAAGAAACAAGACTAATTAAGAAACAATGGTTAGCTACTCCTAGAAGAGCATTAAATGGAATGATAAACGATATGATGTTTACATCAGAAAATAATGAAGATTTTATCGCATATTTCGATGAGATAAACGATGTTTTTAATTACATCAAAAGTGGATTGAAGAGATACACAAATTCATTGGTCTACTTAGCAACACATTGGGAGTATCAAATACTCAACGATATGGTGAAGTAATAGATACAGAAAACACTGCTCGTAGATCTGAGACATTCAACATTGACAGATCCGCTGTAGATAGTATAAACGTTGTATATGACAGAGCATCGAATCAGGATCGATTCCAGGAATGGATAGCTCAAAACACAAAATACAGGTTTAATAAAATACGCTACACTATTATAAGTAGAGATGCAAATCGTCCAATAAGAGGGAGCACTTGGATCGAACTACCTCAATGGATAAAAAAAATGTTGTATTAATGTAAGAAATGTAAAAAATAATAAGTTTAAGTGTGAAAATCAAGAAAACCAGCGTAGTATCGAATATGCGTTAGGGAGTTAAATCCAGCAGCAAAGGATTCAAATAGACCATCTCATTACAACATAACCAAATACAATGAATTGAATATGATTTATCCGGTTAAAATCAAAGAAGAAAACATTCAAAAATACGAAGAATTTATCAATATATCCATTAATGTGTGATGGTGAAAAACAAATCTATGTAATACATAAAAGTGATAATATTGATTTTAAAAGGAAACATGTTAAAATATTAGCGTCCAGTAATGAAAATACTGGTTAGGAACTCCCTATATATCCTTGCGTAGGAATAAAAAATATAGTGCTCTAGTCAATGGAAACATACATCATAGTGATAAGCACATGCACACATGTCCTAATTGTCATAAAGAATTTGAAAGAGAAGTTGATTATAGCAATCATATACCAACATGCGGAACAAGCAACATCTCTTAACGTTTTTGATGGGATTGAGATAAACATACCAACAGACAAAAATAAAATATTTCATCCTTATGCTCATACACTGCATACGGAAACAACTAAAAAAACAAATTTAACTCACATTGCCAAGAAAAAAAATATATAGGAGCATATTCCCAACAGTGACTCACTTATGAGAGACACACCATTCTATATCAGAGAACCATTCGGCTACGGTTGTAACAAACTAAAAAGAAGTGATGATAAAAATCAGCTTATGAAACAATTTAATGAAGATCTTGTACGTATAGCTGATTTTTATCACAAAGCTGTTATGCATAGAAATATGCCAGCTATATATAATGAGGAGTCTATAAACAAATTTAAATCACATACATTGTGCCATATATGCGGTGAGGAATTTACAGATGATAGTCGTAAAGTATATGATCATTGTCATCTTACAAGTTAGTTTAGAGGGGCAGCTCATGATAACAGTAATCTACAATTAAAACTTCCTAGATTCGTACCAATATTTATACACAATCTTAGATATGATAGTAAGATATTTATTGAGTGGATTGTAAATATGTGTAAAAATGAAAAAGATATACGTATTCGTCTGGATACAAGTGAAAATTATAAATACATTACTCGAAATGTTAAAGTTGATGAATATGAACAAAAATGTGATAAAACAAGATGTAAATGTTGCAAAATAACTTTTAAAGGACTTCTTCAAGAGTGTAAAGTGCGTAAAGTTAGTGGTAAAGATTTAACTAAAAAGAAAAAGGGGAGCAAACAAAAGGTATATATTGAAATCAGATTGGTTGACACACTTAGTTTCTTAAATACAAGTTTAAATCAAGCAATAAAAAAATATTGGCTATTAACACAGGATTTTGTTATACTTTCAAGAAACAAAGAGCTTTAAAAGATCCCAAGCTTAGAGTTGTTCGTGAATCTATTATCGCATACGACAACTGTGAATTTTGTGAAAAAGAGATAAATACAATATGTGATTATGAAAACTTATCATTATTCAGCGAAGTATTTAAAGAAATAAGTTTAGAAGATAAGTTTTACCTATTAACATAAGGTGAATATCCATATTAGTGGGTATATGATTATAATAAATTTGAATATACAAAGCTACCACCAAAGGAATGTATTGTTCCAAAATGAAGTGGGAAAAAATTAGTGACAAAAAATACGAGTTTGTTAAACGCATGTGGGGCCACTTTAAATTTAAGAACTCCGGCCGGTTCAAATCCGGGAACTTTTCTAACGATGGAAGCGGCCCCGGCGTCCACCCAGCGTCGAATAACATGGGTACCTGGGGTAAACCCTGGGGGGTAAAGGCGGTCAGGGGCGTGATGCTGATCACATCACCCCACTCACGACCGGATCAAGAAACTGTGGGGCGTTACCCCCACACCCCCTATACGCCTTCATGGCGTGGTGCTATGCACAGGGGAACACTTTACCTTTACCTTTTTCGTGAATTTCACAATCTGTACCTCAGATAGGACACACTCTTATTATACGATGTGTTTACAAACTTTAGAAATATGTGTTACAAAAATTACAAGCTAGAACCCGACTATTAAGTAAGTGCGCCACACTTGGTTAATGCTGCTGCATTAAAGACAACTGGGGAAGAGCTCGAGTTATATACAGATAAATATATGTACTATCTAATGACAAAAGGTATTAGAGGTGGTATTAGTTTGGTAAGCAACTCACTCGCCATTGCAAGCAATTGCTAACTTGATAAAGTTGTTAAGCTACCAAAAGAAAAATCAGAAGAAATAGGTATATGTAATATATATATATATATATATATATATATATATATATATATAATTTTTATAGTTGGGCTATGTCAAAAAAACTGCCGGTTAAAGACCATAAATGGATGACCCCAGAAGAACTAAAATATGTTAAAAATAATATAATGAATATTGATGATGAGAGTCACATTGGGTACACATTTGTTGTCGATTTACATGTCCCAAAAAAAGTACTATTGGTTGAATGATTATGCTTCTGCGCCTGAGCATTGTGCACCTACATATGATGAGTTATCAGATTATCAAAAACATATGATCGAGAAGAGACTTGGAACTATGCCAACAGATAAAAATTAAAAAAACAACTCATGTGCATCTTGCATGATAAAAACTTATGCATTGTTGATTATCGCAATCTTACATACTATATCATTCAAGGCTTAAAATTAATCAAAATACATAAAGGACTTAAATATGAGCAAAAAGCCTGGCTAAAGCAGTATATTGAAAAAAATACTAAACTTAGACAAGAAGTGAGAAATGACCCAGAAAAAGATTTTTTCAAACTAATGAATAATAGTGTATTTGGTAAGCAGATGGAGAATGTTTTATACAGAACAAATGTTAGAATAACCAAAACCACTAATACATATCAAAAATTAGTAAATTCAGATAAATATCAACATAGAACAATGATTAATGAAAATCTTGTGCTTGTGCATGGTAGAAATAAGGTAGTGTATCTAACAAGCCAATATTTGGGGGATTTTGTATATTGGAATTATCAAAACTACTCATGTATAGATTTTACTATGACTACGTAAAAAGCAATATGATAATACAATAAAACTACTTCAAACAGACACTGACTCACTAATTATACATGTAGCAACTGAAGACTTTTACGAAGACATGAAGCAAAACTGAGTGGTTTGACACTAGGGACTATCCAGATGGCTTTCCTATCAATCCATATCCCAAAAGTTAATAAAAAATTGCCAGGTGTATTCAAAGATGAGTATAATAGTAAACCCATTAGATAATCTGTTGGTTTAAGATCTAAAATGTATTAATTTAGAACTGATGTTAAAGATAAGAAAGTGTCTAAAGGAATTAAAAAAACTAATATCGAACACTTTAAATTAAATAACTACAAAGAGTGTCTATTTACTAAAAAACTAGAGAAGAGATATCCCGCATCCATTCAACAAAATTAGAAATGTACACAATTAAAGAAACAAAGAATGGGCTTAGTCCATAAGATGATAAATGTATCTTGTGGACAATGTGACCAGACTTAGTGTTGGTCATTGTAGTATATGTATATAATTTTAACTCTTATAAATGAATCAACAATCACACAACTACCTAGACGCTCGAACATTAAAATAAATGTTAAATTCGTCGCTCTAGTATATCAAGATCCAAGATACAGAAATATGTAAACCTTATACAATAACATACGGTGATATCGTGGTAACTAAGTATGGAGCTAAGGTGCTTTTAACACTCGATAATCAATACAGATTATTCTTACCAGACAGGTATGCTAATATATTAACTAATGATAGGTTGAATACATTAATTGAAGACAAGGCTAAAATTATATATCGCGGAAACCAATCAAAACATGATATAACATTTGTTTAAACAATACGCTCTATATTACCATCTATCATTTATATTACGTATTCTATAGAGAGGGGTGACTCACTTTGATTAGCCGATTTCGCGCTAAAATGTGCAACTTGTATAAATCTGTGTTGATATTCCTTTTTATCTCATTTTTGGGTGGGTTTCTCCTTAATATAGGCCACATGTACAGGGTAAATCAAAAGTATCGGGACAGGCCAATAATAACGAGACGCGTGGACGGAGGAATATCACATGTTGCAAGTAGGTGTTGGTGCGGAAACTGCATTGAATGGGGGTGTGGCCATCATGGCAGCCACCTTGGATTTCGTCATATTGGATATCATACAATATTTTCAAATGGAAAGGGGTATGTATCACACATCAATTTAGGCTAGAATCGTCCCACAAACGACAATCCGAACTCATTTTGGGCCGATCGCCAATCATGGAAGAGATAGAGTGTGCTACGTTTGACTGCAAAAAATAAGATTTGTTTGAAATAATTTTTACTTTATTACTGTGGGTAACTGTACTTTGCAAATTACAGAGAGCATGAACAAGAAAACACGACATTGACTTGCAGAATGCCTCAAAGCAAGTGCTCAAACTGCTTCCCGTCGACTGTCTGACAATATGCCAACCGATCGTACAAACTGCAAAGTGCACGTTGTAGCAGCATATCCCAACAAAATCATCTTGTTTCCTCCACAATGCGATTCTGTAGATCATTCAGGGAGTGTGGTTTGGTGTGATACACTTTATCCTTCATGTGCCTTCATAAAGTAATCCAGTGGTGATAGATCGGGAGATCGGTTTTCCTCAGTACCCTCAGGCGAATGCCGGAATAATACCTTAATTCAAGGCACTGACTTCTACTTCACTTCGTTTCTTCCCTTCCTGCCTCTAGTCCTTTCCCCGGGTTGTTTTGATAGTATGTTGAAAACAACTTAATATCACAAATTACCGAATTAAAGAATGCCAGTCTAAACAATCCTTCCTAACAACAGAGTAAATACTCTAATGTAGCTAAAAATCCTATTCGACAAATTAAGAATATCAGGTACGTATATGTTTTACACTCCCTTCCACGGACAGCAATAACAGTGTTTGTCTGGATATTAGGGTGGAGTGAAAATGGGCTAGAAAATATTTTTCTTTGAATTTCAATTAGCAAGATATGTCAAAAGGTGCCAAAAGATCAATAAAACACTGTGTAAAAATTTCAAGACTTTTGAATAATATTTTGATCGCCCTTCGCAACCTTTTATTTTACAATACTAAGCGACATTACAACGATATAACGATATAGTCCGTCAATAGTGACTATTAGTCAGTTTAGTCACCTGAAAACTCAGTTAATGCAATCAAATGCCACAAAGAGTTACAAGGTGAAGTGAGAGAAGTGACGTTTCGATTCAAACGTCGGCATTAGCTGTCGATAAGCGATGAGTGCACGGATGAAGCCATCTCGCGATTTCTGTCGACAAACAGCTCTCGCCGCCTCGGTCACCAGCTTCACGTGTCTTTCCACAGCCTGTGTGTGGTTGGGGAATTTTTTAGAAGATGAGATCCCTCAGCTCAGGGTCTGTCATTGCCTTGATTACGGGAGGGTCCGAGATAGGGTAGACTGTCCAGTCGATCATGTCGAAGTATTCCACGACGTCGAAGTTGAGTTTTGCGGTAACCTTAAACCTCCGTATTTGTCCACTGCGGTTTGCTGCAGCTCTGGCCTTCATCACTCGTTGCAGGACCAGCTCACGTATGTGTGGTCGATGGTACGTCAGCATGGCCAGGAGCAGATTCTCCGGGTGAGCGAAGTATGCATTGCGATGAATGACGGGGTCAACGATCTTCTTGTGCTTAGGTCTGAGGTATCTTGACTTGACGAGCATCTGGTCAAGGTGCCAATGGGCTTTTACGGCGAACCACGTTGCAGCATATACACGAATGATGAACGTCACCAGCGTTTTCAGATTCTCTGACGGTTGCATGTCGCTTACATATAATCGGAGGATTCGATTGGCTGTTGTTATCCATCGTGAGTGATTCAGGCAACCAAGGTTTCGCATTGCCAGATTTAAGCTGCATTCACCTTTGCTGATGCTATTGCACATTTCCAGTAGATAGCGCTGATCTGTGCTCAACTCCTTTGGGTCAACATTGGACAGTTTCACGGTTAACAGCACTGGTGCAAATGAGGAGACAGGCTGTTCGCTACACGTCACTAGTCGCTTTCCGATATCTCCAGAGAATCCGCGCGGGCCTGTAGTCGTGCCATCTAGTGCCTGGAATGGATGGCGCAGGGGCAGTTCATTGGCATGGAGCAGACATACCAGCCACTGCAGAGGACGCTCGAAGGTTTCTTCCAGTAGGCGGATAATGCCCGCTGTGTGTCCCGTGTTTACATTTTTGTCGTCACACCCTACAACTTTAATGTTCTCTTTCTGCGCATTCCGCTCTTTGAAACTAGCGACTATTGACTCAGCTATGTCTTTGCTGGAGCCTGATGGCGGAGTCGTGTGGCTGAAGTACGAAGAACCCGGCTCTGCGATGATGCTTATGTGTTCTTCCGTGAGGGTTTTTCTGAGGTACTTGTTGTCGTCGCCGAGAACTTGTGTCAAAGTTTGATCCTTGCGGCCGTCAAAGAATACTCCCTCTATGCCAGTGTGTGTGTGGTCAAACTGGTTAATTCTGCTGGAGTTCCTTACGAGTTTTGCTGCGTTATCGGCGGATTTTGCTTCGATCGATTACTTTAGATGGGCCGATTTGCGACACGAGACCAAGATCATGCAGAACTGATGTTGCTAACACAGCAGCCGATATATCCGAGACTCCGATCCGATTGCAAGTTTTAGCGAGTGAAGATAGAGAGATTGTCATTTTTCTTACATTGGCGATTCTGCTTTGGTTTAGTCTTGACTGATTCAGTATCTGGAATGTACTCATCGCCAGTGGCACTGACCGACGGGTACGTGTCATCTTAGGCACTGTCGGCAGAACCGGCTTGACCTTTGCTCTCAACGGTCGTCTGCTTCTTGATTCGTTCGAGATTGGCTTCCTCTCTTTCAGCTTTCTTCTTCAATTTTGACGTCCCCTCTTCATCTATACCACCGATTATCATATTTCTTGGTCCTCTCTGGTCTTGAAGAAAATGACGTTCCTTTGCCGGAACTTTGAATTCTTTCTCGCATTTGCAGTTGGAAACCATGTCGAAGCACTTGCATTTGCTGAGATCAAACAGACTGTTACCTCTGTCGCGAAAGTCTGTTAGTCTCAGTTGGTAGTTGGGTTGATACTTTTTCCCTTTATAGACCTTTAGGATTGTGTTGTATTTGTCGTAGAAAGATCTGCGTTTTTCAATCACTTGTGCGTGAGTTACTGCTGGAAGTGAGGCCCTTTCCCATATCTCTTCGACTTCATAGCACAGTTTGTGAGATATGTCCAAAAATGATGGGTATTATCCATTGTCCGTCCTCAGGTCTTGTCGAAGTTGAATATACTTCTTCATGAGATCGGTGTAGGTTAGCAGAGTATTGGTCGGTAGGTTTCATGGAGCGCCAAATATCACGGACATTACTTTGTCTCTTGTAACTGCCATCTCTCTGAAAATGGAACGAATAGAATATTATTATTTATTAAATAATATATAATAATAATAATAATATTTATAATATAATAATAATATTTAATAAGCTAAAGCTTATCCCCAGGATGTTCTGGGGATGGGGATATCCTGGGGAAAACATGATATACCTCCCAAGGATGTCCTTGGGATATCCTGGGGACATCATGTTATCCTCAGATATCCCCATACAATGTATAGGAAAGCTTAAGATGGACAAAACCATTTTAATAAGTAGCTCGCTTAGATTCGCTACTTAATAAGCCATGCTGAAATCAGACTGAATCAGGCTACAAAGTCATAAAAAGGGATAAAATGCCAATTATTTGAATATGTTGAAGGGCGATCAAGGAGTTGACAGAAAATAATATGATTTTGCAGGATTCTTACTATGGACAAATGGCACATTTTTCATAGTCTAGCTTATAAAATTAAAAATATTTTATTCACTCCACCCTACTGGATGTGGACTCTACCTGTACACATCCCTTGTAGATTGTAGTCAACTTCCTTGAAGGTCAGGTGCATTTGTTATTGTCCTTGCGAAAGTTCTGCATGTCGCTCATGTTGGTGAATGTTGTGCCAAAGGAAGGAGATTTGTGTCCGTGTCAGTGGTCAAAATGGAGCTCAGTGAACGAGAACGTATTAAGTTATTAATGATGTGTGTCTATGGAGATCGCAAGAAATCGTATACCGAGGTGGGACAGTTATTTAATGCTACATTCCATGAACGTAACCCAATTTCGAAGTCAACAGTCGAAACAACCATTCGACGTTTTGCAGCAAGTGGAAGTGTTAAAGACCGTGTGCGATCAGGAAGGCCGAAATCGTGTAGCAACGAAGCAATTTCTTTCGATGTGTTACAATCTTCTGTGGAAAATCCGCATATATCAACAACCAGCGTTGCCAACACACTGGACATTTCCCAGAGTTCAGTGCAACGAATTTTAGTGCGCAGTAAGTTTAACCCCTTAAGCGGGGAGCCCGAGTTGTGCTCGGGCATTTGAATTTGGCGGCTTTTTGTGAATTTCAGATCCAGTCAATGTTCCCGTAGCGGGGAAATATTTTCTTTAAATGGATATACAGTAGTACATACTTAGATACTTTTCGTTTTGTACAGTTTGCTTGCATGTTTGTGTGTTCATTCACCTTTCTCTGATTTACAAGACGTGTAATGTTATAATGTTATAATGTTGTCCAGAGTCATGTGCCCTCTTTAACAGGGGCGGACTGGGGCTCGCTGAATTGGGGTCTTAGATTCAACATACAATTTACTTTAATTATGTGTGCAGTAGTTTCAATTCCCATTTAGGTTTAAGTTACACACACTCTCTCACTCTCTCACTCTCTCTCTTTCTCTTTCTCTCACTCTCTCTCTCTCTCTCTCTCTCCTTCACAATGTAGTGAGACAGTTTACTTTAAATTAAGTGTGCAGTAGTTTCAATTCCCTTCTAGGTTTAAGTTACACACACACTCTCACTCTCTCTCACTCTCTCTATCTCTCTCTCACTCTTTCTCTCTCTCCCTCTCTCTCTCCTTGACAATGTAGTGAGAAAGTTTACTTTAAATTATGTGTTCAGTAGTTTCAATTCCCATTTAGGTTTAAGTTACACACACACACACACACACACACACACACACACACACACACACACACACACACACACACACACTCACTCACTCTCTCTCTCTCTCTCTATTTCCCCTTCACAATGTAGTGAGACAGTTCACTTTAAATTATGTGTGCAGTAGTTTCAATTCCCACTTAGGTTTAAGTTACACACACACACACTCTCACTCGCTCTCTCGCTCTCTCTCTCTCTCTCTCTCTCTCTATCTCTCTCTCTCCTTGACAATTTAGTGAGAAAGTTTACTTTAAATTATGTGAGCAGTAGTTTCAATTCCCGTTTAGGTTTAAGTTACACGCACACACTCTCACTTTCTCTCTCTCTCTCTTTCTCTCTCTCTCTCTCCTTCACAATGTAGTGAGACAGTATACTTTAAATTATGTGTGCAGTAGTTTCAATTTCCATTTAGGTTTAAGTTACACACACACTCTCACTCGCTCTCTCGCTCTCTCTCTCTCTCTCTCTCTCTCTCTCTCTCTATCTCTCTCTCTCCTTGACAATTTAGTGAGAAAGTTTACTTTAAATTATGTGAGCAGTAGTTTCAATTCCCGTTTAGGTTTAAGTTACACGCACACACTCTCACTTTCTCTCTCTCTCTCTTTCTCTCTCTCTCTCTCACTCTCTTTCACTCTCTCTCTCTCCTTCACAATGTAGTGAGACAGTATACTTTAAATTATGTGTGCAGTAGTTTCAATTTCCATTTAGGTTTAAGTTACACACACTCTCTCTCTCTCTCTCTCTATCTATCTATCTCAAAAATAACTGCGCATCAGATTCCGCATAGTGTACACAACAATTTCCGAGAACAATTCGCGTGACCCGATCTGAAGTTGGAATAAACTTTCCTGCCCGAACCTAGCTCGGGCAACCCGCTTAACGTTACACATTGCAACCCCGAACACAGCTTGGGTTACCCACTTGTAACTCAATTTATAAAATCGAAACACACCCTACAAAGTGAGTTTTGTGCACGAACTGACGGAAGATGACTTTGATCGCAGTATTGAACTTTGCGAAGTAATAATGCGAAATATCGATAACGATAGTATTCACGTCAATGACATTATATTCTCTGATGAAGCGACATTTACAGTATGTTAAACGGGCAGATGAACCGACATAACTGTCACTATTGGAGCGATGAAGACCCGCATTGGATGATGGAACATCATACCTAATATCCACAAAAACTGAATGTTTGAGTAGGAATGATGGGAGGCATCATCCTTGGCCCTTTCTTCATTGACGACAATCTGGCAGGTGAGAAGTATTTGACAATGCTTCGTGAAGAGATCAATGCGTTACCCCCACACCCCCTATACGCCTTCATGGCGTGGTGCTAAGCACAGGGGAGCACTTTACCTTTTTTTTCGTGAAGAGATTGTCCCTGCCATCCAAGTGTCCACACAGGACTTTAATCGTGTTTGGTTCCAACAGGACGGAGCGCCGCCACACTTTGGACGGGATGTTCGACATTACTTACATGAAACCTTTCCACAACGATGGCTTGTAAGTCGAGGTATGATCGAATGGCAAGCAAGATCTCCCGATCTATCATCCCTGGATTACTTTCTATGAGGACACATAATGGACAAAGTGTATCGCACCAAATCACACTCCCTGAATGATCTAAGGAATCGCATTGTGGAGGAAACAAGAGGACTTTCTTGGGATATGCTACAAGGTGCACTTTGCAGTTTGTACGATCGGTTGGCATATTGTCAGACAGTCGACGGGAAGCAGTTTGAGCACTTGCTTTGACGCATTCTGTAAGTCAATGTCATGTTTTCTTGTTCGTGCTCTCTGTAATTTGCAGAGTACAGTTACCCACAGTAATACAATAATAATTATTTCAAACAAATCTCATTTTTTGCAGTCAAACGTAGCACACCCTATCTCTTCCATGAATGGCGATAGGCCCAAAATGAGTTCGGATTGTCGTTTGTGGGACGATTCTAGCCTAAATTGATGTTTGATACATACCCCTTTCCATTTGAAAATATTGTGTGATATCCAATATGATATCACAATAGTCCCTGGACTAAGGATAAGATCTACGTTAGGAATAAGCATATTAAATAAGGCACCTGGAATGTTCTGAGCCTTTACCGGCCGGGGCATTTCAGTGTACAGTTAATGAGATAGTTAAGTATAAATTAGATGTAGTAGCTGTCCAGGAAGTTAGGTAGCCAGGAGAAGGGAATTGTAAAACTAAAAATTATACTTTTTCTATGGTGGTACTGAAAATCATAATTTTGGAACAGGCTTTTTCATAAATAATAGAATTATCTCGGCTCTTAAAACAGTAGAATTTATTAATGATAGGATATCATATGCAGTTTTACAGGGTAGGTGGTGTAAAATTATTTTAATAAACATACATGCACCAACGGAAGATAAAGATGATAATACTAAAGATGATTTTTAAGGAGAGTTAGAACAGGTCTTTGATAAATTTTCTCAGTATGATATGAAAATTCTGTTAGGTGACTGTAATGCACAGATTGGCACAGAAGAGACATTTAAACCCACGATTGGTAAAGAAAGTCTTCATGAATTAAGTAATGATAATGGTATAAGATTGATTACTTTTGCAACCTCAAAGAATTTAATTGTGAAAAGTACCACTTTTAAACATAAAGATATCCATAAATATACCTCTTCTTAGATATTAAATGAGAAGACAAAAGTTTATGAAGAGAGAAGTAACTTGCATTTCCTGAGTTAAGCCTACTTTTTATTTCCTCTTTAATATAATTTTCATTTGTTAATATTACTCCTAAGTATTTGAATTTGGAAACTGGTTCAAACGAGTTGTTATCAATAATTAGATTTTGATTATTAACTAACACTTGGTTTCGGCCTGTAAGCATATATTTAGTTTTCTCTTTGTTAACTTCCAAACCTATCTCTTTAGCAGTTTTGAAAAATATTTTAGCATTATTCTTAATTGTAATCACATCATCCCCTAGTAAGTCTACATCATCTGCATATGTAACAACTGAGTCACACCATTTAATTTTAGTCCTTCTTTAGTTTCTTTTACCTTCCTAACAGCATTTTCCTAGGCAAAATTAAAGAGCAATGGAGATAATGCATCTCCTTGTTTTAACCCATCATGAATTGTAAATTTGTCAGACATATTAATACCTACACGAATTTTACTTTCTGTTTCACTGGTGCATATTTTTATCATACTAACAAGCTTCTTAGGTTTTCCAAACTCTACTAATATATTATATAATTTATCTCTTTTGACCGAATCATATGCATTTTTGAAATCAATGAATACCTGATGGACATTTTGATTATATTCCCACTTTTTTTCAAGTGTCTGTCTGATGTGAAAAATTTGATCTGTAGTTGATCTGTTACGTTTAAATCCACATTGATAATCACCTATTATTTCATTAGCATATTATGTTAGTCTTGTTAAAAGAATGTTAGACAATATTTTGTATGTTGTTGAGAGTAGAGAAATTCCACGGTAATTATTGCAGTTCATTTTATCACCTTTTTTAAACACAGGAACAATTATGGATTCTTTCCACTGTTGAGGGATTTCTTCTTTATTCCATATTAAACAAAATTAATTTATCAATTTGAGATATTAATGAATTTCCACCATATTTAATTAACTCAGCTGGTATTAAATCAATGCCAGGTGCTTTGTTATTCTTTAGCCTTTTAATAGCATCTTTAACTTCAGTCAAGTTAGGTTCTGGAACTAAAGGTTCTGCTGTGTGGACTTCATTTACTTCTGATTTATCTCCTACATGGACATTTAAAAGGTCATTAAAGTAGTTCATCCATCTATTTAGAATATCGCTTGGGTCAGCTTGAAAATCACCGTCTTTATCTTTTATCAAGTTTACTTTAGGTTGCCACCCCTTTCTAAACTCATTTACACCTCTGATATTTTTATTTTTGCTGTTTCTTTCAATTTCCTTAATTTTGCTTTTCAAGTAATCTCTTTTTTTACTTCTAAACGTGCGGTTAACTTCTCGCTTTATTCTATTATAATTGTTTAGATTTGTATCATTAGAGTTATTTAACCACCTAAGTCTAGCCTGATTTCTTATTTCTATTAGATTATGACATTCATTATCAAACCAAGGCTTACTTTTTCTTGGTTTATGGTATCATATACTTTCTTTAGCTGCTGATTCTATTGCATTACGTATGTGCTCCCAATTACAGGAAAACTATTCCTCGGTAAATCTAATTTCTGGTCATTGTCACTGATTTTTTTTCACTATGACTCCAGCAATAATAATTAGTTCCTAACTGAGATAATGAGATGGACAGAGAGAGATATAGATGAAATTCGTAACCCTTCTTAACCCAGCTGATATTAAAATATGAGTTCACTGTTTAAAAAGTGAAGAAGCTCGAACATTCTTTTATAGTCACATACCTCTTTACAAATTCCTGAGCACGTCACTACAAATGAACCAAACTAGTGCACACTAGAGCCTTGACTTACCTATGAGGTATCCTACAATTACAATCACAACCTCAATTTTCTAAGCTGTAGCCTCTCCATGTAAAACGTCTTCGACGTAAATATAGTAGATTTTGCTTAAATGTTTTGTGACATTTATACCACCTTTCTTTAATTTGTTACAAAAGATCGTTTTGATATATTGTTTATATGGTGGCATTTCTAATTCATATTGAACGAATTCGTGGGGTAGTGGTTATCGAACTGAGTTGTCAATCTAATGGTCGTAGGTTCAAATCCCCACGGTGGAAAAAACTTTTGGTAAGCTTTATTCGTTCCTCATTGTTACTATTTGAATTAGTCTTCTTTGAAATTAACAACAAAAGATTATACAATTAACTCTCTCTCTCTTTCAAAATGAAAAGATGAGGACAGGTTTCTTATTATAAGAATTGGTAATTTTAGTGATCTCAACGCATCTAAAATCCAAAATACTAGATCGACGTTATTTCCCTAATGAATTCAAAGTCGACCTTATACACAGATTGACTAATCTGGCCTGGACCTACAGTTTAAAGTGATACAAACCACCATGTGTCTCCACCGGGTATACGATCCGGAACCTCTTGTTATACTAGTAGGGCCAAATAGAGAGTTCTGCGCCCGAAAGTGCGGCTCGGTGAGGCTCGCAAACCTTAAGTGGGGTTCAGTGTTGCCACCCCTCCCCAAGAAAATTTCACCATGTGATCTTTTACAGGCGAAGCTAACCTACCAATAGGAGTTGGCAACACTGATTATTAGCGTCTTGGAAAAACGTCTTAAGACAAATATCTTAATCTTTAAGAAAGTCGACTTCCGGTGTGTCAATTCCGGTCATTCAAGAAAATTTTCTTGAGACAAATATCTTAAGACGTTTTTCCAAGACATTGATTTTCTTGGCTCCTAATTGAGCTAGGATGATGATTTTAGGTTTGTTGGATAGGATTCGACGAGAACTATTCGACTGGTAAATAAAATCCCCCTCTGTATTTTTCTAGCATACTGATCTATTGCGTGCTAACCAAACCTCTTTTGAGGCAGGGGGGGCTCTTGTAACGCCACGTATGTATGTATGTAATACAATTTGTAGTAAGAGGGGGCCAAAATTTTAACCTTACGACTAGAAAATGTTTCTATAAAATAACCATGCCTATGAACCTGTTTGGCTTCAGGAAGCAAGCTATGGAAGTGCCCGTCCAGCCCACGTCGTCGTCGTCGTCGAGCTTCGACGAACTTCTGCCTTCCATGCTATCTAAACTTAACGGTCTGTTAATTATACACTTGAATAGCATCCTGACCCAGTACGAGGAGGATGTGGGCAAAACTTTCTATGTATTCAACAACAACTTGAACTATTACCGGTTCCCCATCTCTGGCAAACTTAAGTTCGACATGAGTCCCGAGAACGAAGGGGAGGCTAAGGTTTCCTCATTCAAGAACCTCTATCACATCAAGCACGATAGGATGGATTCGACTACAACGTACTATGTCTCTGCTGGCGATCGCCTGTACGTGGAACTCTTGGACGACTACGACAAACTCATCCCTCTTTTCATAGAAATGCAAATCACCTACCCTATAATAAATAACCACAGTGGCAACAATGCCTAACGATATTTTCGGTCACACCAAGCGCGACGACCACGGCGATGAGCTTCTCATGCTCGACGTCAGGGTCAAAAAGCTGCGAAGCGACCTGCAGGCCCTGGAGTCCACGCTCAACTCCAGCCTCCAGTCAGAGATAGCTAGAGGCGAATGCCTTTGATATTGGTTTTTATAATTAGTTAAAAAATACGTAATGTGATGACTCATATCTTCTGATTGCGCAACAAAATTATGACGTAATATGATGACTCATATCTAACGTGGTCTCTTCTGATTGGTGGAAAAATACGTCATACTTAACGTGGTCTCTTCTGATTGGAGGAAAATTACGTCAGAAATAAACCGAGGTTATATAAGGGGGGCCAGAGCAGTCAGTCACAATCTGCGAGAGCAGCTTGAAGAGTACGGACGTCCTGTCGCAGTGTTCCTCGTAGATTTGCCTTACATGGTGATATTTTCTGTTTGGTTTTTACAAAATTTTATATACAGTAGTTGAGTTTTTGCAAGAGACTTATGGAAGATTAGTTATTTTTTCTTGTAGTGCTTTTTGGGGTATCGATTTGTGCAACACTCAGTACCTAATTGTGCAATAATCTGTACCTAATTGTACTGCACTTTATACCTAATTGTACAACATTTTGTACCTAATTGTACAACAGTACGTCTGGATTCAACATCTAAAAAAAAATTCATACATCAACATATCTACATATATAAATAAACACCCCCTAAAAAGTATGCGTCCTAATAAGATTTGTATTACATGTAAGAAAAATATTTCCAGTGCTCATTATGCACGACATAGTCGTACCTGTGTGCCCGGCAAGCATTTAACAGCAACCGAATTGTGCCCTAAGTGTAACAAACACTTTACAATTGCACATGTCAAAAAGCATATGCCTAATTGCAAGGGTACTGGAGACCCTGTGCTGCAACCATCGACCTCGGTCAAAAGGAAGGCTGAAGCAGATTTTTTTAACATATTACCATCTGCCAAACGCGTCAAGGCGGCAACAAAATCAAGCCGGTTTGCTTTTGATCATATATTTGAGGATTTTGATTTTACCTCAGATAGCTTATGCGATGTACGTAGCTTCCTAGAGAGTGTGCGACCCAAGATAATTTCTATCTTAAGTGATGTACTGGGTTTAAACTCTACTAAATGTTATGCATCGCTGGGATGCCAATACATAAAACCATCTGATGAGGTATACAGCTTTCACCATAATACCAAGGCAAAAATGTTGCACTTGGCAGATGTTGCCAACCTCGAGAGTATCTACGACAAATTCTTGGAGGAGCTGGTTGCCAAACAGGAAGAACATCAGGCTGAAGGCTCGGGAGGTTCGTTGTGTGGCACTCCGCATAAACTTAAATTGAGTCTTAACAAGTTTGTTCCACTGTCTGGGTCTAGTTATGTTCCACTGCCGGTAATAATTGCAGTCAAGAAGGATGTTCTAAACATCCAGAATAGCGATTCGAAATGTTTTCTTTGTCGGTGCTGGCAGCGCTGCATCGTATTCACCAGAAAGATCAACCGCATCGTTTTAACCGCTACATGCCCTACGAATCAAAATTAGAAAATGTGATGGCTGGGATTACCTGCCCAGTTCAGTTGTCGGACATAAACAAATTCGAGACCCGTGCACACAACTTACGAAACCTGCAAGTAGCTATCAATGTTTACGGTCATACTAAGAACACAAATATTGTATACGGTATTCGAGTGAGCAACATGGAAGGTAAAGCTGTACAAGAAATCAATTTGTTACTTATCAAGAACGATACTTGCTACCATTACACGCTTATTCGCTCTCTCTCCCGGTTAGTTTCAGGTCAAAAAAGCAAGCATCATGGTTGCATAGAAGTTTGTCGCAGGTGCTTGTCCACGTTCGATAATCAAAAACCACAAGATTACCAACACATTCAAGGTCCCGACATTGCTGCCCAGAAGCTTGCGCACCACATGCGCTATTGAAACGACAACAGGCCTTCCATTTGGAGGATTTGAGTGGGCTGATCCTTAAAAATTCGACGTAGAAGGTTTCGACGACTCGGAACGAGGCTTCTTTGTCGAGGTGGACCTCGAGTTTTCCGAGAAGCTGCAGGATGTTTTCTGCGACCTCCCACCAGCATCGGAATTCAAGTGTCCACCTGCGTCGAAAAAGAAAAAACTCATCATGGATTTCGAACCCAAAAGGCGTTACGGGTTGCACTACCGAAATCTTCGGTGGTTGATGCAACGAGGGATCACGATTACAGCAATTCACCGAGTCCTCACTTTCAACCATTCAAATTGGTTGAAGCCATACATCGACCTCAATACCAAACATCGTACTGCTGCTACCTCGGAACTTGATCGCAAATTTTTTAAGGACATGAATATTATAATATTTGGTAAAACAATGGAAAACACGCGAAATCGTCAAGACATAAGGTTGCTTACTAGCGTCGACCGTTGTCGCAAACTTGTTGCAAGCCCACTGTTTAAATCTCGAACAATCTACAACGAACAGCTTGCTTTGGTACACATGAATCATGGTGAGGTAAAGCTCAACAAACCAGTCTATGTTGGTGCCACAGTGTTAGAGTTAAGCAAGCAGCAAATGTTCGAGATATATTATGATATACTACGCTTGCACTATGGTAACAACATCAACCTTCTCTACACAGATACGGACAGTCTGGTATATCACGCCCACACTGCTAACGCATATAAAGATATCACCACGATTCCAGCTCTCGTTAATTTGTTCGACACGTCGAGCTATCCCCAACCAAATCGATATGAAATCCTGGCTCGAATTAAAAAAGTACCTGGCAAACTAAAGGATGAAAAAGATGGGGATATTATATTAGAGTTTGCTGGTCTTCGTGCCGAAGCATATGCAATTCAAGCTGAGAGTTCTGTGACCAAAAAAGCTAAAGGCATAGGTAAGCAGGTGGTTCAGAGAAAACTCAAGTTTGAAGACTACGTCGAGTGCTTCGAAACCAAAAAGCCGATTCTGAGAAAAGAGTATCGCATCCAGAGTGTTAAACATATACTTACAACCAACACCATCAGGAAAATTGCTCTGGATGCACGAGACGACAAGAGATGCGTTCTCGAATGTGAGATTCATAGCTTACCGTGGGCTCACTATCGCCTGAAAACAGGTAAAACTTGCTCTGTGTGCTCAAATTAAAAACAATAAAAAATTTGCCCCTCGAATGCAAAAACGAGGGGGTGGAGGTGGGATATTTTTTTTCACAATATTAATTTCACAGTTCTTTTTTTGTAATAGATACTATATATTCAATCAACAGAATTTTTTGTTGACCTACACAAAAGAATACAAAAAATTAACAATGTCTGCAAATATATAGTATGTATATTTTTTTTCGGAACTAACTCCCGCCGTGTCCTACGGGACGAAAAATTTGGGGCATGTGCAGGCCCAAAGGGGAAGTTCCTTTGTGCGCTCAAGCATGGCTTTTTTTTATTTCTTGTTATTTCCTATGCATATTTAAAACTGCTCTGTTACTCGCTCGTTCCTGACATCATACACAAAAGTTTTCTCTGCAATAAGGATGACGCTGCACAGGATGTTGGCAGGCAAGGCATCGTGGAACTCACAGACAATCTTGATGTTGGTGCGATCGTTAACAACCACCTGCTTTCTCTTAGATGTGTTAATGACGAACATGGGTCTGCGAGCTATGAACTCATTAAGGTTGTAGTACGCGTCCAGGTTGCCGGAGGTCACCCTCTTGTAAGCTGTGTATGCCAAGTACAGTTTCAGATAGTCGTTGTTTGCAATGTTCAGGTTGTAGTTCTCACGAGGGAATATCTCGTTCCTATCATTTTTGAGGTAGATGTTCTTGATCTTGCAATTGTAGAACTGGCTCGCATCTTTTTCTTGGTTGTTGTCCTCCCCTGTCTGGAAGAGCACGACCACAATCTCTGGCATATCGTACCGGATGCTGTTAAACTGTGTGGTCACGTCAAATTCAAAATGGTTGCCGGAAGCAGGTTTCTGAACGCACTGGTAACCGTAAAATTGGATGGGTACTTGGGGTTTCTTCAAAATGTCTGCTTTGTACTTGAGAGCGTAGTTAGTTTCGTATTCCACTACTGGCATGCGCAGCCCCATGGACTGGATGATGTACTTGGCAGGATCAGGTAGTGTGTTGGGAAGTGCCGAACCGTCTGCACTCAAGGTGCTGTAACGCATCAGCGCATTGTTGTCGTTGGCGCTTCTGCGAAAAGTGACGCGCAAACCACCCTTCCACATGATCTCTGTGTAGTCGAAGAAGAAGCCTGGAAGCAGACGCATGGGAAACAGTACTGTGTGACTTTGAGTTTTGATTTTTGTACGTGCTTCGAATCCTCCGGCCTGGTAGTATACTGCATCGGTCTTGGAGAGTTTTAGTGTTCCCACAGCTGTAGAGGTAATCCCGGGGTAGTCAACCCTATTGATGACGGTGCCAAACTTTCTAACTTCCACCTGCGAGAATAGGTACGGCACAAAATTATCTACAAGTCTTAAATTTGCATTGGCAAGAAATGCTTCACCGTTGTCTCTCTTCACTACATCAAACTTGACGTACAAATCAGCTCTGTGAGGGTGAATGAATCCATCCCCGACGTCCACGTCGTATTCTATCTCTCGATTCGCTTCATTGAGGTTGGCAAACGTGCGACGATTGGGAGGGAAGGACTGCAACTCGTAACTTTCGATTTGCTTCATGATGGTTATTTATTATATGTTAATCTCCACGACGGCAGTGGTCGTGGCTCCTGCAAAATCAACCACCTCCCCCTTCTCGTTTGTAATTGCCAATTCTATGTTGTCTATGCAATTACGAGATACAGGAAAGTATATCGGTGGGGAGGGTGTGTAGATAATTGGCTCCATGAACTCAGAGTTTGGTTTGAACGTAGCGATAATACCTGTCTGCTTGTGACTCCCTGGGATGCCGTCCGAGGATTTGGTGATCATACCTTCTGCCACATTGCAATGTATATTCAGAGTCTCGATGGCAAGAAATTTAGAAATGTTAGCACCAATGTGCTTGATAGCAGGTTCGAGCTTTGTGTTGTTCTCGAATCCCAAAAGCTCTCCGATGGTACCCAGGTCTACGGTTTCCGTGGCAGACACCAGTTCCACCCTGTGAGTTACAGATATTTGCGACAGCAGTACACTTCTTGGTAATTGAGCCTGCAAGGTAGACAGGTTGTACTGGCCAGGGGTGATGCTAATTTTCTCGCTGCCAATTTTGATGGTATTGTTGTGTACCGTTACGTTAGGTATCAGGTACATGCTGTAGAATGCGCGAAAAGCAATAGATTTAGGATAGATGATATCGTCATGCAATGTGAGTTTCAGAAGCGAAGTCTCGCTGTGAGATGGAATACTCCCATAGTGCTTTAGGTGCCACAATGCTTTCTGGAAATCCTCGATTGTTGGGTTATTTAATTGCGAGAGGAAGACAAGCATGGAAACGCAGAGATTTCCACAGTTCACATCGCTGAAAACCCTGAATGCGTTCGTCATTGTAATAGAGGTTGGCAACACTGAGATACTTTACCAACCCAGCAGGTGGCGTGCCTCCGTATGAATCGAAAACAAATGCTTTGTTGTTGTTGTTGGCTTTGAGGTAGCATATCCAATCTGTACCTGCATTTTCGTAACTGTCCAGGTTAACCACGCCACACTCTTTTTTCTTCACAACAGAGGGTAGAGAATCAGACATGAAAACGCCCCTGAAGTGCTTGACCCCCAACGATTCGATCAGAGATTCAATATCGAAGTTGGACAGGGGCCCTTCTTTTTTTTAAACTTTTTCAAAGCTTCGAGGTTGTTTTTTCGCTTTTTGGTCACACCTTTCCCCTTTTTCTAAATAGCCAGGTTATGGCGTTTATGCTCTTCCAACTCGACTTTATTGTTTTTTGCATCGATGACGGTCTTGGCAATGGCGGCACTGCCTCCTGCCAAGCTGCCTACAGCGCCCAATGCTGCCAAGATAGCCGGGATGCTGAATATGAAACCTCCAGTCTCCTGCTGCTGCTTACGCGAACCTTGTAACCTCCTCAACTGAGGAATGCTAAGCAGCAATTTCATTCCATGATCTTTTGCCAAGCAGGAATGTTTCTTCTCGCGCTGCTTTTTGGTGAGCAATCCGTCAAGAGCTCCGAGAGATTTAAGGTTTGCGTATGGTATTTGGTAAACGACACCTTTGGGCTTCATGGTGATAGTATGTTATTTATATATATCGTGAAAAAGGTAAGGCTTTGCCCCTTAATAGGTTAGTTATACAAAGTTGCTTTTTTTCTCAGGGTGTTATTTATTTACAGCCCCCACCCCAATTTTTGTTTTGTGTTCATGGCGATGGTCGTACACAATGCAGCAACCCTTTCACCTAGCGAGGCATCTCTGCTGACGAGTCTCCCGAAAGCAGCATGCTCCAACTTCCTGTCGGCATCGTGACGTGCGTCGAGATCTGTGTGAGTATTGTAGGCAATGTCATGATCCTTGCATGCTGCGTCCAGTAGGTTCACCCCCTTGTCTCCTTTTTGCAGTCGCTGTTCGAGTTTGGTACCCGGACCGCAGTACTGGTAACCCGGCAGGTGCATCTCGAAGGGTAGCTTGTTGATAATATCGTTCACCAAACCTCGACCCTCGGCTACATTCCAGAATTTCGGAGTCAGGGTATTGATGATTTTGATGAGGTGCCCTATACCGTGGCCGCGGTGGCTCAGTCGGTAACGCGTCTGACTACTGTGCTAAAGGTCTCGGTTTCGATCCCCGGCCGGATCAAATACGGGAACTTTTCTAACGGTGGAAGCGGAGTAGTGTAATTGATGATACTACTGGGACAACAAATGATGAGCCCCCCTCGGGCAGAATTGGCCACACTTAAAACAAGCTCAACATGCTCATATGAGTTTTTTGCTCAAGTGTAGCACCCCGTCTAATCCAAGATTTTTGTAAAAGTGCCCTCGGGAATTTCCCGAAGCTACAGTGTACAAATGATGACCCCCCTCAGATTGATTTGCCTACACTTATAAAAGGCACTTCTGTGAGATTGTTGTCCATAAATTTGTTAAAAATATGCCCCTCTTGATATTTTTTTTGGATACACTTAAAACTAAGCCAAGATACACACACACACACACACCCATACGTGTAAACGTGGTCTTATAAGGCCCGAGTGAGTGTACATATGTTGTTGGAACCACTATAATTTGATAAATTAGCATAATCAAATTCATTTTAAAATGTCGAGACCATGCATGTGATTACAAATACCACCGTGGTTTATGAAAATTATCATTTATGCAGTTTTCCTGACGAAAAAATGGTTACTATTCTTGTTGGAACCTGGTACCAATATCACCTGTCTAATTTACGTGTTGTAATTTTAATACAATTGCATCCGTTGTGGGTACCATTCAATATTGCAAAACCCGTCCAACCAATCACAATTCTTGTAGGTCACATGATTTCTTCCTGTGTGTAAGCAGCTACGTGCCATACCGAATTGGGCAATAGTTGTGAAACGCGCTTTACGGCGTCAATTGAGAGCGCGTAGCTTGCATGTATCTGTCGGCGCAGAGCATTCGGAAGGGGAGGGGGAAAAAAAAGAAGAGTTCCTCTCGCGGCGGAGTAAGGAAGGGATTAACTGCGGCGCAGTCAGTGGCGTACTTAAGGAGTTTTTGCCCCACTGTGGAATTGAGAAAGTAATTACATTTACCCTAATCGCTGAATCTAATTTTTACTTTGCATACTTTTTTGTGTTGTTTGAAGATTTCAGAAATCAAAGCAGGCTTGTGCGGCCTATCATGGCAACTGTGTGAAACGAAGCTCTTTATTGGAACGCTACCAAGCGAAACGCAATATGTAACAAGGGACAAGAGATACGTACCGCTTGGAATTGAACCCTCAGTAATCAATTCGACCTTTCGCATTGATGCGACAGGGCAAGCTGCACATGTCGCTTGCGGGTCGATGCATTAGGTTTTTCGAGCATGAGCGGTGAATTTCTTGCTTTAGATTGAAGTCGCCAGTGTTCGTGGGTGTCCGGAAGGGGGGCAAGGGGGGCCGTGCCCCCCCTGGAAAAGTCAAACAAATAATATATTTCACACATATAATTTCATTTCAGCCACAATAATAAGTGTTTTTTAATGCACGAACATGATAAATTCAAATGGAAACAATGTTTTTTGAGGGAACATTGGGGAAAATGTGGCTTATTTGCCCCCCCTGGAAAAATACCATCCTTGCCCCTCCCTGGGAAAAAAACCTGCTGACGTCCATGCCAGTGTTGCCTGTCGGTTGTCGCCTGCCACTTGTCGCTTCGATCTGAAGTCTCCTTGAAGGGGTCAGGGGAAGAATTCTGACGCAGGCGACAAGCGACAGTGTGCTTCCACATCGATAAGAGACACGGGTCCCTTTTGGCTTGTAGACTAAAACATTCACCGCCCGTGCACGACAACAAGTGGAGGCGTCACGATACACAACATTGATAAAAAAGCGACATGCAATATTTGCAGCTTACCGTGCTGTATCAGTTCGAAACGTAGCATTGATTACCGAGGCTTGTCGCTTGTCGCGTTACGCTTCGGTATGGAATCTGCTTAAACGGCAGGAGACTGGCGACATGGAGATTTTATACCAAAGCAACAAGCGAGATTAGAAAATTCAATATAAGGCAAAACATTCCCCGCGCATACGAGAACAAAAGTACGAAGCGACATGATGCACAGTATTAACAAAACTGGCAAATCAAAGCGACACGCAAGCTACAAGCGACACCTGCATCTTGTCGTGTCGCTTCTGTTCGAAAGGTTCAATTCATTACTGCTGGTTCACTTCCAAGGGACAGGTGTTGGTTGTCGCTTTCGTGTGAAATCTCCCTTACAAAGCAAAAAAGCTGCAAACGACAAGTGACAGGCGACAAGCGACACGGAGAATTCACACAGAAGCTACAAGCGGCAAGCGATACTAGCACAGTTAGTTTAAATTCAAACATTCACCGCGTATGAGCTAACAAGAGCACGGTATTGAGAAAATTGCCTAATCAGAGTGACACATGCAACTTGTCCTGTCGCTTTCTGAATGCTGCTTTGCAAGTTAAGCGTGTCACGTGCCTCTCGCCTCTGAAAGCTACACCAAGCCATTGTTTTATTCAATTCTCCTCAGGGAAGGAAGATAATGCTGATACAAATACAGTCTCCGCAGATCATTTGCGAAGCCACTCATTATATTTGAAACTCTATTTTCTGTGCACACTCAGCGTGCACTATAATCTACCGAAGCGGCCCTAACAATTTATTTGCTGGAACTCTCACTTTCTTCATCGTTGTGAAGGGTCACTCGCAATAGAATTGTTACGATTTTGTCTCTCTGCGTGAGAACAGAATTTGGAGACTATAGTCGACAAAAAATTACTTCTGTTGGAGTTATTAAGTTTGTGGAGGAGGGTGGTGCTTCAGATGGCTGTTCCATGTAGACTGTACATTTGAACAAAACGAGCAAAGGAAAAAGTCACTTATTTCATTTCTTTGTAAAATGAATTAAGTGTTAATTTACCAGAAGTCCAGTACAGTAAAACTATCCAAGTATATAATGGTGTGAGTCTTAATCGACATTTTAATTAAACCTTTCTTCACAAACTGATTCAAAATTGAATAGGGCAGTGGTTCCCAAAGTATGATCCGCGGCGCCCCGGGGTGCGATATTTTCACTGAAATGCCACTTACTTGTTAGTCTACAAATGGTTTTAGATATGATTGTTCCAAACATTTGCTTATTTAGTCCTTTTTACATAAACAATGTTTCTGAATTTGAAATATGTGCTTATTTTTTAACTTAAGGCAAGCAACCTAACAACACTAACTTAGCGTTGCAAGTTTTAGATAGGCCTATGCCTACATTCTGACTTGGGCGCCGCGGAAAAATTTTAAAATTACAAAGTTTGGGATCCTCTGAGATAGGGCATAATTGTAATACTCGTAATGAATGATTGACGTATAAACTTGATGTGAAGCGTACAGAAATATTTGTTTCGCGAATGGAGCGAACAATAAAACGTTTTATAAATCTCATTCCTTGCAACCACCCAATCACAGTAACTGTTGATCACCTGACCTCTACTTCCACGTCACCCATGAAGTTTGCTGGTGTATCTTTGCGTCCTAGCACAAGCATTTCGTTTTCGCGCCTTTTTTACCGGACGCCCGGTCCTTTCTTACTTCGGTAGTTCTTCTCGCAGTCACTTAGGGGTACGAGTTCCACCTAAGGCCTCCCCGATGGCCATGTCGACCTCCGTGGCGGACTGGTTAGCACGGCGCCCTACGACGCCAGGGGTTCCGGGTTCGAGTCCCGGGTAAGGCACGGATATTTGTGTTTGTCCAAATGAGAAAAACTTAAAATTGAGAATAACCGAGAAATGAAAATCTTGAGAATATACTGAAAAACGGGGGATACTTCTGGTTAGGGGTATTCCTTAAAAAATGACGTAAAGGTTGCTTCGTCGCCTTGTAATCAGGGGGTCCCGGGTTCGATACTCGGTGGAGGAATTTCGTGGTTTGGATTCCACTTTAAACTGTAGGTCCAGTCCCGATTATCCTTACTGTGAATAAAGCGGACTTAAAGCACCAACTCAAATAAACTAGTTCCACTTGCACCAAAAGCAAGCATACAGTCAAGAAGTTTAAATATCGTATGTCTTCATGTCGTTACCCAGTCTCAAACGCAGGATAAAAAAAACACGATTAAGAAAAAGAAATGAACCAATGTTCTCGAGGCCGAGTTGGGAGAAGTATATTATGGTAAATAATCATATTGTAGTCACGCACACTTCTGTGTTGTAGCAACACTATTGACTTTCAATGGAAACATTACTACCCAGAAGTGTCCGTGACTGTAGAACCCTAAACTGATGTTGCGTCACATTTTGTTGGTATGTCGACTAAGAAACTCTCATAACATGTCGCAATAAAACAAGTGGCTTCACCAAACTGAGGTGGAGGCGAACAAACCATTATTCTGCACTGTTATCTCAAGAGTCCGATATTAGCAAGAGAGGGAGACATTTCTTAGTCACAAGAAATGTTTTCAATTCACTACTTATAAAAAGTATATGATGTCGTCTTGGCAGAACGAACTGACCTGACTACAAAAGCACAAGAAGCTAACTGTCTCGATTATTGCGATCATACGGTCTAGTTTTATTATTGTGTGTAGTTTTACCAACTAACCTTGAAAGAAACAGTTTGGTTCGACGTATACACGGAACATTTCCAACCAATGGCAGCACAAAACATGTCGCTACTAATACACAGCGACGAAGTGCAATAAGCCTACCATCACAAAATGAACAATCTCTATTTTATGGTGGTATTTTAAGACTTTAGATTTCAATGTCGTTGGAAAGGTGTAGAGTGCTTAACACAAAAAATACTAATAAATAATATGAATGTGAAACATGCAAGGGTAAAGTAAAGTGCATTACAGCGTTGCATGGATGTAGTTGTAAGAAGCCACATATTATATCTCACTTAATGTCCCACTATTTTGGAACATTTCTTGATTTAAGGCAGTTATTTGGAAAATATTGTCCGTCGACGAAGCTGCTATGCCTGCAGTCATCTGTAGAAGACAGAAAATCTCAGTCCGGATACGAGTGCATCAGCTCAATCTATGGCGTAAACTCGTTCCGACTTTTGTAATTGTTAATCGGCCCAGATTTGAAAGCACCACTGATGCAAGGCCTGTTGTTGAGTGAGCGTGTCATCCGTTTCTTTTCCTACCTACTAATTTATGATGGCGGGCCATCAGCAAAAAGTGCATAATTTTAAAGAGTGGGAAGTTGCATGAACGTTTACTATACAGGGTGTCGCAAAACTCTTTCAACAACGCTTGGGAGCTGGTAGATATCATAAAAACAAGTAACTTTTCCCTACAAAGTTTACCTCGAAAGCGCTTATCCTGTACGTATGCAACCCAACACAGCAAACGCTTGCTCTGACATAACTAGCAGGGGCGTGGCAAGGTTGCCACTAGCGTTCCTCGTTAAGAGATTGATTGATTGATTGATTTAGTTTATTTTACTTCGCGTTTTGTGCCTCTTGGCTAATTTGCGAAGATGGGGATGAGTGATGAAATGATGAATTTGATGAATGGACATTCACAAACAACCAAGCCCGACCGGGATTCGAACCCGGGACCCTTGGCATCGCAGCGCGATGTGCTAACCACTCGGCCACAGGGTCGGGTCCTCGTTAAGAGAGACGACTTAAAAACAACAACTTGGGAGTCTTGCTTGAGCAAAATCCAAAACATTAATGATACTTGCGATGTTGTAAGAAGGATTCACAGTATTTATAAACTGACCAAAACAAATAATGGCCAGACTGAAATTCAAGATTACTCATTCTAAAATATCTCCATAATTGATTGATTGATTTGGTTTATTTTAATTCCCTTTTCTGCCACCTTTGGCTAATCGCGAAGATGAGGATGATATGAAATAACAAATGACACCAATGTCTAGACCAGGATTTAAAGCCGAGACACCTGGCGCCGTAGCTAGCTGTGCTAACCACATCACCACGGAGTGTTACGTACATCATGCAATATCAACAATTGCAAGGGACACGTGTTATAGGGGAAATCCACGAACGAACAAATGTATAGGGGTTAGAGCTGGCGCTCTCCCATTGTGGAAAGACCACAAGGTGAATGCAACGCGGTCCTGAAAACTCGCCCTTCTGGCGTATGACGTCATCTGAGATACACAGGTGGGAAAGAAGTAAAGTTTGTTTAACAAAACAACAGTATTTCATGAACTTTAGAATATTTTGAGGGAATATTTAAGAAAGTATACATCTTCTGAAGTAAAAAATACACAAACTAAAATATTTTTTGTATAGTATGATTTCTATCAGTTAGTCGTTAAACTTCCACCTTGCAGTGAAAAGTATTCTTTAATAATTAGGCTATCTGATTTCCATCAACCTAGCGTGCAGCATTCTTCTGTGCTTTTTATTGGGTCATATGTACAGGTAGATATCTCGGTGGTCGAGCGTGTTGAGTGGTATACTGGTAACCTACGTAGCGAGGGATCCGGGTTCGATTCCCTGTGGCTGGTGTAAGGTGTGACTTTCGTGAAGGGTAGAAATTCCACGTGCCAAAGGCCTGGGCCGCATTCTGCAGAATTACGAGGATCTGGAGCCCAGACACACAGGCAGCATAATCCTTTGCTTTGTGTTGACATGTTTGCCCTGCGGACCACAGCAGTTCTAGTATTTGTCTCGATTGTAATCACTGGCGTAGGCAGAAGAGGGGGAGGCTTGAAGGGACTAGAACCACTCCGAAATTTTGAGAAAAATCAACATTTTCAAATAAAGCAGTGAGAACTCGGTTGGAAACCCAAGTGAGTGCTAAATGCAATGGCCAATGTGCTGACGTGTCCATAATTTAAATAAATCAATCAAGTATGTTCAAGTTCTGGCCTGGGTATGAGTGTACCTTTGTAACTGTAACTCATAATTCACCTTTGTCGTCACCAATAGTGGCTGAAAACATATGTAAATTAAAGAACACAAACACGCTGTTGCAATTCTGACCACCTCTCTTACATTGAAGCAATTTTTTAATCTTTTCTCCAGGCCAGTGCTTCTCAACACCGCTGTTATGTACTACCTGGTTAGTAGAGGTAGAATGAGAATGAAATACCGGCAGTTTCATTTTTAGTGTTTAGAAGAAAGTTACAAAATTCAGAACTAAATTATAATATTTAGAACTAATTTGTAATATTTGAAACTATATCAACTCTTTTGGTTTATGAATAATTTGTGTCTTATAAATATATGAATATTAATTTATGAATAATGAATAAAATACGCAAATAAAAAGGTTGATTTAGTTCTAAATATTATAATTTAGTTCTAAATATTGTAACTTAGTTCTAAACACTAAGAAAAAATCTGTCGGTACCTCACTCTACGTCTTCTCTGGTTTTCTGGGGTAACACATACAAACACATACATAAGGAGAGAGGAAAACCCGTTTGTGCCTTATTTACTAAAGTTGCCTCTACGTTCAATAGGCTCTAGGTTTAGCCCCCCACCTCAAATGAAACCACAGGCATGCTGCTGTACCACTTTTTTCAAATTCGTAAGGCAAAAGTATTAGGAATTATCACTGCTTTCTGTAGCTTCAAATTATTTGGGGGGTGGAATCAAATTATTAAATTGGAATGCACTAGAGGGGTTGAAAGTGAAAAATAATTTTGCATGTGAAACAGTGTGAGTTGCGCAAGAAATTGCAAGATATATAGCCTAGTCATTAATAATGTAAAACATTTTAAACGCTGATTTATAAAATTAGCAGGTAGATCTGCACATAAACATTTTTAATATATCAAATAAGCAATATTTGATCAAAATAAGAGTTATGAGACTGGAAACGGAATGAAGAGACAATTATTGAATTCAATATTTTGGAAAATTTTACCTTCTGTCTTTTAAACGTTCTACGAAATTTTCTTTCGTAGTAGCAATTTTCTTCTGAGTACAGGTTATCATGAGCAAGATATTTTGAATGAACTAACAATAACATCCAAAAAGTTTAAAATATAAAATACTTTCTCCTCAGTCGATTTGATTATTGAGACAACTATTATTTTCCGAGGTAAAATTAGTTTAAGTTTTCCATGAACTTTAAATTTTCAATCGAATTTTTCCAGTTTCTGAAATCTCTAACACCATATTTGAGGCTGGTTTAGGACTCCTATTTACATACTCCCACACAGAGTGAGAGAGGGAGCTGATATGCACTGCATGGCGCCTTCAGGTCGGCAGTTACGGCGAGATTTTCAACATATCAAGCAACAACTGTCACCATTGAATCTAGACTTGCAACTAATTATTTTGCTCACACTTTTTCATTTGTTCCCTTGTTTAATGAAATCAATAAATACTGTTCAATATTTACTTATGAATAGCAAGCGAAAGTTCATGTCATCTTACACAATGTTATGATTCTTAATTTAGAGCCAGTATATTTTCCTAAGTTTCTATATTCTTTCCGTAAAGTGAAACGGAAGTTTTCAGTACAGAAAGAAATATATTGTGCGTCGTTGCCTTGTAAATTAGGGGTCCCAGGTTCGACGGGTTCGATACCAGGTGGAGGCACATAGTTGTTGGGATACCACTTTGAACTGTAGGTCGAGTCTCGATTGGCTTTACTGTGCATAAAACAGACTTTAAAACACCAAATCAATCAATATACTGTAAAATCAATAAATGTAAATCATATTCTTAGTTCTTAAATTCTTATTTATATTTTATTGCTCGAACAAATTAACATTGCTCAAACAATTACATTACATTTACATGTAAATGTAACGTAATCGTCTATTTCGGGTGTTATTGTCGATTTGTAGTACCTGAAAAGTTTCAAAAGATGAACAGAATAGTGTGTTAACTAATTGCTCTACGATCCTAGCTGTAGTTCAATACCAATTCAGGATAACAAAAATGTTGGAAAACAAACTTTGTATCGAAACTTTCCAGGATTTATCCATGCTCTTAAGCCGCGTTTACACCGGGGTTGCTCACACATGTTACCAGCAAATGTCGTTAATATTTCGAAGAACGCTTGTGAATTTCTTATCAACATCTATGTTTTCAACAGATTTCCCGTGTTGGAAACAGAAATGTTGTTATCCACTAGAAGTCGCTACAGATCAAAGGGCACTTCCCCTACAATTAGCTCCTGTCCGCAGTGAAGGTCTCACCCAGAATCTTCGGTCTTATCTGTTTCGACAAAATGACACATGCTGCCACAGAGAGTACAACGTCCTCCACGGTCGGCATCTGGCAGCCAAAATGTTAACAAAAGTTATTAACAAAAGTAAAGTGAAAGTAGTGTTATGGCTACCAACATTTTGACAACATCTGTTGTTAACCGTGTTGGTAACAAAGAGTTCATAACGTTTGCAGGGAACATTCGGTGTAAATGCGGCTTTATCCATCCCGTCCCCCTTACTCCGTAACGGTTGCCATGTGTCAGGCACTCTTTATTCCTCGAACCCCTACGCATGCAGGATCTTCTGTGGCTAAAATTTATACACGCACGTTGCATAACTGCACTATCGTGGTTTTTGAGAAAGGATTGTTGTAGAAAGGACGTTAAAATTCCCGTGATGAGAGTATTGATCGAGGCAGAAACTGTAGTTGAACCTGATACGCTTTGTTATAGTTAGGCCTAGTGGCCGTAGCGGTTAAAAAGTTGGGTGATTTGTTAATTACAAAGAAAAAATGTTTTTCCTACTTTTGTAAAGCGCCGAGATCATGCTTTTTTACTAGAAAATGTCTGTGTTCCTTGTAACTATTCTTTTCTATTCAAACTTACGTAGTTGTGGAGCAAAAAACTGTGCATGATGACTAATTGCGACTTAAATATAGGGAGAAATGCAGAGCTCATCCTCATCTTCGCGATTAGTCAAAAGTGACAGAAAAGAAAAGTGAACTACACCAAAAAATCAATAATGTCCAATTACCATCCTTTTCTTCGTTATTTAGTTAACGATACGATATGCAGTCTCAAGGTCATGTTTAATGATGCCGGGGAAAAGATATTCCGCTTCTGAAATGTCACTTAAACACGTGGGTGATAGAATTCAAAACTATACGCTCCCCTATCCCTTCCCCTCACACACATATGCAAGCGCAGACTAATTTATTTGGGAGTGTTAAGGAGTGTTTCAGTAGCCTATCTGGACAACGTTACCTTAATTGTCATACGTTCATTTCCCCCTTTCACAGAAACCATTTTACCTTGTGGTTTATGGGTATGCATAATCACCTTAGCACAGGTTATTATTGCTATTATTGTGACGGTATTTATACTATTTATATGTGCCGCCACTGAAAATCGAGTCCGAGACATCTTGATTACGGTGACTGCTATATCAGTTTTGCAACCCCCCCCCCACCACCCCTCGCTGAGGAACTCATTAATGAGGCTATATATAAAACCAGTAGCGTAATTTCTCGTGCAGTTTGTAGTACGCTAAATATTTACACATAAAGAAATCTAATTAGAATTCAGTAACACAATTGTTACGCAAGAAAAGCTGCATGCTATGTCGAATAAATTGAATAAGAAGAATATACAGTCGAAATTATCTTGTACTTCGCCGAAATGTGTGTCTTGGAGTCTGACCCTGAACTGTATTTATCAGACTAACGAGTGTCTGGAGCCTGGGTTGTGTCGTCCATATAGGTTTGTGATTGTCACTTCATCAATCTGATCGTATTACCATTCACCCTCATCTTCGCAATTATCGGCAATGAATATTTGAAAGAAGCGCTGATCCAGAAACTGTCTGTTTTCATTTCTTCAGCTTTGGTTTCAAGTTTGGTCCTGAAAATTGGTTAACTCGGATTTGCGACCAGCCAAAGGGATGGCCTTTTTCCTCTGGCCCATTTCTTTCAAGAACTTTAATAAATAGTCGGGCTGTTTGCTTTGCTTTATATCCAGTGTAAACTTACTTTTCTCGGGGGCCACATATCTTCGCTTACCTAGGAACCTTTGAATCCTTTATTAAATCTGTTTACAATTTTAAATCTCCTCTCCTTGCCTTCTTTCGTTTATATTTGAATTAAACGTTTAAAATAGTTTGAGACCCTCAACATTGACCCATGTACGCAATTGGATCTCCGACGCTGTTTTTTCTTGCTTGTGGGCTAGGGGACGTCAAGGAAGGGGAGGGAGTGGGTGACGCCGTTTTTGCCTGATTCCAGGGTTGTCGCTTGAAAGTACGGAAAGGGGGGAGACTATGCCATTCCTGTTTTCTCTGTGTTGGTACTATTTGAGGGCAATTGACCTGAAAGGGAATGATTGTCTACAGTCGGATTAAACATTATGGAAACTCGAGTTTGAGCTCCAATCAAAACATTAACCAGTAGAGCTACGTATTTAAATTTCGTCACGATTGGACCACAAGTTTTTTTAATTACAGAATCTCAAAGAGAGTGTAGTTTGGAAAACACCAAAAAAGCGGCATTTTATTTGGTTCTCACGAGGATAAGAAATTGAAGGCATAATTGAAAAAAATAGTTATTATAGCTTAATTCACAATTCAATAACTTAACTGGCTAATTTTTAATTCGAGAGCAAACTCGAGTAGCCATAATTTTGAATTGGACTGTAGTTCGGCGGAATCTTTCTTTATTGTTTCATTTATGATGCAGTGTTTGTGCAAGAGATCGTGATGATTAGATATAATGAGATATCGCTGTTCGGGAACAGCACATGTTAACGGCATGTAAAGCAATCGCCTGTTCTCTGTTCCCTTAGCACATTTTAAGTCTTAGCGCCTTTCAACTCATTCAGCAAAGTGTCATGATGTTTTAACTTGATATATAAATAGCAGATATTAACATACTAATTAGTTTAATAATTTAAATGAATAATAGAAATATGGGTACACATAACACGTACGCAAAATTAAAAAGTATTTAACAAATTGTCTTTCAAATCGGAGAAACTTGAATTCAATTTATCATCATAATTATTTTCTTTCTTTCACTTTCCGATCTCGGAATGTAGTCTTGAGGCTTAGGCCCCCTTCTTTCGCAGTGCGGTGTGTGCGAAGTCACCTATACCACTAACACTGCGTATATTTTTCGGGCGAAGAGAGACAGCATAGAATTGTTGCAGTAATCAGGTCATCTTATCATATTATGCCCTATAACTCTACAGTCCACACTCCCGTGTATTCAGTCATGGCGCAATGCACAGGGAACAGCTGTACTTTACTGCATAGACAGGTCCCTAGCTTCCCCCTTCCCTGCATTGAGGGAGCTGCTGCTATGCCACTGGTCACCTCTGAAACCTACTTTGTTCTTTTTTATGTCTTATATTTTGTTCAGTTATAAGCCCACGAAATGATTCCCTGTTCAAAAGGGACGTGGGGGGGGGGGGAGTTATGGACTGTTAGGTTAATTTGTGCAGTTATGGACAGTACGAAGCTTTGTCGTTGGCCAGGCCACTGTTTTTTAGAAGTCATTTGTATTTGATATTTATTATTTATTTTACGTCTCTTTTCTTCAATTTTTGGCAATTCACGACGATGAATCTTGATTATGTTAAATGGATGAAGAGAGAGACTCGCAAAACAGCCTCGTCCAGGCTGACGGGACTCGACTTGAGTGTACGATCACCCAACGCACTCAACAACAGAGTCGAACTTTTATAAATGGGGGAATTCATCTTTTCGCACCATATTTCTCAGGAAATTACGTTACGACTATGCGTCAATCAGTGAGTGAAAATATGAATATATGTTAATAATAAGTTCAGATAGGATTATTTGTGTGTAAAATATTTGTGTTGACGTAAGAAAGTGAAGAGAAAAAGCTGTATAGTTTGATCGGGTGAACAGGCTCTTTCGTTGCAGCTGTAAGGGATTAAGGGATTAGCGAGCTACCGATAAGTAGGTCAGTGTTACAAACATTGTTCGAACGTCGATCTCTCCTTCTCAGGACGAAGCAGCTGAAATAGGCTGGAATAAAATACTTGAGTGATGCGGCAATGAACTTTCTTATGAGGGAGCAATAGAATGTAGTTGTTTTTTTTTATGTGGTACCATATAGGCAAAATTAGAATAAAAAATTTGACATGTTGTATCATAATGTGGAGGAAAGTAAACGAACCATGAAAGAAATGAGCGTTCGGCTGGAAGATAAATTGGATAAGTTAGAAATTAAAGTATATTAATTGAAAGAGTAATGTAGTTTAATGTAGAAAGATAGGTCCAATGTTCCATTTGTAACATTTTGACTATCTACTCCGTCCGCAGTCAACCACCGGTCACAGGTCTTCTTGTACTGCATTTGACATGTTTAACTCAATGTAGTTCGGCGAAAAGAAAAAAAGAAGCAAGCACTTCTTATCGCTATCTTGCAGGAGGGCGAGGGACAGAGCAGAAACGTTTTTAATCAGCTTCTTACAGAAGGCCTGATTTTCCTGCATTTACTTGGGCCTCTCCGATGGCGCAATGGTAGCGTGGTCGCCTTGTAATCAAGGGGCCCCGAGTTCGATACCGGATGGAGACACACAGTATTTCGGGTTTAAACTTTAGGTCCAGTCCCGATTTGCTTTACTGTGCATAAAGTGGACTTAAAACACCAAATCAATCAATCCTGCATTTACTTGAAAGGCAAAAACGTATCAGCAGCAAAGGAAGTGAATTATCCGATGTATGATTAGACGTCGAACTCCACCTAAAAGAAGTAGATATAATGATTTTGATTTTGATGTTAGAGCTTGAGCAAGATGAGAAATTCACTGGCGCTGTTGCAAAATTGTCAACTGTAAGGGAGTTGCCAGAGCCTGCTTGACGCAATGAGCTCTTTACCATGTAATCCTGCCTCTGCGTTGCCAAAATGTTCAGCATTTTTCAACGGATGGTCGTCACCTTTATTCAGTACTAAACAGTATAATCATGAAGCTTACGCATCGAAAGTAGAGATGTGATATTTATCGTTGTTGAAGCCTTTGTCGACGAAACATTGATGGAAACTGGCGACGTCTCGATACTCGGGTGAAGGCTGTACGGAAGGGAGGAAAAAAACAATTGACTGTCAGTAACAGACATATTTTGGATCCATCGCAAAACATTACTTAATGTGCCTTCAATGTAAAACACACGTAATTGTGAACTGAAATGCAAAACTTTTACTGCTACTAAGTTTCTTCACTGTATGTATGTTGTTTGTGTGTGATTTGATTTTGTTATTTTGCATCGCTTTGCTATCACTTTTGGCTAATCGCAACGATGAAGATGAGTGATGATACGATGAAATTACGAAATTGATGCAGGAACACTCACAAAGAAAACATATGTCGTTATCATTGGCGTCGTAAACTCTCCTAACCACTCCGTACGGAGGTCGGCATATCTGTGGATCTTTTTTACGTAAGTTTTTAAGTCCACTTTTATGCACAGATAGGTTAAACGGGACTGGACCTACAATTTTAAAATAAAATCCGAACCACTGTGTCCCTTTACCGGATATCGAACATGGTATGTATATACCTATAGAGAGGAAAGTAGAATTGTAAAGGTAGAGTTTTGCAAAATAATGTGCAGATGAAACTTTCCATAAGTCACTTACGACAGATGTTTAAATATACAATTCAGCTGGAAATGGTGGACCAATAACTGGTTCATAATATTTCTACATTTGCGCACTTTTAATTTCAATTTGTCAAGTTTTGGGCTGGGTATGCAGTTCTGGTTTTGTTGTATCCACGGGATTTTCGTCCTTTGCTCCGCCTGTCTGTCACAATTACAAGTATTATACATTCATTGGACAAACCATTCGTTATATTAATACTATGCACGTTCTCTCCAATAACCAAGTACGAAAGTTAACTTTTGCATTTCAAACCCCCTCAACCTTTGGCTCAGGGCGGTTAACAATTTGAAATAAGACATTCTTACTTTTGTTTGTTTGCTTGTCCTTGTAAATACAAGATTTAAAAAAAAATATTTGTAAAATAATAATAAATTTAAAAAAAACTGGGAACGAAATGTTCGATCACAGGCCAAGTAAAGCGTCAAAGAAAGGCAAACGCTGTCTGGTAGCTATTGTATTTGTTTTGATTCATAGTTCTTTACTTTGCTATCTCATTGTTGTTAACTTTAGCGAAAGGGAAAACTATTTCACTTTGCAAAAGAGCAATTCATAAATAATCTCTAATAATAATCGTCATGTTATATCGCATGACTAATTATTTTGTTAGACCTTGCTTGTAGCCTGGAGCGAAAATTAGATACCGGTCAAAATAATTCTTACGCACTACTCTGGCAGCCCGATGAGTGGAAGAAGGGGAACGACTTGACGATTACTGCAGCAGATAACACTCACTTGTGCAAGCAGTAGAAGAACTCTGCCGTTGAAACCATTTGTACAGTCACTGGCACTTCTGGGTTGTAATTATCCAACTGAAAGTCAATGAAATCGTTACAACCCAGAACTGTTAGTGACTTGTCATGATGCAACAAAAGACAAGTACAAAGGCATGCTTTTCTAGGATTCGAACCCTGAAACGTTACCCTTGCGTTCTACACGTAAACAAAGACGGACTAGAAGTAAAATCTAGATCTAGCATTTTTGTTTTTCAGACTGTCCAGTATTTGACGAAGAGAAACATTCCTGTTTTAATTTTTTATTGAAGTTTGTTATGAGGAGAGCGTATAAGCAGCAGATCTTTGGCTGCGACTAATGCTAATTCCGTGTTAAAGAAAGGAACATGCTAGTATTAAATTCTGTGAAGTTAGGTATTTTTTTCGTGTTAGTGTAGTATTTTTTTGTCCCTAAGTAACTTGGAGTTATGAATTATAATTTGGCTGTTATATCTGTAGGGCCTCCCCGATGGTGTAGGAGGAACGTCCTTGCCTTGTAATCAAGTGTCCTGTGTTCGATGGAGACACATTGTGTTATGATTTAACTTTAAATTGTAGGTCCACAATGACTAGCCTATTTATATATAAAGTGGGTTTGAAATAAAGCTCAAGTCAATTTAACTCACCTGATTCATCTAACCTATTAAGCACAAAACATTAACAACATTTAGGACAGCTGTATTATTCGTAAATTCTCGTAACTTCTTCTTCTCTTAAATTTTACAATTATTTTACACTTCTTCTTACAATCCAGTAATATAGTATTTTTCCCAGTGCTGACATTTTTCTGTACATATATTAATAGTGGACTAAGAACGGTGCCACTATATAATCAAGCTTTGTAAGCAAGTGGTCTCAGATTGGATGTCAGGTGGAGGCACATAGTCCGGATCCCATCCAGTCCCGATTAGTTTATCTGTTTAAAAAGCGGACTTGCAACAAATCTTTAGCTCTTTACCTGAGCAGTAAGTTGTTGATCTGAAATAATTCTACACACGTTTATGTAATGTATTTATTTGTATTAACATCATTAGAATTAAATGCAAAATTAACATTAAAAGTTTTCCTTCTAAATGCTTTGAATTCAAAGCTTTATTCTTCCATAGCATTTGAGCTTCAGAGGGAAGCAGGCGTGAGAAGAACGCTTGGCACCTCGAAGTCTGGACAAGACTCCCCGAAGATTAGGGATGAACAAGCGAAAATAACTAACAATTATACCAACACAAAATTAGATTTATTCAATTACTTTAATTTTGTTACTTCCAGTTTCCAAATGCAGCAGTAGGCAAGTTGTCCATCATTGTTAATATTATGCACATTGTTGTATGCAACAAAAAACGAGGATTGAAAGAAAAGCTCTAAGAAAACCGAACACAATATCAGAATGTCAAATAACAGGCACACAGTAGTGATAAGAGAGATGGGAGAAGATAATGTAACGCAACGTGCACACGTCGCGAAAATTGGCTGCTAAGGCCTAAGAGCCTTAAACTTGCCCTCCTAACCTAACAACGTAGGCAGTATTAGAATTATAATTGTGAAAAATATATACCTGCTAGTTACTTAGGAGTGTTAAGTTTGATGCAGTAAGCAAATTTTATCATCACTTGATCCCGAGCGGCGTTCACCGACAAGAAAACATAGACCAGATCTATTTAGTGCCCACATCAGTGAATTTCGAGTTCAAATTTTGTCATTGTTGACGTGCATTTTGTCTATTTCGTATTTTTTTTTAAAAAAAACCGACACTGTATAAAATCTCAGGAGCTTAGAGACCACCATCGCGGGGGCGGCTGCTATGCCACTGTCATAAAGGAAAGAAATCGCTATCTTCAACTCAAGGTTTTTTCCTTCCCCAAAGTTTCCTGGTGGGGACCATTACCAAAGGTACATTCATTGTTCTCTCTGTTGTCTTGTATATAGGAAAATGTATTATACGCATATACGAGTATCAATGCTAATATCCCTGCGTAAGTATTTGTATGTTGTTTCTTTATATTTTTACTTTGAATGCACACATTTAAACAGAAAGTTCGGCAAAAGAAAACGAGTTTTGGGCGCGGCCTTGCCAGATGGAGCTGGAATACTGTGACCAAGGATTATAGAGTATTATAGAAAGAGCATTCCGATACACAGCGGTCTCTCATTGGCCAGGAGCAGCTACAAGCTCTGACGTGAACAAGAGGCGTGCGAGTCTTAATCGTACATATCTTGGTTCTATCAACCATTTACAGTAGGGTATTAAGCAAAAAGCAAGGAATAAGACCTAGGCAATAATATGAAGAAGTTTACGGCACGTAATAACAATAAATTGCGTTATACAAATCAAGCAAAAATAATCATGTCTATCATCAAGTATCAAATATCAAAAAGTAATCACGCTACATTGAAATCTAAAGTTGCTTGTGGGAAAATAAAGGCAATTTTACGTATGAAATATTTCGCTACGCCACCAACACTTATTATCCTTCATACCTTCAAATTTCCACAGATGTTCGTTATTTATAATGGCGTGTTCATAATAATTTATATATATCTAGTATATGTAGGATGCAGCTGTTGATATTTGACGTCGCTTTCTACGTCTTTATGGTAACCGCAACATTAAAAATGAATGATGAAATGATAAATTTGATGGGACCGTAGGCAAGATGAGTGTGGACACTATGTTCAAATCAACATTTCCCACGTAATTCACTGTCCACAAACTATGGGAAAACTGTAGAAATATTCTACCTGAAGTGATTTGTGTTTAGAAAACCGTAACTCATATATATTTTATTTTTGAAAAATTGAAATATGTCTTCTAGACATTGTAAAAGGATAGAATCTAATGTCGTGGGAAAACGTAATCCATCAATAAAAGATTAACTTCCTCCTCCCTTTGTGGATGAATTACAAAGAAACTCGTGCCAGCTCGATGGCCAATGTTGTCAAGTGCGTTAAGTGTTTGATTTTGGATCCCGTCATTAAAGTTCCCGAGTTCGAGTCACTCGTGGGCATGGATATTCTTTGTGACTGCCCTTTCATCAATTTCATGTGATCATCACTCATCGCCGCGATTAACCAAAAGTGGTTAATCGCTTGTCGCCTGTTACGTGTCGTTTGTCGCTTCAGTGTGAAATTTCCCTTACAAAGCGAGAAGCTGGACAGGCGACAAGCGATATGGAGAATTCACACAGAAGCTGTAAGCGACAAGCGACACCATGGACGGTATTGAGAAAACGGGCCAGTTTGAGCGACACACAAGCTTCAAGCGGCACGTGCGGTTTGTTCTGTCGCTTCTGTTGGAAAGGTTCACTTGATTACTGGGGGTTCGTTTCCAAGCGACTCGTGTCGCTTGTCGTCTGTCGTTTGTCACAAGGTGTGAAATCTCTCTAAAACTAAACATTCACTGCGAACAACGGACTGAGACAACAGGATTATAAAAGCCCAATTCGAGCAATACGCGAACGACAAGCGACACAGGCAGCTTCTCTTATCGCGTGTTTCTTTCCTCTCGAAGCTACATTAAGCTATTATTGTATTGTCTTCACCTAAGGAAAGGAAGAAAATGCTTACGCAAAAGCAGTATCCGCAGAACTTTTGCAAAGCCACTCACTACATATTTTCTGTGCACACTCAGTGTGCACTATAATCTACTGAAGCGACCCTAAGAAAATATTGCTGAAACTAAGTTTTCACCTTTTTCAACGTTCTGAAATGTCAGTCACAATACAGCTTTTAAGATCCTTGCGCCCTGGGCGTGATCAGATTTAGGATACCCTTCAGTCAACTACAATAGATTGATTGATTGATTTGCTTTATTTTACTTCGCTTTTTGTACCACTTTTGGCTACTTTGCGAAGATGGAGATGAGTGATGACATGATGAAATTAATGAATGGACATTCACAAACATCATGCCCAGGCCGGGATTAGAACCCAAGACCCCCGGCGTCGTAGCGCGATGTGATTGATTGATTGATTTAGTTTATTTTACTACGCGTTTTGTGCCTCTTGGCTAATTTGCAAAAATGGAGATGAGTGACGATATGATGAAATTGATGAATGGACATTCACAAACAACCAAGCCCGAGTGGGATTCCAACCCTGGACCCTTGGCATCGCAGCGCGATGTGATAACCACTTCCCCACTTAACTAAAATTTTACCTCTGTTGGAATTATTTGCTTGGGGGAGGAGGAGGTCGCATCACGTGGCTTTTGCGAATATACTATATTTCAACAAAGAGAGCGAAGGAAAAAGTCACTTATTTCATTCCTTTTTAAAATGACGATAGTGTTAATTTTAGAAGGCCGCGGTGGCTCAGTCGGTAACGCGTCTGACTACCATGCTCAAGATCCCGGGTTCGATCCCCGGCCGGTTCAAATCCGGGAAATTTTCTAACGTTGGAAGCGGCCCTGGCGCACACCCAGCGTCGAATGACAGGGGACAGGGGCATGATGCTGATCACATCACCCGCACTCACGACCGGATCAAGAAAGTGTGGGACGTTACCCCCTATACGCCTTCATGGCGTGGTGCTAAGCACAGGGGAGCACTTTACCTTTTGATAGTGTTAATTTCTCAGAGATCCAGTACAGTAAATTTACAAGAATAAAATCGTGTCTCTTAATGGAAATTTCAATAGAATCTTTCATCTCAAACAAATTCAATATTAATTGAATAGTGCATAATTTAATAAATATCTATTGAAAGTAGAGAGTATAAACTTGATGTGAAGTTTACAGAAATGTTTGTTTCGCGAGTGGAGCGAAAAAGAAAACGTTTTCTAAATCTCATCCTTTGTAACCACCCAATCACGATAACTGTTGGTCACCTGACCTCTACTTCCACGTCATCCAAGAAATCTGCTGGTGCTTCTTTGCGTCCAAGTTCATAGACAATTAGCCTTTCGTTTTTGCGCCTTTTTTTACCGGACTCCCCTCCTTTCTTATTTCGGGATTTGTCCCTGCAGTGAAGCACGAGAAATACGAGTTCCACCTGCGCCAAAAGCAAGCATACAGTCACGTTTAAATATCGTGTGTGGATGTCGATACCCTGTTTCAAACGCGGGATACAATAAAGAACCCTTATTACCACCTTGTTGTCTCGAAACACTTCATCCTTGCGATAGGCAACCGCAGGGAGCAGGCAAGGTTGAATGAATGAATGATTTAATTTATTTTACTTCGCTTCTTGTGCCACTTCTGGCTAATTTGCGAAGATGGGGATGAGTGATGATATGATGAAATTGATGAATGAACACTCACAAATATCCATGCCAAGGCCAGGATTCGAACCCGGGAACCCTGGCGTTGTAGCGCGATGTGCTAACCACTCCGCCACGGGGCCGCGCAGGCAAGGTTGAGACCAACCTCTTCTCAGCCTTTCATATACAAGATTATGAAACTTCGAGTGACGTTATGAGGTAGTGACATTGCACCAATGTTGTTTCTGTGTCCTCTGCGTCTCTGTGTTGATTCAGTGACATTTTTCTTTGGAATCTCTGCCCGTCAGCATCTCATTGTAAAATACGAGTGTATTTGTTCTGACAGACAGTTGTTACTCGTGTACAGTAAAATATATCAAATATTCCTTTATTCTTCCTAGCTTACTAGAAACATACTTTGTACATTTTCAAACTTTACAAAATATTTCCTCTTTAATATGCTGTTGCAACTTACATTTGAAACTTCTTTCGTGTAATATTAATTTTGTTGCAGCCCACCTCCCCCGTGGCGGAGTGGTTAGAACATCGCGCTACGACGGCAGGGGACCCGGGCTTGAATCCCGGCCTGGGTATGGATATTTGTGAATGTCCGTTCAATCCTCCGTACTTTCACGTGTCGCCAAAATAGAAAAACGCAAATACAATCTATACTTGGACTCCCTTTTCGGTTGCCGTGTTCTTGTGGATCCCTCGCTGTTCTTTTGTTTTCAATCCAGCGCGTCGTTAGGTAGTAATATACAGGTGGTCCATTATACTTGTTTCGGCGATTTGAAGTGTGACGTCAGCAGGAGTAGGTTATTACGTACTTTTGAATATCAAATTCAATTAACGGTTTCACCTTATTAATGTTGTGTTATATATTTAATATTATTTTCTAATTAATTTTTTTTATTTTCTACCTATTAAAAAGAAATTGTATCGATAATGATGCATGATTTTTATATGAAGTTCACTCACAAATGAACCAACATGTCCTGATCAAGACTCGAACCTTTAAACTACAATTTTGCACGACCCTGTGGCCGAGTGGTTAGCACATCGCGCTGCGACGCCAAGGGTCCCGGGTTCGAATCCCGGTCGGGCTTGGTTGTTTGTGAATGTCCATCATCAATTTCATCATTTCATCACTCATCCCCATCTTCGCAAATTAGCCAAGAGGCACAAAACGCGAAGTAAAATAAACTAAATCAATCAATCAATTTAAATTACAATTTCGAAATCGCGAGTCGACCACTCAACCAACCGAAGCGACTGCCAGAGGCAGTGGCGGCGATTGGGTTCCAAAATTTGGGGACAAGGTGTAAAAAGTGGGGGTGGGGGCAAGGACAATTTACTTTCACTTGGTACATAAGATTTAGCATAGTGCGGGGACAAAAGTTGGAAAAAGTGGGTGGGGGCAACTACACCCCTCGACCCCCTAATCGACGCCACTGGTCAGAGGCTTTTTCGAGTCCCTTACCTCTACCTCATAGCGCTGATGGAACCAGTCGGCTGTTGCCTCAAACATGGCCTAAAGGAATACGTAGAAAGGTAAACTGAAGTGACATCCATCCCAGTCACTAATGATTCCGTCCATGATATCTGAAATCGTATCCAAGTTAAACGATTTATGCTGAGCCCTGAATGTCTATGGTACAGTGATTCGGACCCCATTTTCAACTCTATATCCAGTCCCAATTAACCCCGATTAGTGGCTCTAATCGGTTTGGCGTCTGACTGCCACACGGGATACAATAGTTCTATTCCCGGTGTGGGTGATCTAAATTAGGATTTTTTTCCGGCCTTGTCACCGAATTAAGCGGCTCTGGGGGCTATCCAGCTTCAAATCAGTGTGTACCTGGAGGCAAACCTACAGGTTAAAGGCGGCGCTGGTGCTGATCACAACACCTCCAAAATGGCCGAGATCGAGAATGTGTGGAACCCTAACCTAGTTCCCCTGAATGTGGCACGGTGCAGTATGCACGGGGAAGTTACCTTTACGTTACCAAATCCTTTCAACTAGACAGAGATACGAACAGAGGGTCTGTTAAAAAGGTTGTTATGTATTATTACAATATAACTTAATTCCAGTCGGGAAGAACGCGGACGCCTTGTAAAAAATGAGTACCAGGTACGATTCCTGGCGAGACAGATTGAACCGTGATTTGAATCCGACATTTGAGAATAAAGTGAATTTGAAACCAATTTGGCTAATCAGAAAGACTAATCCCAGAATCACGTAAAGATTTCTCAAAATTGTAAGGGCAATTACGCTGTAAATGTATGGGAATTACAAATCTATTTATTAATTCTATAATATAACACATGGGGGAAAAAAATATAAGGACAGATAGAATAGGGAGAAAGAAGGGTGGAGCAGAGAACACTGGAAGCTACGCATCGTGATTCCGTGGCGCCGTCTTGTCCGAATCGAATAACCGTTGCGAGAGGCTTAACGAGTTCGTATTTGAGAGATAGTTTGATAAGGTCCCATCTGCTGCAGCCTGACTAAGCTTTTCTGTTGTTTGGTGTAGTCACTTCAGGCCACTGGCGTACGCACAAGGGGGGGGGGCTAAATGGGCTACAGCCCCTATATTTTTATAAAATAAACAAATGAAAGCAGAAAAGTCGGGAACCCCCCATTAAAGTAATCCCCGATAACCATTGTTGTCTTTCAATAACTTTTGAAACGAAGGTTTAAAATCGTATTTGGAGCTCATATCTGATAAAAAAAGGGACATTATCGAAATTGACTTACAGCGATGTAGCTTATTCTATGATCCAAGAAAGATATAATCTCTGAACCAGCGTTCACATTCAGCTGTAGATATTGGAACAATTTTGATATAATTCACATAAACTTTGAGTGACGTGGCAATGTGTTGTGGAGTTTCTTTGTAGGTGCGAAGATTTTTAACTATTGACGCACACATCCTTTCGCTTACAAAGTTCGCCTGACATCTCACACACCTTCACAATTATCTAAATACCATGTATGTGCATTTTATGGAACTGTGTGCGAAAATATACCTGAGTCTTCAAACCGGCTATTCATATTATTCACGAAAGAAGAAAATGCTTTGGAACATGGTTATCCTTAACTCCGAAACTATCGTCCTTCAAAGTGAATCAATTGTTTTCGATGCTTAAAGTGTAGCCATGTCTAAATATCTAAGAAACTGAACTGACGAGACGGAACTGAACGCTTCCAGATAATCACAAACCGGAAGCCGTTCCGGTCGGCTACGGTCCATTTCGAGCCCTGACCTCACCTTATGCTTCGTCTGTGTTTGTAAAATAACAAACTACGTGTAAATATTTTGTGCCAAACTTCCTTTGTTTTCGTTTTTGTAATCGGTGTAAAATGGGCGCACAGTACTGTAGGTACTAGGTAAATCAACAAATAATGTGGTGTCCTGAACTACGTTATTTGGGTTAAAGGTATTTTACCAGTATTGTATGAAAGACGGAATTGTCCATTTCCATCATGAAACTGTGCGCAAGGGCAGGAAACAATAAACTGAGAAAAGAAGAGCGCGTCCAACAGCAAGGCGCCTTGAATTCCAGAGGTTAGGTTACGATGAACAGAAATGTATAGCTTACACTACGTACAACACGGGTTAAAATATTGAAATAATATATATTAGTATTTTAAACGTAATAGTTTTGTAAGACAGTAAATAAATTCTCAAGTCCGACTTCACAACCCACCAAACACCCCCTCGGGTCCCAGCTGTGAGTCGGGCCCCATAGGTTGAGAAACGATGCGATCCAATGCCTTATTTCCCTTAGCATTTGAGTCGGACAGAAACAAGTTTGGGAAGAATGCTTCTGAAAGCTGTGTCAGTGCATGGCTCATGGAAGTCTGGAGAAGGGTCGGCGAACAGTAGGAATCAAGGAAGGAGAAAGATAACGTTTACTTCCACAAATTAAACTTGCAGTCAGTGGCGTGCCCAAGGGGGTGGGGGATTAGTGGCGGTTATAACCCCCCGTTTGGCCCAGCATTCCTAAAAGAAGAATGTCAAAGGTAGGAAAATATGACAAAATGAGGGCAGACTGCCAAGACAAAGTATACGTAACCCCTCATTTTGTAAACTCCTGGGCACGCCACTGCTTGTAGTAGCATACTTTTATTTGCATTCTCTTATTTTATGTTTGCAGGCAAGTTGTCCTTCACTATGTTTATAACTATGCCATATGCAATACAAAATTTAAGGATTGAAAGAAAATCGCTAAGGAGACCTAGGACAACGGCAGAATATAAAATTGCACGGCGTACTTCGGCGATAACATAAAGGGGATAAGTTCTATACAAACCCATATATTTTATCTTCATATGTTTTTATGAGTATCACTGTAGTTGAGCCTGTGACATTTTGTAAGCTAAGCCTAATGGCGGCAAGCGACTAAAAAGTTGGGAGTTGTGTTAATCACGGAGGAAAAAAAAGTTTCTCGTACATTTTTAAAGCGCACACATCGCGCTCTTTTACTAGCAGATATCTGCATTTCTTATCGCTTTTATTTTCTATTTAAACTCATGTAGTTGTGGAAGAAGGGTTTCCTTTAAGTAACAGTGCGTGATGACTAATTCGACTAAAATATCGGGATAAAACTAGAGTTCAACTTCATCTTCGCGATTTGCCAAAAGTGGAAGAAAAGTTAAGTAAAATCAAAACAATTAATCAATTAGTAGTGTGTCATTACCGGTCGAGCATCCTTTTCTCCGTCGTTATTTAGATAACGATACGATACGCAGTCTCATTCATGCATCATGATGCCGGGGAATACATATTCAGCTTCTGGAAATGTCCCTTATACATTTGGTTAATGAATTTTTCAAATATACGCTCTCCTTTCTCTCTCCTCCCCTACACATGCGCACGTGCAGACTAATTCATATGGGAGTGCCTAAAGGGGTGTTTCAGTTGACTATCTGGACAATGTTAGCCTATTTGTCACAAGTTAATTTTCCCCTTTCACAGAAACCATAAGGTGTGTGAAGATGAAATTTTAACTTATGGTTTATGAGTATGCGTTTTCACATGACCACACGTTTTCTTATTTTTGTGAAGATATTTACGTTATTTACACATAAATAAATCTAATTAGAATTCAGTAACTCAACTGACATGCAAGAAAAACTGTATGCCATGGCTAGTAAATGGAATAATAATAATGAGAATATTGATCTATTTTACCTACTTTGTGATGAATACTATAAATGTTGTGAGGTTGAAAAGTTTGTACTTCGCTAAAACACGGGACGTTAGAGATTTTATTGCCACAGCCAATTCCTGACGCGCACTTCTTCTCTGTGGAGGCAATGGAAACCGTTTGAGGAAATCTAATAAAACAGGGGAAAGTCAAAATTCTACAAATAACTAAGTTGGTACTTTCTTCAGCATTCCTTGGCACTTTCTATTTCTTTTCAACCGATAGCTGCACTGAGTTCACTATTCGAAGAGAAATGTACAAGAACCAGATAATTATTTATTATTACCCACACAGATTGATTTGATGGCACCCAACAAATGTCAAACATTTCGCTAATTTCCATCATTGTTGTTTCTACTGCTTGACCACTCTAGAACAGATCCTATTATTTTTTTCTGAAAATAAAATAAAGTGCATCCATAAAATATTTAGGGTACAATGACTATCTTTCTTAAAAACATCTTGAAGAGCAAGCTCGAAATTATGACTCAAACAGTGTCATTCCATTCAAAGTACACGTTCAGAGGGGGACATTTTCTTCCCATGGTTGGGAATGAAAATATAAATGTAGAACAGAGCATGGGAAAAATAGAGGGGGGAAATTCCCCGGTTCACCCCTTCATTCGAATACTGCTTCATCCATCCGATCCTATTATCATTCACCTTCATCTTCGTGATTAGCCAAAAGTAGAAGAAATGCGACGTCAAAAAAATCAAATCAATCGGACTCTACTTCAAACCCTCTTTTCTCTAACGTAGACTGTTGCACCACTACAAACATCGCACTGATTACGTAGATCATTTTGCAAACTATTGTGGGTATTGTTAGCATTGTATTATTATTGTTTTGTCAAAATAGTTTGCTTGACACTCGTTAAGCAATCAAGGATTTCCTCTTATCACTGGTGAATCCCGAACGAAGGGTCATCTTTCTAGGCGGATTCCAGCTTTGGCTGCAAGTCGTTTCACTCTTCTGTCTTTAACTTTAGAAAGATCCGACCATTAAAATTCAAATCTCGAGACAGCAGAGGAGACATTATTTTCATTGTTATAATGGTACTTTCTACATTCTTAATTTTTTGAGGACGCATTTTGAGGTGTTCATGCACCACTGGCAACCACCGTGCGCACTCCTATGCCCTCACATATCAATTTTAATTTGCTTCATATGTACAAGACGTTGTTTGAAAGTGTGTTAATATCGGGTGTTTCATAGACGAAAAAGTATATATATATATATATATATATATATATATATATATATATATATTGGTTACTGGGACTCCCTGTTGGCGTAGTAGTAAACGTCGTCGCCTTGTAATCAAGGAGTCCCGTGTTCGATAACCAGTTGAGACATAAAATGGTTTGTATCCCAGTTTAAACTGTACGTCTAGTCCCGATTAACCATACTGTATGTAAAATGGACTTAAAACACGAACTCGATCAATCTATCAATTTGTTTACTGAAAGGTGCTATTCGGAAATGAGCAAAGCGTTTTCGTTACTTAAAAAAAAATATCCAACATTAACCAACAAAATTGTAATCGAAACGTTGCTTTATATATCTCGGCTATGACTGCCTGGAAAAGTTAAAGGACGCCACGATTGTTAAATGTCCGTCAACTCATTATATTAGCACACTAAATTCTGGGTTCGAATTCCTATGTCAGTTTCATGTGTCTATGTGGCAAATAAATAATCAATTAGAACCAGAGATATACGTATATAAAGAGACAGTAAACATATAATTTTGGGGGAGGGGTACTGACTGCATTTACGCACAGCATCGGCAGTATTAAAAACAAGGTCGGTAATTGCTTTGATAATATATCAAAAGGTAAATAAAAGCAAACGTTGTTATTCACTTTGTTGATTTCTGGTTAAATATTTTTTTTACTATTTCATTATCGGAAGAAAAAATTCTTACACTCTACAGAAGAGAAATCATGTATTAATTTCCGAATAATAGTAACCATTTTATATCATATGCATATCATTAACATTATTCTGTTAAGGCTTGCATGTATCCTGCAGCGAAATAGGACACCTGCCAAAATACTTCATCGCAACCAAAGCAGTGACTCAAAGGCCAAGACAGTAGAAATGCATGTTCCAACGAACGTCAGTGGCTTAACCGTTATCTGTTTCACGGCGCCTGGAGTTGTCTCGCTGAGAGCTCGAGTTTCGGTTTCGCTTGTAAGTGAGTGAACACTTATATACACAAGCAACAGTGAAGTGTGCATGGGGGCAATTAGTTGGGAATACAGTACTCCCAATATGATTCAAGTTCGCTGTATTATTAACTTCAACTGCAGTAAAGATGGCGAAAAAGTGTGAATGTTTTCTGCTTTCGCAATTGTCCCCAATGGCGTAGTGGTAACGGTATCACATTTAATGGTGCGGTTAGGCGTTTGATCACCATTAGAACCTCAGCGGCTGTTTCCATTGGATCATATTCAGCCAACAACTTCCCCGAAAATTGTTTGCGCGAAATCACACCCATTGCAATGATTACGGCAAACGTTTCGGAGCGTGTTGCAAACACTTTATAGGCATTGCACCTTCAGTGATTGTGGCAGTGATTGAAAGTGCAAATATAACGATTATATTCTAAATGTAGTCCTGCATTTTGTTTAGTCTCTCAACAATGACAAGACTATCTATTAGACTAGATAAAACGATGTGTAGGGCCTCCCACATTCCTCAATCGCGGCTAATTTGGAGGTGCTGTGATGTGAACAAGAAAAAGCATTGATTCAATATTAACATATTATTTTGAGGTTTAGAGAATGATAAAATATGACGTGTGTAACACTCGTGAAATAATTCGTTCCCTATTTATTAATGATGATAATTTTGCAATTATTTGCAACAAAAGAAGAAATTATTCATTAAAAAATTGCTTCTTGAATTTTAATGTTAAAAAGTATCAATATCTATTCATGTTACTGATTGGGAATGATCTACCAAAAGCGCGGATTTTCATAAATGACTAGCATGTGAGTCAATATGAGAAAACAACCGTCTCCTCGAATTAATAGCACGGAGTTAGTGTAGAAACTAGAGCCCCTGAGCAGCAGATTTTTCATTTATCCTTTATTAAAGTTCAAGTTGCTGCTTCTCATATAGTACATGCATGCGAAATATTGAGGACAGAGTGCTGAAAACAATTTTACCCTCTTTCTTTGTTGCTACTAGCATTTCTAGTTTTAGATGAGAGTATTTACGTTTTGAACGAGTTTCCCCCCTTCCCTTGAAGCAACAATGCGGCGAATTCAGCAGTCTTTCAACAACCACCCCTTCGCCCTCTGTGATGTCCCCAACTTAAAATATATATTAGCTTCAAGTACATTAACTTGACATGACATTTGTGTTAAAATGTAAAACAATTTACCAATTGATTTTAGGCCAGTTTAACCACAAATATTTAATTTTCGATAGTTATAACTGCGAAAGTCAGTTAACAAAGCAACACCTTAAATCCACAATCATGCAATTATAATTTATTTTATTTTAACGGTTATCCCATTTTTCATATGTCCCTGGTCATTAACACTGTGTTACACATACATATCTGTAAGTTGGACGGCAGAAATACAACAACTTGAAGTATGGGGCATACATACTATTCACCTTGAAACCACATCAAGTTGAGGTATTGATACCGATATGGTTGAATGCTCGGCGGAGACCTGAAGGCGCCAATGCAAGTCTTATTCATCTTGCCACTTTTATCGTGTGCGTCTCGAGAATCACTCCTGCAAGCACAAAGTATTTCAGGTCGGCTCTGTGGCTGAATGGTTAGCGTAGCGTGCAACAAAACTCGGTGTCCTAGGTTCGCATCCTGGAAAACCTGGACATGAAATTATTTTTGTTCCAACAATCTGTTTCATCATTCATCCTAACCTTCATGTTATATGGGATATCTGCGAGAGGAATCCTCAATTTGAGGAAGACACAGCCATTTGCTGGTGTTATATAGAGATTAATTCGACTAATATTACTTCTCGCTTTTGTCTCTTTTGGTCAATCGCTAAGATTAGGATGGAATTGATGCGAGGGCAATAACAAGAATGTATGGGCAGTACGCAACAAACAGACTGAATCTGAGTCTAGACGCGAAAGCACCGATTGTCTGCAAAATGTAGCCCATCCAGAGCGGGATATATAGAATTTGGACTATCCTTTATTTTGGGCACTGTAGACATTTTTATTAATAATTTGTTCTCATGGTACTTAATTTTCACTAACTGCATCATGCTCTGTACTAATAACACTTGTAAAGTTCAAAACATTGATACATCTGATCAAAAATTACTCATTAAACTTCGTTTTCCTTTGAAACAGCCACTTTCAATATATATTTCGCCAGACAACACTAATACCGCACACGCACTAAAGGAAAACGAATCAACACTACCTTATGGTAGCCACACTGCACGCGAACCGGTAAATCGGTAAACAATGATGTTGATTTTGGTCGCCAATATCCCCAATTGACTTTTATTTGATGGCATTCAAAATGTTTACATTAGTTTTTTTCGAGGAACAATTACTTATATTCGAACAATAGAGTTGTACATACTCTTTGTATGATCTAGGTGACGTTTGAAAATAGGCCATGGTGAAATAACTTATTTAATTGCTAGATAGTCCTTCGTTAACGAAATAAGCAAGTAAAAGGATTTGGCATGTTTCAATTTGCCATGGTTTTCACTTCTGCCCCTTCAGCATCTCATTTTTGTCTGGCCCTAGGTTATAGCCTAGGATAGCATAATGGCAACCCCCTTCCTCCCTGAGTCCAGGACGTGGAAGAGAGATTGACATTTAGGCTCTTGCAGGAAAGCCATGCATTACACCCCGCTTCTGTTATCGTTATTTAAGGAACCCTCTCCATTTTATTTGCGGGCAGTATTCCCCAGTGACGTACTCACAAATGCAGTAAAGGGACGTGAACATAAGGTGGTTATAAAGGAGTCCCGGGTTCGAATCCCGGTGGAAGCACATGTGGTTCGGATTCCACTTTAAACTGTAGGTCCAGTCCCGATTAGCCTTACTGTGCATAAAGTGGACTTCAAACAACAAATCAAATCAAATCAAATCATAAGGGGTTATCAGATATTTCTTACCACTCCTAGATCATGCCATATTTTCCTAAATTTTATTTTTATTTTATTTTAAGGAAAGTTGAGCAAAAATAAGACTACCTAGTTCTAAAACTCCTTCTAAATACGCCACTGTTCTTAACTTTACAGCTGACATATCATAACACCCATCTATCACCCAGTAACAGAATTCACCTCCGATTAGCGTGAAACACAATAATATCATGTTTTGTTAATATTTTCTCGCCAATCTTATATAAAATTAATCATCTCCATAACAGCTACGATGAAAAAACTCCGTGGCGAAACTGCCATGAATAACAAAGGCCTCTTAAGTGGTTTCCTTATAAGTTGACACGTGGTCAGCACATCGAATCCCTTTGCCTCTGTTATCTTTATCCTCTATTTAACGTAGCTCCCAAATTACCTTCAAGAAACCGAAATGTTCGGTAATGGAATTGAGTTCTAAGTCTACTTTATGCAAAGATGGGCTAATCGGTGCTGACCTATAATTAAAAGTGGTATGCGAACCACAACGTGCATAAGTCCAACAGTAAGGGAGCGGTCGGAGCGTGGGTGACGCAAGCAGCTCTTTACAATGTCATGCTACCCCTGCGTTGTCAAAATGTTAAGCATTCTTGAACAGATGGTCGTCGCCTTTATTCAGTGCTAAGCATTTGTATCATCATGAACCTTAGACATCGAAAGAAGAGATGTAATATTTTTTTTTTGAAGCTTTTGACAACGTAGCAATGAAGGAAACTGGCAACAAGGCGGCACTCGGCTAAAAGCGATGTGGAGAGGAGAAAACAAATGACTGTCAGTGACGAATCTACATATTTTTGGCCCATCGCAAAGCATTATTTAAGTTGCCTTGAATGTAAAACAAACACACTTGTGAAAGGAAATGATAAAACATTTCCTCCTGTTCAGTTTCTTCTATTTATGTATGTTGTTTGCGTGTGTCTGCAAAGATTTGATTTTGTTATTTAGCATCGCTTTTATACCACTTTGGCTAATCGCGACGATGAGGATGAGTGATGATAGGATGAAATTAGGAAATTGATGCAGAAACACTTACAAAGTACACCCACGTCCAGGGGGAGATGCGAACCGTAACCATTGGCTTCATAAGCACTGTGCTAAGCAGTCCGTGCGGAAATCGGAGTTTTTTAAATGTATAGTTTTAAGTTCACTTTTTTGCACAGATCGGTTAAATGGGACAGGACCTATAGTTTTAAAATGATATCTAACATGGTATACCTCTGTAGAGGGAGGTAGAATTGGAGAGGTACTGTTTGGCAAAATCATGTGCAGATGAAACTTTCGATAAGTCACTTGTGACAGATGTTTAAGGATACAATTCAGCTGGGAATGATGGACCAATATCTATTGCATAATATTTCTACATTTGCTCGCTGTTACTTTTAATTTGTCGAGATTTGGGTTGGGTATGCAGCGGTTGTTAGGTAACTAAATCACGTTTGATGGTTCCCAATGTAAATAGTACTTTCGTTCTATCCACGGGATTTTCATTAATTGAACATTCATTGAACAAACCATTCGTTAACTTAATATTAAGCACGTTCTCTCCAAGAACCAAGTACTAAAGTTAACTGTTGCATTTCGAAGTCCCTCCCGCCTTTCGTTTCACGCTACGGCGTTAAGAATTTCAAATAAGACGTCCTTATGTATCTTTGTTTGATTTTCCTTGTAGATACAAGATTTAAAGAAGAATAATATGATATATAATAACGAAATATTGGATCACAGGTCTGTTTCCTAACTAAATCGTCAAAGAAAAGCAAACGCTGTTATTAATTTCGTTGATTCAAAGTTCATTCTTTGCTATCTTCTTTATGTTAATTTTAGCGAAAGAGAAAACTATTTCACTAATTAATCTTTAATAATAATAATAATAATAATAATAATAATCGCCATGTTATAACACATGAGGTATAATTTTGTTACACATTGCTTGCAGCCAGCAGCGAAAATTACATACCAGTCAAAATAATTGAAAGCACTACTACTCTCGCAGCCTGGCAGGTGGAACACGGGAGTGTAGATTACTGAAGCAGATAACATCCACTCCTGCAAGCAGCAGAAGAGCTCTGAAGTTGAATTATATCGAGCTGAGGCATTTGTACATCTTATCATGATGCAAGAAAGGACAAGTGCAAAAACATGCTTTTCTGGGTTTCAAACACTAAAACTTTAACCTTTCGCGCTACACGTAAACAAAGACGGACTGCAAATAGAGAAACGCTCGTTTTTTTTAAAAAAAAAAATTTAGTTGATCTTTGTTATGAGGGAAAGGGTATATGCAGCAGATCTTTGGAAACACTCATATAGTTTGCAGGTAATGATAATTCCGTGTTAAAGTAGTATATTCTGTGAAGTAAGGTATTTTTTGGGGGATCAGTGTAGTACTTTTTTTGTCACCAAGTAACTTGAAGTTCTAAATTATAATTTGACTGGTACAGTCCGGCCAAGGGAAACGAAACTAGCTGGAAAGTACGATTCCCAACGCGAGAAGGGAAGCAGGTAGAACACCACCCTGTGGCTCTTGCTTGCTATAGTAAAACCACAAGCAAAAAAACCTGCTCAGACCAGCAAAGCCTGTGCACCGTACTCCTGCGAGGAGAGGAGGGGGAGAGTGGACCAGGCTTCCTTATGGCACGAGCTGAACGCTGGGACATTTCGTCCATGTTTTTTTTCCTTGTGGTCGCTCTGTATGGTCCGCTTGCTGTGTTTATTACTGCTTTCTGTGTTGTGTTTGTGATGTCTCTTACAATTCGTAACAAACCGTTTCGAAGTGGAACAAAGAAAACAAATACGTATTGGTCCCTGTTGCACATTCTACAAAACACCCTTGATATAATACACAATGCCACAAACCAATCAGTTACTACATGTTCTTTACTGTATTTATAATAGTTTGCATAATAATACTGTTGATACTATTCTGATTACTGCTGTGTACATTTGTGCTAATTATACGATTTAATAAGGATACCAATTTAATTGAATGACCGAAAATGAAGTTCCATGTTTACAAACAAGTTTATCTACTAATGTGACGTAATGAATACTTTCCTGATATGTTCCGTTTGCTTATATAGTATATGGATGGTTATTTCTTTCATTCTGTACCCTTACATAATTCGTAAACATCTATACGTATTTTGGCGGCGATGTTACTACGTTTGAAACTTCATTGTTTTTTCAACAGCTGACGATTTTCACGAAACCGGCTTCCTGAACAAAGTGCCCCTATTTTGCCAATGCGCACTTTCGTCCATGGTCTCAGCTAAGGTAGCCAGACAGTATGTCTGTAGGGCCACCCCGATGGTGGCAATCTCGGTGCCTTGTAAGCAAGGGGTCCTGTGTTCGATGGAGACACGTAGTGTTATAATTCAACATTAAACTCTAGGTCCACCATGACTAACCTATTTGTACATAAAGTGGATTTATAATAAAACCTTAAATCAATTTAACTGATTCTTCTAAGCTTTTACGCCCAAAACATTAACAAAATATAGGATATATATTATTCGTAACTCCTTTTCGCTCTTAAATTTTACAGTGATTTTATACTTCTTTTTTTTAAATCCTGCAATATTGTATATTTCCCACTATTGAAATTTTTCTATACATATATTAATGCTTGACTAAGAACGCCTCAATTTCCAATCAAGCTTTGTAATCAAGGGGTCCCGGATTCGATGTCTAGTAGACACACATATTGGTTCGGATCCCATTCAGTCCCGATTAGTCTATCTGTTCACAAATCAGACTTGCAACAATCCATTATCTCTTTACCTTAATATCCAGGAACAATAACTTTTCGATCTGAATTCTAATTTGCTAATTCTTCACATGTTTACCAACACGAGTCTGCGAGGAGTAGCGATCGACAAGCGAAAATAACAATTTTACCAATACAAAATTAGATTATAGCAGTATACATTGACTTGCATTTTGTTACTTCCAGTTTGCAAATGCAGCAGTAGTCACGTTGTCATTGTGCACATATTTTGATTGAAAGAAAAGCTATAAGAAAACCGAGGACAATGTCAGAATGTCAAAGAACACGGCACACAGTAGTGGCAAGAGAGAGGGGTGAAGGTACACGTCGCGAAAATTGGTTGCTATTGCTAAGACCCTTCATTCATTTCTGACATTCACTTGCAACCTCGCAATTAGCCAGAAGTGGTAGAAATGCGACGTCAAATAAACTAAGTAAACTAACAATAAGTATAAAACAATTGCAAAAAACATGCATGACGCTTCGAAATATGGATTTTTGAATTTAGTAATCCTCTCTCAACAGTGGCGTAGCAACATATAGCGAAGCCCTGGATGAGATTAGAATGCGAGGCCCCCATCCAATGGTGGAAATTAAATGGAAGTGGGGGTGAGCAGTCGCTCCCCTCTTTTTTCAGAACTGTGCTAAACCTTATCTGCCAAGGGAAACTAAACTGACCTTGTAATTTTTGTTTTCTAATCATTGATGCGTGTTTACAAGACATTCCAATTTAGTCGGAACAGTCTATTCTTTCAAATCCCTGTCCCAATTTCTTTCAAACTCAAGTCGTAATTTGACTAAATGTTTCGAGGTTTTATTTTGGAGGCGTTAACCCCCATATAAACATGTTCTTCATTTTAATAATGATTCCTAATTATTATTAATAATTAATTAATAATTATTTCTTCCCGATACTTTGGACCTTAACATTGCAAGTCTACAATTCTACAATTAGGAAAGATAATAGTAGGCAAATTGTTCACCACCATTTTAATTCTCTCATTACTCTTTAGTGTTGCCCATGGGACGAGACGGGACAGGCTTTTAAAAATTCGAGACGAGACGAGCTTGACCATGTGTCATAAAACAAACGAATATTTTCGAGACGAGACAGCATTTCCACGAGACTCCACGAGACGAGACAGGCCAAAGTCTCGTCTCGTGGGCAACACTACTCTACATCCTGTGTTCTTCTAAGGGGTCATTCATTCTTTTGATGCGAAGCTTATGTTGACTGCGTTTCTATTTCAACCCTTTATCATGACACTGTGGAAAACAGACTGAATGAAAATACAGTGGAGATGGACATATTGCTTTTACCGTTGGGTGTACACTTAGCACTATACGAGCTACGAGCTAGCACTAGCTCGTACAATAATACTACCGAAACATTGGTGGTCACATCCAGTACTCCCAACAGCATTTCACCGACCAGGGTCGACCACCTGGTTAGCACAACGCGCTACGACGCTGTGGGTTCCGGGTTCGAATCCAGGGTTGGGCATGGACGTTCTTTGTGAGTGTTCCGTGATCAATTTTCATCATATCATCACTCATCCTCATCATCGCGATCAGCCAAAAGTGTCAGAAAATCGACGTAAAATAACCTAACTCAACAAATCCAATAGCATTTCGGATGTTCTCTTTTGTTCCACATTTTCGGATCTGTCTCCAACCTCCTCAAAAAAATTCTGGGTACGAGCCTGTTCTAGGAAGGAAGGAAACAACGCAAGCGTTTAAATGTCTCGCGCTTGCTTCGTGCCAGTTAGAGGTGTTTGTTGTTAACTTATTAAAATCGGGAGTGCAAGGTCAAGAGATTGAAGAGAATACAAGACAAAGGAAGTTCTATTCAATGAAAGAATAAATGTGTAAAAATGTCTAAGCAAGTTTTCGTAAATTTTTCCTAACTGTTTCACATGATAAATACGACGATCATTTTTTACTTCTCTCGTGCCCCTTAGACTTAATACCTGCCTGCCTGTATGTTATGTCTCTGATTGGACGTATTCATTCAAATTATAACGTTTAACTAGAATTTAAAACCAGATAAATACAGAATGTTTTAATATTGCTGCCCACAAAAAAATAGCATTTTCCATGACCCCCCCCCCCACTTCTATTTATAACATTTTTCATATCAAGCTCCTTTAAGCGCGAAGTCCCGTGCGGTCGCGCACTTCTTCCACCCCTTGCTACACCCCTGCCTCTCAATGCCTTGGATTGTCTCGAAAGTGAATATTCTTTACGTTGCTAAACTAACATTTCCCCCCTAGGATAGTGAAATGATCCACATTAATGAAGCGACTGAAGAATGCGACGTATCTTTACGTTAATTTTAAGCGTTTTTCTACGTCGTAGGTTAATCGTTAATGAGCATTAATGGTGGAATCCGAATGAACACGATGATATATTCATTCCTCACCCAGGATTCAAAAGTAGGGCTTCTGGCTTCGTAGCCACTTCTTCATGGAGGCTGGAAGGTAAGTAATGAATAAATTTGATTACATGATTTTTAGCGTCGCTTTTTTCATTTTTGGCTAATCCAAACGACGAGGATGAGTAATAATATAATGAAATTGATGAAGGGCACCGTCAAGGGAACACCATGCCATGTTCCTCCACCGCGTGTCGAACCCGCGACCCCTAGATACATCAGAGCGTTGTGTGTATCATTCATGTATCCTTCACTACGGCAGAGATCGAGAATGTGTGGAGCCATATCATTTGCTCGAATGGTGTCACGGCAGACTGCCATACACAGGGGAGAACTTTACCTTTTGTAGCAGTCGCCACATATATTTTGATGGCATAAAATCTTCGCTGTCCCTTCAAGTACAGTTGCTTCTGTAACTTTGTAAATATTGTTATATAAAGACCACTCTGAGGGAAGGAATACGCTATCTTTCACTAAACCTGAATACTGTGTGACCATTTACTTCATTGCATTATTAATTATAAAATTCAATCAAATACACGGCTATAAATTATCAGGTTTAGAAACGGGAAGAGTATTTATGTCGTTTACATTTTATTTTGCCATCTAGAAAGTAATGTTTACTACAGTGGATTTAATATTTTCGTTAAGGTCATAGAAGGCAAATATGTTGTTTTCAGGCATTATATAAAAAATTAAATCGATGTCTTCAACTCGAGCTTTTTCCCTCAAAGTTTTCTGGTGGGGAACATTATCAAATGTACATGTCATTGTTCTCTCGGTTGTTTTATGCATAAGATGGCGCAGTGGTAGCGTCGTTGCCTTGTAATCAAGGGATCCCGGGTTCGATAACCGGTGGAAGCTCATAGTGGTTCGGATCCCACTTTAAACTGTGGGTCCAGTCCCGATTAGCCTTATTGTGCATAAAGTGGACTTAAAACACCAAATCAATCAATCAATTATGTATAAGCGAATATCTCTGCGTAAGCATTTGTATGTTATCTTTTTACATTTGAACTATGAAGACACACACGCAAACCGAAGTGACGAGCAGGACACAGTTCCTACTTTGTGAAAATAACGCAATGGAGAGATCAAGCGTAAGATACCGTGACAACAGACACAGGGGGAAAATGCGCTGTGAACTTACTACAAGCAGGGAAGCGATTGTTTTGCCCCTGCGACGTTGTCGGGTGAAGACTTTCCCCTCTCGTTTAGTCGCCCGTTAAACAGAGCGAGCGAGTACAGAATACGTCAAATACGTGTAGCATGCAACGTCGCAAAAAGACATCGCAGCTCTCTGTCCACGGTTTCGGCGCGGCTGCAGAGGCGAGAGTGAAAACTTCGCTTCACTTATCAGTGTTGCCAAACACGACTGTTAAAAAAAGAACTGCATTGAAATTAAATGCAGTTAAGGATTGCAATCAAGCCGTTAACTTTGAGAAGTATAAACGTTTGTCTTCGTGTTCTACGAATAGGGATCCTATGTTCGAATACCGTACGAGTCTTGGGATGCTTTCAGACCGAAGCGAGAAGCGACACGTGTCACTTGGAAACAAACACTCAATAATATATGCTTATATTTTTATGCTGCACGGGTAGTGTTACTTCAGTGAGAAACCCCTCGTTGCTCGTCGCTTCGTCCCAATGCAACTTTCGTACCGAAGCGATAAATGGCTTTGGAAACAAAAATTCTTAAATAAATAAAACTTTCTAACAAATGTGATATGACAAACTACACGTGCCACTTGCATGTTTCACGCACTGGGGGCGTTATCGTGTTGCTTCGGTCTGGTGGTCATGCCTACGCATTGATTGCTTTCTTGCAGAGAGATTTTAAACCGAAACGACAGGCAACAAGTAGCAAACGACGGCTGCAAATGACACTGAAGTTCATACCGAAGTGACAAGCGAAAAGAAAGACAAGCCACTTCAGTCTTCAAGTAAGCATTCACTGTTAAAGCCCGAACACCAGACCTAGACGACCCAATTCAGGATATTGACAAACGGAAGTAACAGGCGAGACTTGCTTCTTCGTTTCGAAACGTGTCGCTTCTCGGCTTCCGCTTCTGAAAGTCATGGATGTCATGCAGCGTGTCGCCTTGGTCTGTTAGAGCATTTGAGAAAAACGCTTGCTTGTAGACAGAGGTATCGTGTCACTTGTCACTTCGATATGAACACCCCCTCCCTTTTGCCGGATCGCTTGTCGCCTTGGTCAGAAATCTCCATTCTTATCCTCATCATGGCCGAAAGGAGACAAGTAACGAGTTTCTACTGATAACATCTGATAACTCTACTCTTTGTTTCCTGGTAATGAAAGAAAATGAGCTTTTCAAATGGATTTCTGTTTACCAGTATTATAGTAAAACCCAACTAATAATTTGTTATAGGCACATATAGAAGGGTCACATTTGGAGGAATAAATTCTATTGTAGCATTTTGTTTGATTGCAGGATTAAAGCCGACCCCCGTGGTGGAGTGGTTAACACATCGCGCTACGACACCAGGGTTCCCGAGTTCGAATCCCGGTCTGGGCATGGATGTTGTGGGAGTCGATTCATCAATTTCATGATATCATCAGTCATCCCCATCTTCGCAAATTAGCCATCAGTGGTACAAAAAGCGAAGTAAAACAAAACAAATCAATTACAATTACACTTGGAGGGTTAGAAGATAATAGAAAAACAGATCTGGTTCCAAAGTTTTAAGTTGGCAACATTGACAGCTCGGAAGCAACAAGACGGCCAGGCGAGAGGGGAACCCCGTCGGCATTTGCACGTACCTTTCCTCGCCTCTCAACCCCCTGGGATGTTCGGTACCAATACATGCGAAATAGATCCCAGATTTTACACACCCACACTTCCTGGTCCCAAGAGATGCGATTAAACCCCACACTTTTGCACAGACGTGAAGCTTCCAGAGCTGGCAGAGTTTAACACACACGTTAACACACAAATCGAACAAATAGCGACTTTTTGGTACCTTCGAAATACTTCGCGTACATGTCGAAAGGGGTCTCAGGAGTCTCGCAATGACCTTCTCGCTGTTGGGACCGGCAAAAAGTCCCAACAATTTTTTTGGTCCCATTAAGAAAGGTGTTTAAACATACGCTGGTTCCCACAAGAATATATCTGCGTACTCACACACACACACACACACACACATATATATAAAGCACATTGTTGAACCCAATTTATATTTTTTATTAAGTATAGAGTTTTGATTTGAACCCCAAGAAATTTTATATAAATACCAAAGCCAAAAAATATTAACACACATACACACACACACACACTAAATATACAAAACACACTGCTGAAACCAACTGATATTTTTTATTAAGCATAGAATTTTGATTTGAACCCCAAGAAATTTTATATAATAAACATAACAAAATTCTAATATTTTTTTTTTTTTAACAGGTACAACAAGTTCTGAGCACATAAGCAGTTTCTGAGGAATACAAGGCAGCAGCAGCAGCAAGCAAATAACTTATAGAAGGCAGTGTGTATCCTATCTAATAATCTTGACACAGGATTTTTTGAGAGAAGATGTATTTCAAAATACATAAAATCTAAGTCACTTGTTGATGATTTAAAGCTTAGATTTTTTGGCCTGTCCGAGTATGACCTGTTTGCTGTGCAGAATGAAACTGAAATGCAGTGGGTGCTTGCCAGTGACAGGCCATTCCAATGCCTGTATCTCAATTTTATCAGTGAGTTTGAAAAAATTATGTACAACAAGAACAAGAGAATTGTTGGATCTTTTGTTAATTTTTATACAGACAGGTGCCATTATAAATTAAGGTTGAAATTGTTTGACAATTATTGGTTCAACAATTCCTATGAGCATTGTTTTGAGTATAGGATGCCCATGATTGCATCTCAGAGTTTAAATTGGAGACATTATAAATATTCAAATAAAATTATTAACAAGATATCTAAATATAAGAAGATTGAATTTGTTACAACTGATAATGGGAATTTGTGCAGTGGTGAAGATTTCAATCCAAAGTTTGTATCACATTCCAACTATATATATTTGAATGAGCTTGTCATGTATTTTATAAGGCAAAAATTTAGAGATTGCACTTATGATTGTATTGTTGAGGCACTGGGGCAGAATAATTTGCATAATATATGCAATTGTGGGAGAGTTTTGTCCAGCCTCTCAGTGTGATTTCAGGCACAGGAATTTGGCAGTTGGGAATCAATCCGCAGCAGGCAGCCCTGATTATTTCAGCAGAGACAGCAATCAAGGTAAATAAATATTTGCTGCAATTGTAATTTAATTCTCTTCTCATCAGTGTAACACATTTCCTGTCTGATGTAGTTCCAAATCCATGCCCAGCAGAGCTGTAGAAATATCAGCTAGGCTCGGGTCTGTATGCAGGAAGAGGCAAGACATTTGTTTGAAATCTGTTTTGAAGCCTGTACCTAATCACAGCACAGCTCTGTCAGGGTGTAACACATTTCCTGTCTTATGCAGTTCCAAATCCCTGCATAGCAGTGCTGTAGCCAGGCTCGGGTCTGTATGTAGGAAGAGGCATAGTTGAAATCTGCTTGGGTATAATTTTTTGAAGCCTGTACCTCATCACAGCATAGCTCTGTCAGAGGATAGGGACATTGAGTATAAAATCTGTAATCAATAAGTTAGTAATCAATTCTATAAAGTTTAATTTTTAATAGGATCTTCTCATCAGTGTAACAAATTTCCTGTCTTGTTTCACATGCAGTTCCAAATCCCTGCCCCATCAGTGCTGTAGAAATATGAGCCAGGCTCGGGTCTGTATGTAGGAAGAGGCAAGATATTTGTTTGAAATCTGCTTGGGTATAATTTTCTGAAGCCTGTACCTATTCACAGCACAGCTCTGTCAGAGATAGGGACATTGAATATAAAATCTGTAATCAATATTGTCAGTAATCAATTCTAACAAATTTAATTATCTTCTCATCAGTGTAACAAATTTCCTATCTTGTTTTACATGCAAATCCCTGCTCATCAGTGCTGCAGCTAGGCTTGGGTCTGTATGCAAGAAGAGGCAAGATATTTGTTTGAAATCTGCTTGGGTATAATTTTCTGAAGCCTATACCCATCACAGCATAGCTCTGTCAGAGATAGGGACATTGAATAATAATTAATAATTATTCTTATCAATAATCAATTCTAACAAGTTTAATTTTTAATAAGTTCTTCTCATCAGTGTAACAAATTTCCTGTCTCATGCAGTTCCAAATCCCTACCCATCATCAGTGCTGTAGAAATATCAACCAAGCTCGGGTCTGTATGCAGGAAGAGGCAAGACATTTGTTTGAAATCTGTTTGGGTATAATTTTCTGAAGCCTGTACCTAATCACAGCACAGCTCTGTCAGAGTGTAACAAATTTCCTGTCTTGTTTTACATGCAAATCCCTGCTCATCAGTGCTGCAGCTAGGCTTGGGTCTGTATGCAGGAAGAGGCAAGATATTTGTTTGAAATCTGCTTGGGTATAATTTTCTGAAGCCTGTACCCATCACAGCATAGCTCTGTCAGAAATAGGGACATTGAGTAATAATTAATAATTATTCTTGTCAGTAATCAATTCTAACAAGTTTAATTTTTAATAGGCTCTTCTCCTGTCTTGTTTCACATGCAGTTCCAAATCCCTGCCCATCAGTGCTGTAGAAATATCTTCCAGGCTCGGATCTGTGTACAAGAACAGGCAAGATATCTGCTTGGGCATAATTTTTTGAAGCCTGTACCCATCACAACATAGCTCTATCAAAAATAGGGACATTGAATATATATTATTACTGCACCTGCCCTATCTAACATATTGCTGTATTTCTTCAATATATTAATCATAATCATTAAAATATTCAGAACAAAACCTCTATAAGATATGACAACCTGCAACAATCTGGATGTATGAGATGTTTTATTTTCTGTATTTTTCAGGCTCTCTTGTTACAATCTTGTTTCTCTCTCCAACATTGCCATCACTATAATTCCACATGTTCTATGCTAACAACTTCAAACCTGAAAACATATCTGTAATCAATAATTAATAATTATTCTGGTCAGTAATCAATTCTAATATTTAATTTTTAATAGGTTCTTCTCATCAGTGTCCTGTCTTGTTTCACATGCAGTTCCAAATCCCTGCCCATTAGTGCTGCAGCCAGGCTCTGGGTTTGTGTGCAGGAAGTTTGTAGTTGAAATCTGCTTGGGTATAATTTTTTGAAGCCTGTACCTCATCACAGCATAGCTCTGTCAGAGATAGGGACATTGAGTATAAAATTATTACTGCACTATATTTTAAAACCTGCCCCATCTAACATTGCTGTGTTTCTTCATAATCAATAAAATATTCAGAACAAACCTCTATGAGATATGACAACCTGCAACAATCTGGATGTATGAGATGTTTTATTTTCTGTATTTTCAGGCTCTCTTGTTACAATCTTGTTTCTCTCTCCAACATTGCCATCATTATAATTCCATATATAAATCTGTCAGAGATAGGGACATTGAGTATAAACTTAATTGAAAACATATCTGTAATCAATAAGTCACTAACAAGTTTAATTCTTAATAGGCTCTTCTCTGTGTTGTTTCACATGCAGTTCCATCCCTGCCCATCAGTGCTGTAGAAATATCAGCCAGGCTCGGGGGGTCTGTATGCAGGAACAGGCATAGTTGAAATCTGCTTGGGTATAATTTTCTGAAGCCTGTACCTAATAATAACATCACAGCACAGCTCTGTCAGAGTCAGGGACATTGATTATAAACTTTATTGTGAAAACATATCTGTAATCAATAATCATTATTCTTGTCAGTAATCAATTCCTTCTCATCAGTGTAACAAATTTCCTGTCTTGTTTCACATGCAGTTCCATCCCTGCCCATCAGTGCTGTAGAAATATCAGCCAGGCTCGGGGGGTTTGTATGCAGGAACAGGCATAGTTGAAATCTGCTTGGGTATAATTTTCTGAAGCCTGTACCTAATAATAACATCACAGCACAGCTCTGTCAGAGACAGGGACATTGAGTATAAACCTCTATAAGATATGACAACCTGCAACAATCTGGATGTATGAGATGTTTTATTGTTTTTATGTTTCTGTATTTTTCAGGTTCTCTCTTGTTACAATCTCATTGTTCTGCCACATGTTCTATGATTATATGCTCTAACAACTTATCTATAATCAATAATAATTTTTATTGTCAGTAGCTCTTCTCATCAGTGTAACAAATTTCCTGTCTTGTTTTGCATGCAGTTCCAAATCCCTACCCATCAGTGCTCAGCCAGGCTCGGGTCTGTATGTAGGAAGAGGCAAGATATTTGTTTGAAATCTGCTCTGAAGCCTGTACCTAATAACAGCATCACAGCATAACTCTGTCAGAGATAGGGACATTGAGTATAAATTTAATTGAAAACATATCTGTAATCAATAAGTCAGTAATCAATTCTAACAAGTTTAATTTTCTTCTCAACATGTTGAACATACGTTGAAACGTTTATATAGGAACAATGGTGGAAAATATCAGAATCAGATTATCTGGATTCTCTGAGTATGACCTGTTTGCAGTTTGCAATGAAACAGAGATGCAATGGGTGCTTGACAGTGCCTTGCCCTTTCACTACCTATGCCTCAAACATATAAGCAAGTTTGAAAAAATTGTTTACAACAAGTGTGGCAGAATTGCTGGATTTTTTGTGAATTTTTACACAGATAATTATGGTTATTATTTCATGCTTAAAATATTCAATAATCATTGGTTGAGTAATTGCTATAATTTCTTTGCAGACCATAGGATGAATATTGTCTCATACCCAAGCTTGAAATGGATGCATTACAAATTCAGGATATCTACAAATCATAATATTGAATTTGTTACAACAGACAGTGGCCACTTGTACAGTGGGGATGATTTTGATCCCGATTGTGTGTGGTACTCTAAGCATATATACTTGAATGAGATTATTATGTATTTCATAAGAGAAAAATTCAAACACTGTGACTCTGATTGCATTGCAAAGATTCTAGGTGGGAGCAATCTCAGCGGAACATGCAATTGTGGGAAACAATTATCTACATTAAAAATTTAATTTCAGATAGAGCAGAAACAGCAGAGAGAGAGCAGAAACAGCAGGGAAAGCAGAGCAGTGGGAGAGAGGATTGAATCAAAGGTATGGAATTTTTTGACAGAAGATCTATTTACAAATATATAAAATCAGAATCACTTGTTGGGGATTTCAGGCATAGGTTCTCTGGACTCTCTGAGCATGACTTGTTCTCTGTGCAGAATGAAACTGAGATGCAGTTGGTGCTTTCAAGTGATTTTGCTTTTCACTACCTGTCCCTGAAATCCATGACAAGATTAGAAATATCCATGTTCAATACATGCAAAAGAATTGTTGGATTTTTTGTGCATTATTCTGTAGAGTGTTATTATTGGCATTGTGGATTTGCAGGTACAGGCTTCAGAAAATTATACCCAAGCAGATATCTTGCCTCTTCCTACATACAGACCCGAGCCTGGCTGAGCACTGATGGGCAGGGATTTGGAACTGCATAAGACAGGAAATTTGTTACACTGATGAGAAGAATTAAACTTGTTAGAATTGATTACTGACAAGAATAATTATTAATTGTTGATTACTCAATGTCCCTATCTCTGACAGAGCAATGCTGTTATGAGGTACAGGCTTCAAAAAATTATACCCAAGCAGATTTCAAACAAATATCTTGCCTCTTCCTACATACAGACCGGAGCCTGGCTGCAGCACTGATCAGCAGGGATTTGCATGTGAAACAAGACAGGAAATTTGTTTTATTAGAGTTGATTACTGGCAAGAATAATTATTATTGATTACAGATATGTTTTCAGGTTTGAATAGTGATGGCAATGTTTCAGAGAGAAACAAGATTGTAACAGGAGAGCCTGAAAAATACAGAAACATAAAATTCAATAAAACATGTCATACATCCAGATTGTTGCAGGTTGTCATATCTTATAGAGGTTTGTTCTGAATATTTTATTGATTTATGAAGAAGCACAGCAACATGTTAGATGGGGTAGATGCCTGTGCAGTAATAATACAATGTCCCCATCCTCTGACAGAGCAATGCTGTGATGAGGTACAGGCTTCAAAAAATTATACCCAAGCTGATTTCAAACAAATATCTTGCCTCTTCCTGCACACAGTCCCGAGCCTGGATGATATTTCTACAGCACTGATGGGCATTTGGAACTGTATGTAAAACAAGACAGGAAGAGCCTATTAAAAATTAAACTTGTTAGAATTGATTACTGACAAGAATAATTATTAATTGTTGATTACAGATATTACTCAATGTTCTTATCTCTGACAGAGCTATGCCGTGATTCTGTTATTAGGTACAGGCTTCAGAAAATTATACCCAAGCAGATTTCAAACAAATATCTTGCCTGTTCCTACACACAGACCCCAGAGCCTGGCTGATATTTCTACAGCACTGATGAGCAGGGATGGAACTGTATGTAAAACAAGACAGGAGAAGAGCCTATTGAAAATTAAATGTTAGAATTGATTAGATTACAGATATGTTTTCAAGGTTTATTTTTTTTGCATCGATTATGAAGTTGTTAACATAGATCATGTGGCAGATATTATAATAGTGATTGCAATGTTGAAGAGAGAAACAAGATTGTAGCAAGAGAGCCTGAAAAATACAGAAAATAAAACATCTCATACATCCAGATTGTTGCAGGTTGTCATATCTCATAGAGGTTTGTTCTGAATATTTTATTGATTATGAAGAAACACAGCAATGTTAGATGGGGCAGGTTTTAAAATATAGTGCAGTAATAATTTTATACTCAATGTCCCTATCTCTGACAGAGCTATGCTGTGATGAGATACAGGCTTCAAAAAATTATACCCAAGCAGATTTCAACTACAAACTTCCTGCACACAAACCCAGAGCCTGGCTGCAGCACTAATGGGCAGGGATTTGGAACTGCATGTGAAACAAGACAGGACACTGATGAGAAGAACCTATTAAAAATTAAATATTAGAATTGATTACTGACCAGAATAATTATTAATTATTGATTACAGATATGTTTTCAGGTTTGAAGTTGTTAGCATAGAACATGTGGAATTATAGTGATGGCAATGTTGGAGAGAGAAACAAGATTGTAACAAGAGAGCCTGAAAAATACAGAAAATAAAACATCTCATACATCCAGATTGTTGCAGGTTGTCATATCTTATAGAGGTTTTGTTCTGAATATTTTAATGATTATGATTAATATATTGAAGAAATACAGCAATATGTTAGATAGGGCAGGTGCAGTAATAATATATATTCAATGTCCCTATTTTTGATAGAGCTATGTTGTGATGGGTACAGGCTTCAAAAAATTATGCCCAAGCAGATATCTTGCCTGTTCTTGTACACAGATCCGAGCCTGGAAGATATTTCTACAGCACTGATGGGCAGGGATTTGGAACTGCATGTGAAACAAGACAGGAGAAGAGCCTATTAAAAATTAAACTTGTTAGAATTGATTACTGACAAGAATAATTATTAATTATTACTCAATGTCCCTATTTCTGACAGAGCTATGCTGTGATGGGTACAGGCTTCAGAAAATTATACCCAAGCAGATTTCAAACAAATATCTTGCCTCTTCCTGCATACAGACCCAAGCCTAGCTGCAGCACTGATGAGCAGGGATTTGCATGTAAAACAAGACAGGAAATTTGTTACACTCTGACAGAGCAGTGCTGTGATTAGGTACAGGCTTCAGAAAATTATACCCAAGCAGATTTAAAACAAATGTCTTGCCTCTTCCTGCATACAGACCCGAGCTTGGTTGATATTTCTACAGCACTGATGATGGGTAGGGATTTGGAACTGCATGAGACAGGAAATTTGTTACACTGATGAGAAGAACTTATTAAAAATTAAACTTGTTAGAATTGATTATTGATAAGAATAATTATTAATTATTATTCAATGTCCCTATCTCTGACAGAGCTATGCTGTGATGGGTATAGGCTTCAGAAAATTATACCCAAGCAGATTTCAACAAATATCTTGCCTCTTCTTGCATACAGATCCAAGCTTGGCTGCAGCACTGATGAGCAGGGATTTGCATGTGAAATAAGATAGGAAATTTGTTACACTGATGAGAAGAGAATTAAATTTGTTAGAATTGATTACTGACAATATTGATTACAGATTTTATATTCAATGTCCCTATCTCTGACAGAGCTGTGCTGTGAATAGGTACAGGCTTCAGAAAATTATACCCAAGCAGATTTCAAACAAATATCTTGCCTCTTCCTACATACAGACCCGAGCCTGGCTCATATTTCTACAGCACTGATGGGGCAGGGATTTGGAACTGCATGTGAAACAAGACAGGAAATTTGTTACACTGATGAGAAGATCCTATTAAAAATTAAACTTTATAGAATTGATTACTAACTTATTGATTACAGATTTTATACTCAATGTCCCTATCCTCTGACAGAGCTGTGCTGTGATTAGGTATAGGCTTCAAAACAGATTTCAAACAAATGTCTTGCCTCTTCCTGCATACAGACCCGAGCCTAGCTGATATTTCTACAGCTCTGCTGGGCAGGGATTTGGAACTACATCAGACAGGAAATGTGTTACACTGATGAGAAGAGAATTAAATTACAATTGCAGCAAATATTTATTTACCTTGATTGCTGTCTCTGCTGAAATAATCAGGGCTGCCTGCTGCGGATTGATTCCCAACTGCCAAATTCCTGTGCCTGAAATCACACTGAGAGGCTGGACAAAACTCTCCCACAATTGCATATATTATGCAAATTATTCTGCCCCAGTGCCTCAACAATACAATCATAAGTGCAATCTCTAAATTTTTGCCTTATAAAATACATGACAAGCTCATTCAAATATATATAGTTGGAATGTGATACAAACTTTGGATTGAAATCTTCACCACTGCACAAATTCCCATTATCAGTTGTAACAAATTCAATCTTCTTATATTTAGATATCTTGTTAATAATTTTATTTGAATATTTATAATGTCTCCAATTTAAACTCTGAGATGCAATCATGGGCATCCTATACTCAAAACAATGCTCATAGGAATTGTTGAACCAATAATTGTCAAACAATTTCAACCTTAATTTATAATGGCACCTGTCTGTATAAAAATTAACAAAAGATCCAACAATTCTCTTGTTCTTGTTGTACATAATTTTTTCAAACTCACTGATAAAATTGAGATACAGGCATTGGAATGGCCTGTCACTGGCAAGCACCCACTGCATTTCAGTTTCATTCTGCACAGCAAACAGGTCATACTCGGACAGGCCAAAAAATCTAAGCTTTAAATCATCAACAAGTGACTTAGATTTTATGTATTTTGAAATACATCTTCTCTCAAAAAATCCTGTGTCAAGATTATTAGATAGGATACACACTGCCTTCTATAAGTTATTTGCTTGCTGCTGCTGCTGCCTTGTATTCCTCAGAAACTGCTTATGTGCTCAGAACTTGTTGTACCTGTTAAACAAAAATAAATATTAGAATTTTGTTATGTTTATTATATAAAATTTCTTGGGGTTCAAATCAAAATTCTATGCTTAATAAAAAAATATCAGTTGGGTTCAGCAGTGTGTTTTGTATATTTAGTGTGTGTGTGTGTGTATGTGTGTTAATATTTTTTGGCTTTGGTATTTATATAAAATTTCTTGGGGTTCAAATCAAAACTCTATACTTAATAAAAAATATAAATTGGGTTCAACAATGTGCTTTATATATATATGTGTGTGTGTGTGTGTGTGTGTGTGTGTGTGTGTGTGTATCTTGGCTTAGTTTTAAGTGTATCCAAAAAAAATATCAAGAGGGGCATATTTTTAACAAATTTATGGACAACAATCTCACAGAAGTGCCTTTTATAAGTGTAGGCAAATCAATCTGAGGGGGGTCATCATTTGTACACTGTAGCTTCGGGAAATTCCCGAGGGCATTTTTACAAAAATCTTGGATTAGACGGGGTGCTACACTTGAGCAAAAAACTCATATGAGCATGTTGAGCTTGTTTTAAGTGTGGCCAATTCTGCCCGAGGGGGGCTCATCATTTGTTGTCCCAGTAGTATCATCAATTACACTACTAAGCGGCCCCGGCGCCCACCCAGCGTCGAATAACATGGGTACCTGGGGGAAACCCTGGGGGGTAAAGGCGGTCAGGGGCGTGATGCTGATCACATCACCCCCACTCACGAGCGGATCAAGAAAGTGTGGGGCGTTACCCCCACACCTCCTATACGCCTTCATGGCGTGGTGCTATGCACAGGGGAACACTTACCTTTTTTTTTTACCTTTTGCCCTATACCTTTGCTGTCGTTGACAATGAAGTTGCTGAGCTTGGTGCTAATCATGTCCATGATGCCCACCTTCTCTTTGTGGAAGTTGTGATTGCCTGCATTTTCTTCGCCTGCGATAACCAGCAATCGATCTACAAGCTTGCTTACATCGTGCACCCAAACAAAATCTTTAGGTAGAGTATTGTAGAGTTTGACACCGCTGCCAGTCTTTAGCTGGGTCCATATGGGCTTGATGAGGTTCCTGTACTTTTCTCCACTGATAGATTTCACGCGATTCTGTGTCGCGTCGTTGTTTTGGTACAGGGCGTCCGTCATGATCAAAATTTCTGTGTAACTTTGGTAATCCTCGTCTGTATAATCTTTAGGTTGCTTTTTGGTGATGTGTTCCCACAGTCCCACGGTGCCAGGATACCTGGTCCAGCTGTTCTTCTCGCCCAAATTGATTTTCACGTCGTCGCCCTCGAACGTGACTTTCGACTTTCCAATCTTCCAAACCACAGCCTCGTTATGTTCCATGGTCGGGTACAATCCGAATACCTCGTCTCTTTCGAATTTCCCGGTGCTTAGGTAATCCCTCGCCAACGGACCCAGCTCGACTAGCTTGTCCGAAGAGGTACTGCCTAGGGCCAGACGTCTCGGAGCCGGAGCAAGTTCGAACGGAGTAGTGTGAATGCTGGATATCGGTGTGGGTATGGTATAATTTCGAGCAGTAAGTGGCACAAGCTCGTTGATTAACTCTTTGTTTTGCTCGGTGACATCTTTGATTTCTTTACCAAGTCCACTGATGGCATCGATGATAGGCTGGTCCTGACGCTTTTTCTCTTCGTAAATTCCACGATTCTCGGATTTCCAACCCTTAAACCGTTTTGCCAGGTAGCTACGCAGCTTCAGGTTGTCGTCTGCAAGTTTGCGTTTCATTTTTTTGTATTTAGTTATTTATAATAGATCTTGCAACGTTGCAACGTTTAGAAAATTATTAATTTTGTTTCTGTATTTTCCGTTATTGGGTTTCCTCGTCATGTCTATTGTGACAAATCCGAAATCATCTTGGTTCCGGCATGAAGAGCAAAATTTGGAAAACTGATTGTAGTTTATTTCCCCACCTACATAATCATCGTAAGCATGTTTTAAATTGGTGTAGTCTTGACGAAACAAACAAATGAAATTAGCATTGTCTCGGAGTAGCTGCTTGGGGATTTTGGAAAAAGTCTGAACAAGATAGAAGCAGTCCATGCCTCTGTACCGACCCTGAGTAAAATAATTGCGAATTTCGTTCTGGTTCTCCAGGATCACATCGTCAAAAACCACCACCGAATTTTCGAGACAGCAGTCTAGTGATATCACTTCAGAAGCAAATATAGCTATGCCTAGCCCCTCGTACAGTTTCGACAGCTGACGATACTTAGATTGCTCCAAGCTTTTGGAGAAAACAGTGCCTGTTCTTCCAGTTTAACCAGTTGGGTGCAAGAAGAAAATTATCAATGAACAACGTTTTTTTTCCACATCCAGAAGGTCTAACAATAAGACAGCGAATGTTGTCGGGTAGAAGCTCGCCATTTTTGCTATCATGACGTTCCGATGGAAAATCTGGCGGTCGCCGTACCACGTCCGAAGCACCCGTTACACAATCACCCCGTTTGCATCGATCCAAATTTTTTCCTCGAGTCCCAGCATTTTCACCAACAATTTGTCACCTTTTCTACGTAATACTTTTTCAATAAGATACGTGTCGGGTATTTTGTTTTAGAAAGTTCCTCTTCATAAAATCTTCCTTTCAGAATTTCGTCGGGATTATATTTTATTATATACGTGTGACGGTTTCCGGGTAAGACTCGAACTACGGTGAAAAGTTCCGTACTCCAAATTTTTGTAAAGCCCTTTTCGAACGAACGCTTAACTTTACTAATTCTCACCTGATCTCCAATTTTGTATTTCGGTTTCTTACTTGTAAATTTGTACTTTGGACAATAAACCGTAGAAATTAAACGTCGCTCGTCAGATTTGTTGACGTCAGCCGGTTTCATGTTTATCGTGCGATGCAAACTGTGATTATAGGTGTTAACGAGTTCCGGAAACATGTCGAGCCACTTCTAATTCCCCTGAAGCGTGAACTGTTTCCACATCCGTGTTTTGAGAGTGCGATTAAAACGTTCCACTATGCTGGCTTTGATGTGACTAAAGGTTGAGTAATGTTGAATATTTCGTTTTTGAATAAATTGTTGAAAGACAGAGTTGTAGAATTCTCTTCTGTTGTCTGTGTGAAGAAATCGAGGTCGCCTGCCACTTTCATCGAAAATAGTTTTGAATGCTTCCACTACACAGATTCCTGTTTTTGCCTTGAGGGGCAAAGCCCACGCAAATTTTTAAAATGTGTCTATGATGGTGAGAAGATACTTGTATCCCTTGTTCATTTTATGTAAATTCTTCAGGTTGCCACTGCTCATTTCCACAAGGTCAGCCTGCCACAAGTCGTCTATGCCTTTGGTCACTACCGCCAGTCGTTTGTAGTTTCGCCGTGCAGGTTTGTGCAGCTCGTTCACGATAGCCTGCCTAAACATTACGCGAAAATAAGAATATAGCTTGGATGGGATATCTGGCTGCAGACAATGCCGGGTTTTCTATGTACAGCTTATCACCTACTTAAATGTCGATAATTTGAGTGTCATCTACGGCATAGGCAGTCTCGCGAGTTTCGGGGTGGGTGAAATCGACTAACTCCTCTCCTCTTATTTTAGGCTCGTCACTGATGTTCGTCACGGTCATGGTAGGGTAGTGGGTTGCGTGAGGCAAAGACCAGTATGAAACGTTGACGAACTGAATTGTGCCAGCGAGGAAAAACTGGTGATAGGCTTTGGCAGGAGTCAGCATGTAGAGTTTGGCACCCGGATGGAAGAGCGAGGAAAATTCCCTGTTTGGAATGCTGTACAGTTCTAAAACAATAGTGGACTTGAGATTGTCGATGCTGGCGTTCAGGGTGTTTACATTGGTTCGAACCTCGCTCTCCACGTCCTCCAATCTACCGTTTATCGATTCCAGGTGTTCCTCGATAGCACGGACAACAGTGTCGTAATCGGGCTTGATCTTCACATCGAAAATTAGCCTCTTGAATTTTTCGTTTAAATCATGTAGTTGGGTACTGAAATTGGCTATGGCAGTAGATAGTAAATGTGCCTTCTAGGTCAACCCTGATTTTTTGACCTCTAAGAAAATCGCACCAAAACCTCAAAAACTCACTTTCTCTCCACGTTCCGCGTCTCATTTATTGCGCTGACGATGTTTCACAGCGAAGAAAAGCAGTGATGAGTAAATGCACTTTCTCATCCTTGAAGGATGAATGCGCCTTATCGTAATTTTCTAAGTCCGGCCATGTTTATATATCGTGACCTTTGTAAACCTCAAAAAAATGCTCGGAACGATGTGATCTCTGCCACACACACGCGCGCGCCTCTTATTATTTCTGTATTGTGACGTGTTTTTTTTCAAGCAAAAAACAAATAATAATTGTTTTTTTTTAGGATTCCTGGCCCCTAACCCCGCCAGGGTGCGTTGTGCCCAACCAAAAAAGAAAGGTTCTAAAGGCTGCGGTTAGATAACCACAGCTCTGTAGAGTTTCACGTGTTTTATTTTCTCAAAGGTCCTATGGGACACCTCTGTTTGTCAAAAATTCGAGATATTTGCAATTTAACGCAGGACTTGGAAAAAAGTTTCGGAAAATTTTTGGTTCCATGACGACCTATGTTTATTTTGGTATGGGAGGACAGAGGACACCGAGACTCGACCGACACACTAAACCCGACCTCTCTACGCGTACTGTACGTCACCAAAAAAAAAAATCGACAAGGGGAGATTTTTCGATAACTCTTACTGTTTCCAAGGTACTTATCTTTTTTGATAGACGACAACGACGGAGTCATCAATGAGTAAACATCTGAACTCGGTGAACAAGTCAACTTTTTTCAGTACGTCAATATTTTTTTTTCTTATTTCTTAGTGAATGGGTTAGGTGACTTGCAACGACGAAGGCCTTCTAGCAACACGTACTTAGCTTATGCCGGCGTAATTCGCTAAACTATGTCTTTAACTATTGTTATTTAGGAACCGTCTCAGTCCTGTTGTTAATTTGGAAAAGGTAATTGATCCAAAAATAACAATGGGGAGGGCAATTAAAGGTTCCAAATGACAATAGTTAGAGTTTCTCCAATCTAGTAAAGTGTGGATTGGTTGAAATCTCCAAGGCGTATTTTGCATTTTTTTTCAAATATGAACACGTTAAAACTGAACTGGGCTAATAATATCTTAATTGCAATTATTTTTCAAAAAAAAAACTTCTGCAACACAGAAATGTTGGCAAGAATTCCCATGTAACCTAGTTGTTTTTACTCAAACAAAATCAATAGTTTTACATTCCAAACATTCCCCAAGTGTGCGTGCGTGTGTGTATATGTGACGTCGACCTGTTAAGAATGTCACGTCAATAACACTAGCTTGGATATGTCATAACCTTCTTTTTTATAGAGAAAAGAGAGAGAGAGAGAGAGAGAGAGAGAAGGTCATGTAACTGGTGATTTGCTTGGCTAAGGGGAATTTTCTGAGAATTCTTTCCATTCCAAATATTCTTGTATATGTGTGTGTGTGGTTGTGTAGAGATTGATGCGCTTATATATGTGTGTAAACATTAAGGCATTGACTTGTTAAGAATGTTACATCAATAATACTGTCTCGGGAATGTAATGCTCTTCCTTTTTCTCTATAAAAAAGAGAAATTTGTGTTGATTGTTTGGTGAAAAAGAATTTCCTAATTATTTGTTTTGTCACAAGAATTGTTTGCATTCCAAACATTCCTAAGTGTTTGCATAAAGATTGATACACTTACAGCTATATATGTGCATTAACTTGTTAAGAATGTCAGATCAATAATACCGGCTCGGAAATGTCATGTCCTCTTCCTCTATAGAAGGTCATATTAATGTGCTAATTGGTTGGCTAAGGGGGATTTCCTCATTAGTAAATTGAAGTTATAAATACGAACGTATAAAGGTTTTGCTAATATGGAATGCTAAAGCTCAGTACTTGGCTCTCTCAGGGATTCGAATTCTATTAGGTTAAACAGCATAGAAATTTCACAGCAAGAATTCTCATATTTACTGACGATATTCTTAACAACCTGTGTTCTGATTCCACTATAAACTGTATACAAAATATGCAGTCCCTAGAATGAGATGGATGAGGCTTATGAACCTCGACCTATACAGTCGTACAATCTGGCAATGAATGGATGTTTTCTTTTTATTAAGCATAGCACAGTGTTTTCGCTTATTTTAATATCAGGCAACAATCTTAGAAAGTGGCCCCAAGAATACAATTTAAAATCACTAATGTGATATGAATATTTTTACTTGTCTGTATTTGAATATGAAAGTGAGGTACTTTAAATAATTGAGGGGAACAATCACAAATAAGCTTGCAACGGTATTGGGAGGGGTCACGAGTTCAAACTTCAGACGATTTCCGTTAATCTGCTAAGGCGATATCAGTACGAAAATTTGTAAAAAAGAAGAGGCAATTTTGGATAATGGCAGCGATTAGGATGAATAATGATAATTATGATGAAATTGATGTGTGGCACTTAGAAAACAAAACTTCAAAGTGTATTGCACCAACAGCTACACCCTCCCGAATTACAAGGCAGTTAACAGAGGTGTATATTTGTTGGTTTACGAGTCTGAGGGCTTAAGTTAGTATGTTCACTATAGCTATACATATTAAAAATTGAAATGACCTGAGCAATAAAATATAACAATACCGATTCTGGCTTTTTGTCGGATGACGAAGTGGTAACGTTGTTGCAATCACACCTCTGATGGTGTATAAACTTAAATGTTTTGCATAACATGAAATATTGTTAATGGGAATGTGTTGTTTCTAATGTTAAATATAGAAAGCAGATAACAAGAAAAAGAAGAAAAGAAATGTTGCAGGTAGATACGGAGCCTCAACCCAAACACATATATGATCAGACAGGATGTCAACAATGCATTCATAACTAACATTTGATTATTCAAAAATTGAAATAGTGCAGTGGGAAACTACCAACTAACCAACTCTCTAGGCTTTTTAAACCCGAAGAGAGCAAATACAAGCACAAGCGTAAATAATTAAATAAGTTACAAGGGGTTCGAATCTTTTGATCTAGGTATGGATGCAGACAGGTACTAAGTTTTGTGTGTGACACAATTGATAATGGAAAATCCCCTTCAATATAATAACATAGTGGTAATGTTGGTCTTGCCTTGTTCCCATCGATAACATAGTGGTTACACGAAAGAAAGGAAGAAAAAAAATTAAAACACTGTCCCCTATTAAGAAATACTTCTCGAAATTATTCAACTACTTTTTTCTCTTCCTATCTTCGTAACTAAAAAAATGTTTTGTCAAACGTTTGGATGACTATGAAAATATTGAAACATATGATGTAATAATAAAACGTTGTTGCATTGTAATCAAATGAATTCGTTGAATATGTAGAATATGGTAGGATATATCTTAAAATGTTAGAAGCTATTTGTTATGGTATTCTTTCTCTTTCTCTCTCTCTCTCTCTACTCTTTCTTAAATTTTCATTATCATAGTTAAAATTAATCCAAGAGAAAATATATATTTTGTTTTGACATGCGAAACATGCAATAAAAATGCATGATCAATAGTTAAGGTCAAGAGCTGAATAAACAGTAAGGGTGATGCACGCAAGCTTCTAGTTGTGTGATTAGTACAAAATTGAGAGATGGAAGGCTTTTGTTGCTAAACCTTCGAGTTTAAGAAGGCAAAAGAATTAGTTGGTTAATACGGAGCTAATTAGAAACTGCCATCCTCGAAGCTTCATGCTGCAAGCCTCGCTCTTTACAAGTTTATTTCCGACATGATCCTCATGCTTTTTTTTGTTACAGATAACATCAAATGCCGTGACATGCGATTTTCTGGCTTTTCTATTCACAACACAAATACTTATGTTTTTTTTATATCGCAACGATGAAGATAATTAGTACTATATGGGTGTTCGGTGAATCTCAGACTTCCAAGAAAAATAAAACTCCTGTAGGATTTTCCGTGATTTATCGTTCTTATATAAACGTTGAAACGTTTAAGAACGTATAAGAACGTTTACCGAAACGTTTCAACGTTGAAAACAATTTGTACTTATCCTCAGCAAAATTTATATATATTCTATTACAGTCTTTACAGATTTATTTTGGATTCATCTCCATCTTCGTTTTGGTCCTTTACCATCAGGTTTCCCAACAAGATTCCTGTAAAATCTCCTTTATTCCTTTCTCATTCGTGCCCACCTAAGTATTTGTGATTTAATCATCAATCTAATAATACTTGGAAACTAACATAAATTATATACTTCTAAATTATGTAACCTTCACCATTCACTTGTTTCTTCATCCCTTTTAAAATATTTTTTCCTAAGAATCTTATTTTCAAATACTCTCAATGTCAATGCAAGGGATCAAGTTTTCGCATCCACAGGCACAATTACTGTTATTGGATATTTTAACATTTAGTATCTTAGATATTAAACAAGAAGACAAAAGTTTATGAAGAAAAAAGTAACATGCATTTCCTGAATTAAGCCTACTTAAGAGACCTGTAGGAAGACCAAAACAAAAATGGAGAAACAACGTTGAGATGGACCTAAAGGAAATCGGTAGGGATAGAAAAGAGTATATAGAACGTACTGCGATACTCATCTTCACGATTAGTCAAACGTATCGTTCATTCGCTGTTCATATTTTCCATCCTTAAATTCTAATAATTATGTATTTTATCTAACAACAGATTAAATTAAATACCAAACATTATCGAGAAGCAATCCCCAAAACATTATACTAAAATATTAACATTATAATAAGTGTCCTTGCATAGCCATTTCAGTCTTCAAACTGCCTCCAATAGCTTCCATACGTTGATTCGCAATTAGTCAAACGTGTCAAATGTAACTGTTATTAGTAAACGTACGAGGAAAAATATGTTTTGTAGAAATTCTCTTCTCAATAAGAATACTATATTACTACCTTTATTACATTAAATATTAATTAATTAATTCTCTAGCACTCTTGATTCTGAAAATTCGTGGTTACAGTTCAATTTGTACTTATCCTGAGCAAAATTTATATATATTCTATTACAATCTTTACAGATTTATTTTAGATTCATCTCCATCTTCGTTTCGGTCCTTTACCATCAGGTTTCCCAACAAGATTCCTGTAAAATCTCCTTTATTCCTTTCTCATTCGTGCCCACCTAAGTATTTGTGATTTAATCATCAATCTAATAATACTTGGAAACTAACATAAATTATATACTTCTAAATTATGTAACCTTCACCATTCACTTGTTTCTTCATCCCTTTTAAAATATTTTTTCCTAAGAATCTTATTTTCAAATACTCTCAATGTCAATGTTAGGGATCAAGTTTTCGCATCCACAGGCACAATTACTGTTATTGGATATTTTAACATTTAGTATCTTAGATATTAACCCTCGGATGCATGTCACTTTTTTTTACAACTTTACATATGTGGAGTCAATTTGACCCCAATGCAATTATGCATTGAAATAAGTACGACAGATTAAATAGTTCAGCTAATATGGTTTATTGATCAATAATTTCCATGAATATAACATAGGAAACAATTATCCTTTTATTATTATTATTTAAACCCCCCCAAAAAAATAACAATGTATTGACAATTCACTGTTCTACTTATTAATGCTAGTTACACTTCGCTCGCAATTATCAGAACTTCAGTTGACCTGAGAAACAGTATTTTAGAGATAACACAATACAGCACTAAATATTATTTTATCTAGAACAAATAAATTTAAAAAATAAAAATTAAAAATTTATAAAAAAGAAATAAAAAGAAGAATGTGCCGGCCTCCCATGGCAATTAAATACACCTCATTCGCATTCTGAGCAGAGCACATTCACACTACTGTGGACCTTGCACACAGGTTTCCCACATCTTCTGCAACGTTCCGTCGTCTGCCTGTCCTCTTGTCTTGTACAGACCTGGCATCTTACTCTTTTCTTTGAAGATCTATCCTCCAGTCTCTGTGCCTGCCTTACTACGCCGCAAAGTTTCATTGCCTCGGTTACTGGTTTCTTCAGGTTCAAGCTTTGGCACCTCCCCCGCATGTGAGGAAGAATCAACTCATTCGCCAACTCGATAAGGAACATACGGCGTCTGAGACTGACGCCTGATTGGTAATCAGAATGCTGTGACAAGTAGCATGTGTATGCATTGAGAACGCCTACATTGATTACATTATAGAAGAGGGCCATTGGCCATCGAAGTGTCTGTCTTCTGCAGGTACATGTTTGAACCAGTTTGTCCATGGCGTCCACTCCACCCTTTGTTTGGTTGTAAAACTTTATGATTTCTGGCTTCTTCTTAGAATCATCATCACGAATGTGTATGTCATGATGCATGGTGCTGAGTAGAATGACATTCTTGTTTTTCTTCGGCACGTAGCTTACCAGGGTCTCATTTTCATGGATGGCGAATTGTGATGTGCAAGGCTGTCTTGTCTTGATATTGGTAAGAGCAGGTGGGATTTCACGTTTGTTTTTCTTTACTGTTCCAACAATGGTTACATTTTGTAACATGAGATCGTTAGCCTAGTCATGACTTGTGAAAAATTGGTCAGTTGTGATATTTCTTTCAGAGTTCCGCAGTGTGTAGCACATTTTCTTCAAGACGTTGCATGCGAGGTTCTTTTGAACTGGCTCTCCTGGATGTCGTCCCAAGTAGATTCGACCGTCTTTGGCGTAAAAGTTATCAGCATCGCACAACCAGAAGATCTTGATGCCGTTTTTTGGCAAGCTTACCTGGCATGTATTTCACGAACTTGCATCTCCCACGGAAAGGCACTAACTGTTCATCAATCGTAAGAAAGGCGACGAGTACCAATGATTCTGCGACAGTTTTTGATAAAAAGTGTCCAGATATATCGAAATGCGGCCATGTGATTAGTCTCCAGACGTGCAGCGCCAGTATGTTTGTCATCAGATCAGAGCAGTCTTCTGATGTCTTTGAAACGATTTACTCCAAAGATTGCTTTGTACTTCGGGTTGGAGAATTTGTTGAGAAAAAGCTCACGAACAGGAACATCCCAACTTCTCTCAGTTGGCCTCGATCCACGCCAAATACATCTGCGCATGCGCACTTTGCAGTGAGTAATGGCAGGGTGGGAGGTTGACCTTCATATGATTGCGTTTAGTTTGGGCATAATTGAAGATAATATGTAGGATCAATTTCCCTTTATGAATGTTTTCCTGCTGTTTTCAGGCTAGGGTCAAAATGACCCCACACATGGAAAGGAGGGGTATTGTTAAAAAACATTAAAAATATAATTTAAAATAAATTGTAAGAAATTTATTTATACATGTTCCTATAGCTGAAGTTGCATTTTAAGATGTCACAGAAAATCAGAATTATTTATTTAGATTTTATTGTAATACCAAGAAATAAACAGACAGTGGGGTCAAAATGCACATGCACATGCATCCGAGGGTTAAACAAGAAGACAAAAGTTTATGAAGAAAAAAGTAACATGCATTTCCTGAATTAAGCCTACTTAAGAGACCTGTAGGAAGACCAAAACAAAAATCGAGAAACAACGTTGAGATGGACCTACAGGAAATCGGTAGGGATAGAAAAGAGTATATAGAACTTGCTCAAGATAGGGACAAATAGAAGGTCTGTGTTGCTGCAGCCATGAACCTTCGGGTTTAAGAAGGCTAGGAAGTTAGTTAGTTAAATAGTTAGTTAGTTAGTTAGTGTGTCTCACTGCTACACGGAAAATCCTACAGGAGTTTTATTTCTCTTGGAAGTCTGAGATTCATCGAACACCCATATAGTACTAATTATCTTCATCGTTGCGATATAAAAAAAACATATGTATTTGTGTTGTGAATAGAAAAGCCAGAAAATCGCATGTCACGGCATTTGATGTTATCTGTAACAAAAAAAAGCATGAGGATCATGTCGGAAATAAACTTGTAAAGAGCGAGGCTTGCAGAATGAAGCTTCGAGGATGGCAGTTTCTAATTAGCTCCGTATTAACCAACTAATTCTTTTGCCTTCTTAAACTCGAAGGTTTAGCAACAAAAGCCTTCCATCTCTCAATTTTGTACTAATCACACAACTAGAAGCTTGCGTGCATCACCCTTACTGTTTATTCAGCTCTTGACCTTAACTATTGATCATGCATTTTTATTGCATGTTTCGCATGTCAAAACAAAATATATATTTTCTCTTGGATTAATTTTAACTATGATAATGAAAATTTAAGAAAGAGTAGAGAGAGAGAGAGAGAAAGAGAAAGAATACCATAACAAATAGCTTCTAACATTTTAAGATATATCCTACCATATTCTACATATTCAACGAATTCATTTGATTACAATGCAACAACGTTTTATTATTACATCATATGTTTCAATATTTTCATAGTCATCCAAACGTTTGACAAAACATTTTTTTAGTTACGAAGATAGGAAGAGAAAAAAGTAGTTGAATAATTTCGAGAAGTATTTCTTAATAGGGGACAGTGTTTTAATTTTTTTTCTTCCTTTCTTTCGTGTAACCACTATGTTATCGATGGGAACAAGGCAAGACCAACATTACCACTATGTTATTATATTGAAGGGGATTTTCCATTATCAATTGTGTCCACACACAAAACTTAGTACCTGTCTGCATCCATACCTAGATCCAAGTCCTGCGTTAAATTGCAAATATCTCGAATTTTTGACAAACAGAGGTGTCCTATAGGACCTTTGAGAAAAAAAAACACGTGAAACTCTACAGAGTTGTGGTTATCTAACCGCAGCCGTTAGAACCTTTTTTTTTGGTTGGGCATCACGCACCCTGGCGGGGTTAGGGGCCAGGAATCCTAAAAAAAACAATTATTATTTGTTTGTTTGCTTTAAAAAAAAAACACTTCACAATACAGAAATAATAAGAGGCGTGCGCGTGTGTGTGGCAGAGATCACATCGTTCCGAGCATTTTTTTGAGGTTTATAAAGGTCACGATATATAAACATGGCCGGACTTAGAAAATTACGATAAGGCGCATTCATCCTTCAAGGATGAGAAAGTGCATTTACTCATCACTGCTTTTCTTCGCTGTGAAACATCGTCAGCGCAATAAATGAGACCTGAACGTGGAGAGAAAGTGAGTTTTTGAGGTTTTGGTGCGATTTTCTTAGAGGTCAAAAAATCAGGGTTGACTTAGAAGGCACATTTACTATCTACTTATGGCCGATTCCTGGCTCGCCTCGATGCTGCCAATTTGCTCTTTCACATTGGCAATAATTTGCTGCAGGCTCTCCACGAGTCTCAACTTGGAGCTCTGGGTTGCGAGGTCGTGGACCTGGGTTCTAATTTCCGCAAACAAGGCATGTATCTCCCTTATGTTCTGGTTGGTGGGTAAGGTTGCAACAGACTCCCGAAGCAATTCAATTTCGGTTTGGATGTTTTTGATGTCGTCGGATTTGAGTATTCGGTTGAGAGCCCTCTTCACGCTTTTCAGTTCCTGCAAAGTAGGCAGGGTGGCCACTGTGTTTTGGAGTGACTCCAAAGCTTTTTTCATCGCGTCCAACTCCGAGGCAGCAGCAGCAGCAGCAGCACGTATGCCTTCTTGTAATTGTGTTATGTCGTCCTGGGTGGGGGTGGATTGTTGCAAAGTTTCCAACTTAGTCTGTATGTCGTCGATCAAGTGATGAAAATGCGATAACTCTTATTCGGTGTTTAGATTTTTCCAGCTTGGTAATTTGTTGTTGAACGCTGGCCAAAGTGTCCCTGATACCTGGCAGTTTGGATTCAAGTGCCTCGTGAACATTCGCTAGATCATTTTTGATGACGGCAAGTGCATCCTCGATGTGAGCTATGGTACCTTGCAGCTTCCCGAAGTCCTCGTAGGTCTCGATCTGGAGCTTGATGTTGGCAACGCTACGTGCAATAGCATTCAGCTCACTGGACGAAGGTAGATTGTCGATGAAGTCCTGTAGCGTTTGGAGTTTAGTTTTGACTTCGCTCAGCCTTGATACTTTCCAACGTAGGGATTTCGAACGATTGAAACTGTTCGTGCAATTTGGCAATGCTGGCATTGACGCGATCGTAGTCATCTTGTGTTTTGATGCTGTGGATAATGTTTTGCAGTTCAGTCTGGATGGTACTCGTTTGATCCTGCAAGTGTCGCTTCAGCTGTTCCACGTCGGAGGTTTGCATTTGCTGCACCTTCAGAAGTTCGTTCTGAAGCTTGCCCACACTCAACGTCAGGTTCTCGAGGTTGTCTATTGACGCGAGGTCCGTGTACTTTTGCAGCAGCGATTTAAGCTCTGCATCGATCTTGAGTACGGGGTCCAGGCACTGAGACTGCAGGCTGGCTATCTCCGACTGGAGGCTGGAGTTGAGCGTGGACTGCAGGCCTTGCAGGTCGCTTCGCAGCTTTTTGACCCTGACGTCGAGCATGAGAAGCTCGTCGCCGTGGTCGTCGCGCTTGGTGTGACCGAAAATATCGTTAGGCATTGTTGCCACTGTGGTTATTTATTATAGGGTAGGTGATTCGCATTTCTATGAAAAGAGGGATGAGTTTGTCGTAGTCGTCCAAGAGCTCCACGTACAGGCGATCGCCAGCAGAGACATCGTACGTTGTAGTCGCATCCATCCTATCGTGCTTGATGCGATAGAGGTTCTTGCCTGAGGAAACCTTGGCCTCCCCTTCGTTCTCGGGATTCATGTCGAACTTAAGTTTGCCAGAGATGGGGAACCGGTAATAGTTCAAGTTTTTGTTGAATACATAGAAAGTTTTGCCCACATCCTCGTCGTACTGGGTCAGGATGCTATTCAAGTATATAATTAACAGACCGTTAAGTTTAGATAGCATGGAAGGCAGAAGTTCGTCGAAGCTCGACGACGACGACGACGTGGGCTGGACGGGCACTTCCATAGCTTGCTTCCTGAAGCCAAACAGGTTCATAGGCATGGTTATTTTATAGAAACATTTTCTAGTCGTAAGGTTAAAATTTTGGCCCCCTCTTACTACAAATTGTATTACATACATACATACGTGGCGTTACAAGAGCCCCCCCTGCCTCAAAAGAGGTTTGGTTAGCGCGCAATAGATCAGTATGCTAGAAAAATGCAGAGGGGGATTTTATTTACCAGTCGAATAGTTCTAGTCGAATCCTATCCAACAAACCTAAAATCATCATCCTAGCTCAATTAGGAGCCAAGAAAATCAATGTCTTGGAAAAACGTCTTAAGATATTTGTCTCAAGAAAATATTCTTGACAGACCGGAATTGACACACCGGAAGTCGACTTTCTTAAAGATTAAGATATTTGTCTTAAGACGTTTTTCCAAGACGCTAATAGTCAGTGTTGCCAACTCCTATTGGTAGGTTAGCTTCGCCTGTAAAAGATCACATGGTGAAATTTTCTTGGGGAGGGTTGGCAACACTGAACCCCACTTAAGGTTGACGAGCCTCACCGAGCCGCACTTTAGGGCGCAGAACTCTCTATTTGGCCCTACTTACACTGCACTGAACTTAAACATAAAGCTCCCATCCCCCATTTCTAAAATACATTTACATTAAACATGATATTTATGAGATAATCATTATTGATTGTTTTTATTACTTAACGTCAAAAAAACATGTTCTACAACTAAAATAATCACCTCTTCGTCCTATCTCACCCAATATCTTTCTGTTCCTCTCTTTCCGTCTCCCCCCACCACACATGCACCACAATAAATCTTCTCGTAGGCTTTGTATGTGTATAAACCAAAATTTAATACTCAAAAAAATACTATTTATATTCTTCTTTCCGTCACCCCTCTCACACAACCCTCATTATTATAGGCGTTCACCAGAGCTTAGCGGTAATGTATCGACGTCTTTAAATCAGTGTGTCTTTTCCGAGTTCCAGTCAGGTGGTGTAATGTTTCAGATTCCCATTTATATTCCGAGTCGTGATTAGCTTATGTGTGCAAAAAGTGATGTTAAACCTAACTCTTTACCTCAATAATGCCATTTGTGTATTTTCTTTCATCTGTGGTTCCTTCTTTTCCGGAAAAATAAAGAATTAACTTAATCATTAACTCAACAAATAAAAATGCATCTCTAAATTAATTAATGAAAACTGTTATTACATCCAAGCCACTATTTTATCGTAAATGTAAATTAAATATCATCTCACTTAGTGAAAACATTGTGAAAACGTTTGTAATGAGTGATATAATTTTGTCAAACACATACGTGAATACATATATTAAGTTCTTGAACTATAAATTGGAACATTTAATACTAATTTCAAACGATTAAACGCAATTAAACCGACAATGTAAACTTTTGCGCAATCTTTCTGCTGATTCGCGTTATTGAAACAACATTTAACCAATGAGGACGTTATCTCTTGTCAGAAAATGCTGCATTGGTTAAACTTCCTGTGAAGAAGACTGAGTTACGCCTCCTGCTCCTCCGAAACTAACTTTACTCTGATTGGAGGATTGTATATTTCACAACACTTCCTTGTTGCAGAGCTAGCAATATAATTTGATAAGACGTTGGACTTAGAAAAGTTCCATGCGACAAATTTTTCTAACAGAACTGTACCATTAGGATTACCCGACAGTGTAAAATAAACTAAATATACCGAGCTGCACAGAAACACAATATCGTCGTTCTGGCAAATTTATAATGAAAATTACTGTGTTACGAGTCATTCTTTAAATGTTAGTTGGTCTGAACTTTGCCGTGAGTGTGCATTTGGCTCCAAAAGCTGTCCTATTTTCTGCGGCTGCTCAAGTTGGCATTTGTACTATACTAGTAGCGAGTAAGCTATTCAGTATATTATTTCAGCTGCGGAGGATGAACTAGACTTGCAGATTGTCGGTGTTGATTCAAGACCAAAAGGTCAATTGAAATCTACTGTGAGGAAATAGTCGCGGACTCTATTCTTGAGAGGCATGTAATGAAGTGACGATGTGACTCTATTCAATGAATATTTGACACTCAATAAAAGGCTAATTAGAAGAAGTGGATCCCTTTAAGGTTTTTGCCGCACGGACAAGGTATTTAAATTTGTTGTTATTAGACAACGATTTCATTCCATTTGGCACCGAATAAACTATTCTTAAATATTTTCATGAAACAAGACCTGTAATGAGTAGGTCCTCAGTGTGTGTGTGTGTGTTGGGGGAAGGGGGGCGTGGTAGGTTGATCTTATCCCCAGTTAACAAAATTTTCCTAAAGCATTCCACACCTACTACATTGTCTCCATGTTCATCCATTCAAGAATCCTCCCTTCCTTATTCAAACTTGAACAGCCTAACTCGCAGCTAGTAATTTGCACTTCGAGCAATGTAAATGAAAAAAATCATATTACATTAGGAAGAAGGAACTGGTTGTAAAGAATTGTAACCAATTTTCAATGGGGAAGAAAAAGTAACCTAAAAAAATTCCCTCAAATGATGGTGAAATTTAACTCATGTATACTAATTCTACATCCTGAAAGACAAGAGAGGTGGGTACTGGCACTTGTGGCAAGTGGATGGGAATCACTTTCTGCTACGTTTTTTCGTATCCTTGAATAGTTTAACAGTTAAAAGAAGAATTAAATACTTTGTCACAGTATAGCTAAAAATCGAAAAGTACTTGACACACGTAGCATGTGTGAAAAATGTGGGCCATTTATCTTAGATTTTAGTTAAATGTGAAGAGGCTTGGGCCAACCTTGAAAATATTTTATGGGATGTTTCATATATTTATCACACATAAATATAATATTAGTGATATTCCTTGCTTATTTCTAGCTCTTTCATGCTCATTCTATTAATTTCGCACAAATATTCGAATATTATGACTTTTCTTTTACTTCTACTCTAAAATATTTAAAATGCAATATATTTAAAATTTGCTTTTGTCATTGTCGCGTCATCAGCAGCCATTTTCAGGAATTCACTAAACTAGCTCCAGTTAGCGACGGACAATGAACCCTGGCTAGGGGCCCATACATTCTCGATCTCAACAATTTTGGATGCGAGATGATGAGCACCACGTTCCGGCCGTCTTGCCCCAAGCACCCATTAATTTGAAGCTGAGTGATCCACCGAGCTGCTTTACGGGGGTATACGGCCGGAAAAATTCTCACCTTAGATCACAGACTTCCGCGTATCTTGTAGACGTCCTGCCGACTGACTAGACCACCTCGGCTCCTGTCCTCCATTTAACATTAATCAATCATCAGACTCAATTTCACAAGAAGGAACAATTTTCAATGTAGCGTCCATAAACTTCCGGTTTTAAAAATCGAGTTCATTGGCCTTGCTTCAATAACCATAAGTTACAATCAAAACGAATTTCACTTCTCTATCGTGGTAAGTAACATATTTCCAATATGGCGTCCATCAACTTCCGGTTCTCTAAAATCCAGTTCATTGGCCATGTTCCAATTTACATCCCATACAGCACAACATGGTTTCAGATATGTTACGGATACTTGACTCGTGAAACATTGTAACATTGCAGCAACTTTGCGAAACATTACTGTGATGTTTCAAGTATGTTAGAGCAATGTAAAAATGTCCGCGAATCTAACAGAACATTCGTAATGTTACAGAAACATGTCAGTGCAACTTTACAGAAACATGTCAATATAACATTGCAGAAACATGTCAGGGGAACATCACAGATACATTTCCGTAAGGTTTTGTGATATTTCAGTTACATTACAGTGATATTATTTCACATTATTCCCATACAGCACAACATGTTTTCAGATATATTACGGATACGTAACTCGTGAAACATTGTAACATTGCAAAACATTAATGATGTTTCAGGTATGTCTCAGCAATCTAAAAATATCCGCGAATATAACATAATATTCGTAATGTTACAGAAACATGTCAGTGTAACATTAAAGATACATTTCCGTAAGGTTTTGTGATATTTCAGCTATATTACAGTGATATTATTTTACATTACGCTTATATTGAACGGAATCAGTACTCTATTCACGAGTGCCATATTTAAGGAGGCTTAATGGGGTTAAGCCCCTTTATTTCATTATTAATTTGTAAATCATTTAATGAAAATAAAATTCAAAATATTTGAAACCTAATTACGAATGATATTTAATTATATTTATTTTACTTCTCCTCAAAGGACCACGTATCTCAATTGCTACAATTATTGTAGAGGGGAGAAAATGTGCATAAAAGTACGAAATACACATTCATTCACACCAGACAACAGTTACAAATAAAAAAAAAGGAAAAATACCCTTATTCGCCATCAAATCCTAAACTAACTTAAAATTTGTATAAAGTTTGACATGCAATAATAAAGCTCTCCGGGGTTTGTTGGACCCTGTCACAAAGAAAGTGGGATTTGAGTGATGTGATCAGCATAATGCTCCCCTCCTCTTTACCAATAGATGAGAGGCTGGGTCATTTTTGTGTTGTATGAAATACATTATTGATTATATGAGTCACGGTGAGCTGAACATTCTACTCCAATGTCATATCTGTATGAATAAAAACATTTCTCCTGGACAGAATGCATGTTCCACATGTATGGTTCTCAACCTATATGGTGTTCGAACTTTCAGAATTACACAGCAGTATTCCAAATTAATTTCAAACATCACAAACTGAGGACATGTCTTCAAATACAACTTTCGGATACTAAAATTTACTATGTTACATAATCACCTTTTATCTCAAATAAAAATTCAAAATGAATGTAATAATTAAATAGCAAACTTGAATATTTGTAATTTAACAAACCCTTGTACAGTGGCTCTCAAAAGTTTTAGGACAACGACATTTTAAACTAGGCAACCCAATTTGCACAAGGCGTTGGTGGGTTGCGTGTAGAGTTAGGCTCAATTTCAGGGTTGCCACATGCACAATAAATATTTATAAAATACGTGAAAGAAATAAAAATAAGTATAAGTGTATAAAAGTATTAAAAATATCACTATTATATCCCAAGTGACAAAATTCTTCCTGAAAGAAAAATAATAGGTTTTCTGTATTTCATCGCTGATGAGTCTACAGAAAGGAAAAGAGGTGAGAGAAAACGAAAGGTGACAAAGGACAGGAGAAAGAGAAAGCGAGTGGAGAAGAGGAAGAGTAGAGGAGAGAAGAAAGAGAGGATAGACGAGGAGAGGAGATGTAGTGAGGAGAATGGAAAAAGATTCTAGGAGAGATGAGGAAAATGGAGCAAAGAAGAGAAAAGAGAAGGAAAACGAGATGAGATAAGAGTGGAGAGTAGAATAAAGGAGAGAAAGAGAGAAAAACGAAAAGAAGAGGAGAAAAGAGCGTGGAGTCGGAAATCTAAAACAGGAAAGGAGATACGAGGAGTGGAGATGATTGGGATTGTGATAAGTTGCGAGAAAAGTAGGGAAGGCGATATGAGATAAAAGCAGAGCAGAGGGAGAGGAGGTAAGAAGGAGAAGGAGAAGAGAAGAACAGAAGGGACTGAAGAGAAGAGGTAGTTGCAGAAAATATCGTCTCAGCGTCAAGAATTGATGCATTGGTCAAATTATCGACATGAAATATTCAATAACATTTTGAAATGTATTGGAGAATGTATTAGATCGGTGTGAAATGCCTTTTGGCTTAGTTCAGAGCAAGGTAAAATCTTCCATGTAAGATCTTTCATTTCACCTGCGATTATACCACTAAAACTATTAATGTAGTTTTAATATTTATAAAAATTATCCTACTTTTGTCCACTTCTCGGTTCGTTGAAATGGAAATTATGTAATTTAATATTTCCCCTCCCCCCCATCGTTAATTCCAAACTGAATCATTCCGTTTCACACAGCGTGGACAACGAACACAATGGGATAGGTCTAAAACTTACGAAGATTTTCTGCCACGGAAGGGTTTGAACCTACGACCATCAGATTGACAGTCCTGAACGGTAAACACTGCCATACCAGCTCTCGCTCGTTAAAGTAAGTAGAAGGAGCTGACCAATGTGAAATGTAGATGCAACTCTCCTCCTACATGAAATGTGCAAATAATACTTGTTTGTAACAAAGAAAACGAAGGTAGTACGACTCGTCTAAAACATTTAATGGAGAATTGCACATGATGAGAACGTTTAATTTGATATTTGCAGAGGTATCCTTGCATTGAACTCGAGTGGGAAAAGGGGTAAAATTAGTATGTCCTGAATTGCCAAAAATATAAATAGTTATTTCATTAATATTTGTCAATGTCTTTGAAGGAGTACACAATTATCATTAGAGTATCACAATTCACGATATTATACATGAAAATATCCCTATGAACGTGTGTCAATTCATTTATTTGTTTATTTTTTATAAATTCCATTTGCAGAGCAATGTAGCCACTATACACTTCTATTACAAATAATGTTACCATGCTCTTGTTTATAGTAAAAGGAGAATTAAAAATGAACACCTTCTAAGAAGGATCGAAACTGGGACCGCAAAGATCTCTAACCAATACACCACGCCCTTACCTTCGATTGAAACAACAATTGTAAAATACTATAGGATGAGGACACACATAGCGTACAAATGAAGAGGTCATTTGATTAAACAGCCCGATTTGGCTACACTTAAAACTATGTCAAGATGCCCATATGCCCCAATTGCTCAGGTGTGCTATGCTCTCAATCCCAAGAATCTTGAATCCTAGTGTACAAATGAAGAACCCTCAACAGACAGATTTGGTTACACTTAAAATTATGTCAAGTACCCATATGATCTTATTGTTTATAGCGTGCCACTCTGTCAAAATCCCAAGAATCCTGAATTCTAGTGTACAAATGAAGAAGCCTCAACAGATTGATTTGCCCATGTGTACAAAAGCTACATCTGTGAGATTGTTGTCCATAAGCTTGTCAAAAATATGCCCCTCTTGATATTATTATAGCTACACTTAAAACTAAGCCAAAAATGCTTATATTCTCATGCTCTACAACTTACAGATCAATACAATACAGGATTACCTTGGATAAAGGCAGGCTGCAAATCGAAGTTTCATGTTCTTTCTAATCTTTGATCAATTTCAAGCCCAGGGCAGTAATTACTTAGCTCAGCAATACATTAGCCTGTCAGACAATTTTGATCGGGAAGGCTAATGTATTGCTCTCCCCGGGCAATAAATTATGCACGCCTGGGGGCTTTTATATGCTAGCACGCATGGGATATAATCTGCACAGCTAAAAGGGGGCATTAATGATATTTCTGTGTAATTCACTGAAAGGGCATAAAACTTCAATTAATATTTCTGTGTAATAGAGAGAAATTCTTAGTAAAAGAACATTACCCTCTTGCATGACAGCATGTATGCCTGAGTACAATTCTAAAAAGCTTGTCTCTGATAATATATACACAAGTAAGACATTGAGAATATTCATTGCACAGTTAGAATCCAATTTTGATTGTATTAGCTGGTAACCAGCTCTGGGTTTGAGGCCTCTCTATGGAGAAGTGTTAATATTGCTGCCTTGTAATCAAGAGGCTCCCAGGTATGAAACCTGGTAGAGAGTGTAAGCATAGCCCCATGGATTATTGCCATGTAATCAAGAGGCTTCTGGGTTTGAGGCCTCCCCATGGAGAAATATTAATATTGCTGTCTTGTAATCAAGGGCTCCGGGTTTGAAACCTGGTAAAATGTGTAGGCCTTTCTCATGGCAAAGTGTTGGTATTATATGCCTTGTAATCAAAGGCTTCTGGGTTTGAGGCCTGGTAAAATGTGTAAGATTGAAATACATGTGGCAGAATAATATCCCCGCACGTGAGATTTTGAGAATATTCACTGCAGATTTAAAGTACAACTTTGAACCCCAAGAAATTTTATATAAATACCAAAGCCAAAAATATTAACACACACACACACACACACACTAAGTATACAAAGCACACTGCTGAACCCAACTGATATTTTTTATTAAGCATAGAATTTTGATTTGAATCCCAAGAAATTTTATATAATAAACCAACAACAAAAATGCCAAATCAAGAATATTGTAATCAATGCAATAAGAATATATCCAGCCACAATTGGGCTAAGCACCAAAAGAATTGTAATCCAGATAAATGCAGAACTCTCACAAAAATATGCCCAAAATGCCATAGAAAATATAGCATGGAATACTTCACATATAAACATATAGATACTTGTTCTGCACAGTCATCAACATTGCCAAACAAAATTGATTGGAAATATTGGTGTGATTGCTCTGTATAGCTTAGATTGCATGCTAAGTTTTGCAATTTTCTAGACCAGGAGCTAGATATTGCACACCAGAAACAAGCCATAAAATGCCTCTCCACAAATTATGTGAATATCATGGAGCACACAATAGGACCATGTAGTACAAGTGACCATGATTTGTGGTAACAAATTCAATATAACTATTTATTGTTTTCCCAAAAAACTTTCTTCAAAAATCTGTAATGCACCCAATTTGCACTCTGATCTGCAATAATATATATCCTGTACTCTGTAGAAAGTTCATAGCAATTGCAGAACCAATAATAAGAGCTGTTCTTTTGAAAGCTAACAAACATTCGCACAATTCTCCTAGATCTGTTGTATAGAATTCTTTCAAACTTGCTGAGTATTTTCAGGGATATGTATTGAAAAACCCTGTCACTGGCAAGCACCCACTGCATCTCAGTCTCATTCTACTATGCAAACAGGTCATACTCGGACAGGCCAAAAAACCTAAGCTTGAAATTATTCACAAGTAACTCGGATTGTATGTATCTTGAAATGGATATTCTCTCAAAAAAAATCCATACAGGCAGATATTTAACAACATATCTGTAAAAACATATTACACAGTCAATGATTGCTTCCCGCAACTGCACATAATATTAGCCTCATGCAGTGATTCAATAATACACCTTTAATTGCAATCCATGAATTTTTGTCTCAAAAAATACAAAACAATCTCACTAATATGTATGTGCTCGTGGCATTCAACAAGATCCATATTGAAATCCTCACCACTGTACAAATTCCCATCATCTGTTGTGACAAATTTAACACTGTCACCTAGAAATATTTTGTTCATCCTATTGAAATATTTGTAATGTGTCCAGTTCAAACTCTGATCTAAAATCATATACATACTGTACTCATTATTAAATTTATTGCAGCTGCTAAACCAATAATTTGCATATAATCTCAACATGCTAAGATTGTGATAAGACTTGTTTTTGTAAAAACTAACAAACATCCCTACAATCATCCTGTGCTTGTTGTAAACAATTATTTCAAACTTGCTGATCATCTTCAGGAACAAATATTGGAAAATTCTATCACTGGCAAGCACCCACTGCATCTCAGTTTCATTTTGTACTGCGAACAGGTCATACTTAGACAGGCCAAAAAACCTGAGCTTGAATTCCTCAACAAGTGACTCGGATTTTATGTATCTTGAAATGCATCTCCTCTCAAAAATGCCATACAATTCTGAATGCTACCCATATGTACAACACTATATAGAACAAAACAGGGTACATGTATAATTATTGCACAATTACCTTGAGCTGTCTCTGCTGGGCTGCCTGCTGCAACTCTATGGCACAAAACCAGATTCCTGTACCTGAAATACATATCACACTGAGAGGCTGCACAATTGTTTTCCACAGTTGCATATGTCATGCAAATTATTCTCCTCCAGTGATTTAACAATACAATCACAAGTACAGTCTCTAAATTTTTGCCTTAGGAAATACATAACAAGCTTATTCAAATATGTATAGTTTTTGCAACAGACAAAATCTGGATTGAAATTCTTCGTATTGTATAGATGCACATTCTCAGTTGTAACAAATTCAACCTTCTTATCTATAGACAGGTTGTTAATTTTATTTGAATATTTATAATGTCTCCAATTTACACTCTGAAATGTAAGAATGTACATATACTCTGCAAACAATTCACAGCAATTTTTGAACCAGTGACTGTCAAACAATTTTAACATGTAATAATAATAATAATAATAATAATGACTATCTGTATGAAAATTTACAAAACACCCAACAATCCTCCTGCCCCTGTTGTATGTAAATCCACTGCATCTCAGTTTCATTCTGCACAGCAAACAAGTCATACTCGGACAGGCCAGAAAACCTAAGCTTTAAATCATCAACAAGTAACTCATGTTTTATGTATTTCAAAATACATCTCTGTCAAAAAATCCTGCATCAGAATTATCCATGCAATAATATAAAATTTTTACAATTACCTTGCCTGCTGCCTTATATTGCTTAGTAATTGATGATTGTTAGGAATCTTGCCTGTTGTATCTATAAAAAAAAAATAATATTGTTAATTCATGTATTATTCTTTGTTCAAATCTGGATTATGCTGTACTTTACAAATTTGTTTTACACCGAGATATTAGAGAATTTTTTCCCACAGCTGCATGTATCATGTTGTTTTCTTCCAGTGATTCAACAACAATCAGAAGTACAATTTCTGCATGTTTTGAGTAGCATACAAGTTCTGGATTGAAATCCTCGCTACTGTACAAATTCCATCATCTGTTGTGCAAAAATTTATAGTGCAATTTGAACTCTGATCTGAAATTAGGTACAGTTTGTGAGTTGTTGAACCAGTGATTATCATATATTCTCAGTAGGGAGTTATAATAATAATAATAATAATAATAATTGTTTTTGTAAAAATTGACAAAGAATCCAACAATTGTCCTGTTGGAGAATGGAAGTATGGAATATTACAAGAATGTTGAGAGACAAGAACCACCCCAATATAGAGAGGTGGAAAGGGATTGTTGCTACTGCCCTGTTAATCCTGAAACAGGATATTCTCAGTGTGGCCCTACAGTTTTGAAGGCTATGTTTGCCTTATTCTGTGTGATATCACTAATTTTGATTCTGGGCCGCTTATATTTCTGGGGGTGATCCTGCATAGGATACAGAACAACATACTCAAATTTTGAAAAAAATCAATAATTTTGTTTCTCTGATATCTCTGAAACTACTGATGCTAGAGACATGGGGCTTGGTGATTTTTCATATGCATGCCAAAATGCAACTTTTTGATCTCTATAATTTTTCAAAAAAATCTTGTTGTTCTCTAGATCCTGAATAACTTGCCTATTTTTCAAGATAGAGTCATGGGAGTTGTGTATTTCAACTCTGTATGCTGTTTTGAAATTTTGTGAAAAAATCGATATTTTTTTGATTTTTTGATTTCTCAAAAACTACAAGTGCTGGAGACCTGAAATCTTTTCAGGTGAATTCTGTGCATGATTCTCTATGTTTTAGGTCTCTATAATTTTTTTGATAGATGCAATATTTAAGCTGCAAATGTCCAATTTATGTCTGTTCTATAAATAGAATTTTATGAAAAGTGCAGTATTAACAGTATTTTGAGAACTATGCATTCTGTGCCACTCCAGCAGGAAGATATCAACTTGTGGTAGCCTACTGAACAACATACTCAAAATTTGAAAAAATCGATAATTTTTTTAATTTGATTATCTCAGAAACTATAGGTGGGGAGACCTGGAATCTTTTCAGATGTCATGCATACACAATTCTCTATGTGTTGTGCCTCTATAATTTTTTCAAAAAACTTGTAATTTTACCTATCTTCTTAAATAACTCAAAAATGATGTATGTGACAAGCACGGGGGTTTGAGATTTGAACTCTCCTGGCTGTTATACATGTTTTTGAAAAAAATCGATAATTTTTTTGAATTTGATTATCTCAGAAACTATAGGCAATAGACACCTGGAATTTTTTCAGATGTCATCCATGTATAATTCTCTATATTTTATGTCTCTATAATTTTTTCAAAAAAACTTATAATTCTATCCATGTGCTTGAATAATTCAAAAATGATGCATGTAACAAACACAGGGGTTTGAGATTTGAACTATAAGTGATAGAGACCCGGAATCTCTTGTATAATTCTCTATGTTTTATGCCTATCTATATTTACAACTGTACAGGCAACTGCTTAAAACTGTACAGGCGTATGACTGATTAAAACTGTTATGACTGCTTAAAACTGTACAATGTTTTTGAATATAAGACAACATGTAGCTGATAGAACATGTACAATCCTTTGAAACTATTCAGAGAACATCAATACTTTCAATCGATAAATTGATCCTATACCTTTTAGTCTAAGTGCATTTTGATTACCCAAGACATCCAGAGGGGCTTTTAATTTAAGTGCAGGCTTTTAATGTTAATTGCTTGTATATTCATTGCTCAGAGATATAACACAGCTTAGAAATGTACAATTCTTAGCCTTATTCCATAATAAATATTTACTGTACAATATAAGCTTGCCTACAGTTTTACAATGTTTATATTACATAGCTGTACAATGCTTATACTCTTACCCTGATTACACCTATACAATACTTATACCTGTACAGTGCTTTGACTGCTTATAGTTTCTGAGATAATCAAATTCAAAAAAATTATCGATTTTTTTCAAAAACATGTATAACAGCCAGGAGAGTTCAAATCTCAAACCCCCGTGCTTGTCACATACATCATTTTTGAGTTATTTAAGAAGATAGGTAAAATTACAAGTTTTTTGAAAAAATTATAGAGGCACAAAACATAGAGAATTGTGTATGCATGACATCTGAAAAGATTCCAGGTCTCCATCACCTATAGTTTCTGAGATAATCAAATTCAAAAAATTATCGATTTTTTCAAATTTTGAGTATGTTGTTCAGTAGGCTACCACAAGTTGATATCTTCCTGCTGGAGTGGCACAGAATGCATAGTTCTCAAAATACTGTTAATACTGCACTTTTCATAAAATTCTATTTATAGAACAGACATAAATTGGACATTTGCAGCTTAAATATTGCATCTATCAAAAAAATTATAGAGAACTAAAACATAGAGAATCATGCACAGAATTCACCTGAAAAGATTTCAGGTCTCCAGCACTTGTAGTTTTTGAGAAATCAAAAAATCAAAAAAATATCGATTTTTTCACAAAATTTCAAAACAGCATACAGAGTTGAAATACACAACTCCCATGACTCTATCTTGAAAAATAGGCAAGTTATTCAGGATCTAGAGAACAACAAGATTTTTTTGAAAAATTATAGAGATCAAAAAGTTGCATTTTGGCATGCATATGAAAAATCACCAAGTCCCATGTCTCTAGCATCAGTAGTTTCAGAGATATCAGAGAAACAAAATTATTGATTTTTTTCAAAATTTGAGTATGTTGTTCTGTATCCTATGCTGGATCACCCCCAGAAATATAAGCAGCCCAGAATCAAAATTAGTGATATCACACAGAATAAGGCAAACATAGCCTTCAAAACTGTAGGGCCACACTGAGAATATCCTGTTTCAGGATTAACGGGGCAGTAGCAACAATCCCTTTCCACCTCTCTATATTGGGGTGGTTCTTGTCTCTCAACATTCTTGTAATATTCCATACTTCCATTCTCCAACAGGAGAATTGTTGGATTCTTTGTCAATTTTTACAAAAACAATTATTATTATTATTATTATTATTATAACTCCCTACTGAGAATATATGATAATCACTGGTTCAACAACTCACAAACTGTACCTAATTTCAGATCAGAGTTCAAATTGCACTTTAAATTTTTGCACAACAGATGATGGAATTTGTACAGTAGCGAGGATTTCAATCCAGAACTTGTATGCTACTCAAAACATGCAGAAATTGTACTTCTGATTGTTGTTGAATCATTTGAAGAAAACAACATGATACATGCAGCTGTGGGAAAAAATTCTCTAATATCTCGGTGTAAAACAAATTTGTAAAGTACAGCATAATCCAGATTTGAACAAAGAATAATACATGAATTAACAATATTATTTTTTTTTATAGATACAACAGGCAAGATTCCTAACAATCATCAATTACTAAGCAATATAAGGCAGCAGGCAAGGTAATTGTAAAAATTTTATATTATTGCATGGATAATTCTGATGCAGGATTTTTTGACAGAGATGTATTTTGAAATACATAAAACATGAGTTACTTGTTGATGATTTAAAGCTTAGGTTTTCTGGCCTGTCCGAGTATGACTTGTTTGCTGTACAGAATGAAAATGAGATGCAGTGGATTTACATACAACAGGGGCAGGAGGATTGTTGGGTGTTTTGTAAATTTTCATACAGATAGTCATTATTATTATTATTATTATTATTACATGTTAAAATTGTTTGACAGTCACTGGTTCAAAAATTGCTGTGAATTGTTTGCAGAGTATATGTACATTCTTACATTTCAGAGTGTAAATTGGAGACATTACAAATATTCAAATAAAATTAACAACCTGTCTATAGATAAGAAGGTTGAGTTTGTTACAACTGATAATGTGCATCTATACAATAGGAAGAATTTCAATCCAGATTTTGTCTGTTGCAAAAACTATACATATTTGAATAAGCTTGTTATGTATTTCCTAAGGCAAAAATTTAGAGACTGTACTTGTGATTGTATTGTTAAATCACTGGAGGAGAATAATTTGCATGACATATGCAACTGTGGAAAACAATTGTGCAGCCTCTCAGTGTGATATGTATTTCAGGTACAGGAATCTGGTTTTGTGCCATAGAGTTGCAGCAGGCAGCCCAGCAGAGACAGCTCAAGGTAATTGTGCAATAATTATACATGTACCCTGTTTTGTTCTATATAGTGTTGTACATATGGGTAGCATTCAGAATTGTATGGAATTTTTTGAGAGGAGATGCATTTCAAGATACATAAAATCCGAGTCACTTGTTGAGGAATTCAAGCTCAGGTTTTTTGGCCTGTCTGAGTATGACCTGTTTGCAGTACAAAATGAAACTGAGATGCAGTGGGTGCTTGCCAGTGATAGAATTTTCCAATATTTGTTCCTAAAGATGATCAGCAAGTTTGAAAGAATTGTTTACAACAGGCATCGGAGGATTGTAGGGATTTTTGTTAGTTTTTACAAAAACAAGTCTTATCACAATCTTAGCATGTTGAGATTATATGCAAATTATTGGTTTAGCAGCTGCAATAAATTTAATAATGAGTACAGTATGTATATGATTTTAGATCAGAGTTTGAACTGGACACATTACAAATATTTCAATAGGATGAACAAAATATTTCTAGGTGACAGTGTTAAATTTGTCACAACAGATGATGGGAATTTGTACAGTGGTGAGGATTTCAATATGGATCTTGTTGAATGCCACGAGCACATACATATTAGTGAGATTGTTTTGTATTTTTTGAGACAAAAATTCAGGATTGCAATTATAGGTGTATTATTGAATCACTGCATGAGGCTAATATTATGTGCAGTTGCGGGAAGCAATCGTTGACTGTGTAATATGTTTTTACAGATATGTTGTTAAATATATGCCTGTGTGGATTTTTTTGAGAGAATATCCATTTCAAGATACATACAATCCGAGTTACTTGTGAATAATTTCAAGCTTAGGTTTTTTGGCCTGTCCGAGTATGACCTGTTTGCAGTGTAGAATGAGACTGAGATGCAGTGGATGCTTGCCAGTAACAGGGTTTTTCAATACATATCCCTGAAAATACTCAGCAAGTTTGAAAGGATTGTATACAACAGATCTAGGAGAATTGTGCGAATGTTTGTTAGCTTTCAAAAGAACAGCTCTTATTATTGGTTCTGCAATTGCTATGAATTTTCTCCAGAGTACAGGATATATATTATTGCAGATCAGAGTGCAAATTGGGTGCATTACAGATTTTTGAAGAAAGTTTTTTGGGAAAACAATAAATAGTTATATTGAATTTGTTACCACAAATCATGGTCACTTGTACAAGGTAGGGATTAAAATCCTATTGTGTGCTCCATGATGCTCACATAATTTGTGGAGAGGCATTTTATGGCTTGTTTCGGGTGTGCAATATCTAGCTCCTGGTCTAGAAAATTGCAAAACTTAGTATGCAATCTAAGCTATACAGAGCAATCACACCAATATTTCCAATCAATTTTGTTTGGCAATGTTGATGACTGTGCAGAACAAGTATCTATATGTTTATATGTGAAGTATTCCATGCTATATTTTCTATGGCATTTTGGGCATATTTTTGTGAGAGTTCTGCATTTATCTGGATTACAATTCTTTTGGTGCTTAGCCCAATTGGGGCTGGATATATTCTTATTGCATTGATTACAATATTTTTAATTTGGCATTTTTGTTGTTGGTTTATTATATAAAATTTCTTTGGATTCAAATCAAAATTCTATGCTTAATAAAAAATATCAGTTGGGTTCAGCAGTGTGCTTTGTATACTTAGTGTGTGTGTGTGTGTGTATGTGTGTTAATATTTTTGGCTTTGGTATTTATATAAAATTTCTTGGGGTTCAAAGTTGTACTTTAAATCTGCAGTGAATATTCTCAAAATCTCACGTGTGGGGATATTATTCTGCCACATGTATTTCAATCTCACACACTTTACCAGGCCTCAAACCCAGAAGCCTTTGATTACAAGGCATATAATACCAACACTTTGCCATGAGAAAGGCCTACACATTTTACCAGGTTTCAAACCCGGAGCCCTTGATTACAAGACAGCAATATTAATATTTCTCCATGGGAAGGCCTCAAACCCAGAAGCCTCTTGATTACATGGCAATAATCCATGGGGCTATGCTCACACTCTCTACAAGGTTTCATACCTGGGAGCCTCTTGATTACAAGGCAGCAATATTAACACTTCTCCATAGAGAGGCCTCAAACCCAGAGCTGGTTACCAGCTAATACAGTCAAAATTAGATTTTAACTGTGCAATGAATATTCTCAATGTCTTACTTGTGTATATATTATCAGAGACAAGCTTTTTAGAATTGTACTCAGGCATACATGCTGTCATGCAAGAGGGTAATGTTCTTTTACTAAGAATTTCTCTCTATTACACAGAAATATTAATTGAAGTTTTATGCCCTTTCAGTGAATTACACAGAAATATCATTAATGGCCCCTTTTAGCTGTGTAGATTATATCCCATGCGTGCTAGCATATAAAAGCTTCCAGGCGTGCATAATTTATTGCCCGGGGAGAGCAATACATTAGCCTTCCCGATCAAAATTGTCTGACAGGCTAATGTATTGCTGAGCTAAGTAATTACTGCCCTGGGCATGAAATTGATCAAAGATTAGAAAGAACATGAAACTTCAATTTGCAGCCTGCATTTATCCAAGGTAATCCTGTATTGTATTGATCTGTAAGTTGTAGAGCATGAGAATATAAGCATTTTTGGCTTAGTTTTAAGTGTAGCTATAATAATATCAAGAGGGGCATATTTTTGACAAGCTTATGGACAACAATCTCACAGATGTAGCTTTTGTACACATGGGCAAATCAATCTGTTGAGGCTTCTTCATTTGTACACTAGAATTCAGGATTCTTGGGATTTTGACAGAGTGGCACGCTATAAACAATAAGATCATATGGGTACTTGACATAATTTTAAGTGTAACCAAATCTGTCTGTTGAGGGTTCTTCATTTGTACACTAGGATTCAAGATTCTTGGGATTGAGAGCATAGCACACCTGAGCAATTGGGGCATATGGGCATCTTGACATAGTTTTAAGTGTAGCCAAATCGGGCTGTTTAATCAAATGACCTCTTCATTTGTACGCTATGTGTGTCCTCATCCTATAGTATTTTACACTACTACAAAAGTTCTTAATTATTCTGTCGCGTCAATATTGTAAACGTTATCCTGCAAAAAGAAGTTCAATACTCTGATATAGCTCTGTACTTCTAGAATTACTCTATACACATGCATTTGAAATTTAACTCTGAATTTATTTCTTCGTTGTTATAGCTCTTTTCAGTTCTCCCCACTTCCCTTGCCAGCTTCTAGAGCGCCCGCCGTAAGAACTGAAAAGAGCTATAATATATCTAAGCTTGTGAATATATTTTATTTGTAATTTTATAACGGTTACATGAACATCTCAGTCGGTAGGCAAGCCTAGGCCCTTAATGGGCTGTTGCGCGACGGATTATTATACATGAACATCTACGAAATAGTTCCTTATAATAACCTCAGGGTGACCAAGTTGCCAATATAAACAAATGGAATACAGATTGTCTTCGAGCTTACATTGTTAAAAAGGAGCGAATACACGTATTACTATCCCAATACTTATTCAATAAGGTTTCTTGGTTGTCAGAAATTATCACAGTGCTTTGTATACTTAGTGTGTATACTTAGTGTGTTACTATTTTTTGTTTTGATATTTATATATAATTTTTTGGGGCTCAAATCAAAAACTATAAACTTAATAAAACTATAAACTTAAAAAAACTGGAAAAACCTACAGGTGTCTCTCAAGTAAACCGGAAGTAGACCAGATGTAGACCGGAAGTAGACAGAAATTGACCGGAAGTAGACCTGAAGTAAAAATGTGTGGGAGTGGGTGTAGGTGTTGGTGGGTGTTGGTGTAGATGTAACTAATAAGATTACACTTTGCGGAGTATTACACTAAAGGCAATAAGCTCATATGAGCATCTTGGCTTAGTTTTAAGTGTAGCCAAAACAGAGCCAAGAGGGCCATATTTTTTACGAATCTTTGGACAACAATCTGACAGATGCAGCTTTTGTACGTGTAGCCAAATCAATCTGAGGGGGGTCATACTTTTCACGGGAAATCCCTGAGGGCTATTTTACTAAATTCTTGGATCCGACAGAGTAGCACACTGTAGGCAATAAGCTTATATAAGCACAGTTTTAAGTGTAGCCAAACCAATCTGAGGGGGGTCATACCTTTGTGTCCCAGTAATAGGACATTCTATACTACTTTGATGGACGTCTAATTGAAAAATGTTACTTCTTAAGATAGTGAAACGAAATTCGGTTTAATGGTAGTTTATGTTAATTGGAGCATGGCCAATGAACTGGATTTAGGAAAATCGGAAGTTGTTAAACGCCATATTGAATAACGTTACTTCTTAAGACAGGAGTAACATTCGGTTAAATTATAGCCTATGGTAAGTGAATCTTGGCCAATAACTGGATTTTGGTGAACCTGAAGTTGATGGACGCCATATTGAAAAACGTTACTTCTTAAGTTAGAGAATTGAAATTTGGTTTAGTGGTGGCTTATGTTAATTGGTAATTGCAATGATATTTTTTTTAAAAAAAACAGAAATTGATGGACGCCATATTGAAAAATGTTAGTTCTTAAGATAGAGGAGTGAAATTCGGTTTGATGATAGCATATGGTAGGGGTGTGCGGGATCCCAAAAAGTCGGGACAGGGATCGGGGAAAAAAATTTCCGTCCCGATCCCGACTTTGGGAAATGGTTTCTCGACTTTTCGGGATCCCGAGCGGTCGGAAAATACCGAATGGTCATTTTAAAAAGTAGTTCATTCTCGACTTTTCCTGCATTGTAAATGTCTGGACCTTATCGAAAATTGTGAGATTTTGTACCAGAAATTCAAAAGCAATCACATAAAGTGAAAATGACGTGTAGAATTCGATATTACAAGAGCTTCGGGAAATTTCGAACATTTCCCGTCCCGAATGTCGGGATTTCAAAAATTTCCCATCCCGATTCCGTCCCGACCCAAAAAATTCTGTCCCGCACACACCTAGCATATGGTATGTAAACGATGGCTCGATTTAGGAAAACCGGGAGTTGATGGACGCCATATTGAAAAATGTTACTTATTACAATAGAGGGGTGAAATTCGGTTTGATGATAGCTTATCCCATACAGCACACTTAGTTTCAGACATATTTCACAAATATTGCAATGTTTCATTTACGTTTCTAACATTCTGGTTTCGCGTTGACGTTACAGAAAGCATCAAACGAAGTCCCAGTTTTGTTTCTGAAACATTGCAATGTTATCGTTTCATTGTCTAGTTTCTGGAACGTATCATTTTCCTTACATTTCGGAGGAATGTTTCAGAAAGATTTTGAAACGTTGGATTCAGTCATCACGCATGCGTGGCGGCCATCCGGGACATTTTGTGTGGCGGCCATGTTTGGTTTAACTTCGCCGCTGACTTTGAGTCGTGCTAATCTTATGAAGAATAATGTTGTTTATTTAGCGGTGAGTTGATTATCATTAATACCAAAGAGATATTGAAAATACTGCAATCGGTGTGATTAATTATGTTATACTTATGCACGCTTTATATTTAATCTGTGTTGTGTAACGTGTTTGAAAAAGTGGTAGTGGAACAAGGAAGTTTGAAGCCAGTTTTTAAAAAGCATTTCGTTTTGTTTGTTTAAATAAAATACAAAGACGTAAAGAAGCACTGAACTTCTCACACCTCATGAAACTATAATCGCGATAAATAACTTGCTTGACTGCGTTGTGTGTGGTGAAAGAGTGAATGGTCGAGACGCAAAGTACTTCCCTGCATGTTTTTACTGTTAAAAATAGTTATATAGTTTTCGTTTACGGTATATGATTCCTCCTTAAATTTGCACAAAATGTGTCCTCTTCTATTTAAAAAATGTTGTTTCTCACTTCCCTGGACGTAGTGAAGATGCGTAGAATACCATGTAAGTTGTTACGTTCAGAGCCTCTATCTAATACAAATTACGAATCAACTAATTTATCCTGTAACATCGTTAGAATCGTATTGTTTCATAGTTTAGAATTAATGTCACTTAAAATCCAAATTATGTAAAAAAAATTATCATTCTTGCGAAAGAAACTAATCTTAAATCAGCCATAAAACACTTAATTACTGCTATAATCTGGATAGAAACTAATTGTAAAAGTGATAAACATCTTAACCTTGAAGAAAATTGCAAAGCAACATAAAAAATCTCCATTCTTCATGTCAGCACCATTCAGTTTTTTTATAAAAGTAACCTCGGAGAATGCAGTAAAACCGTTTTAATTTTTGCAAAAAAAAATTGCATTTACTTCATATTATTGCTCAGAACTAGCAACAAGATTTTTAGTGAATGCTCATTACGTTATGTAACATCCGAATCGTTAATATTAGTGAAAATCAGTGTTGCCATCAACTTTTTAGAAAATTCCTCGGCATTCCGCAGAAAAAATAATACTATTTCATCTTTCCTTTAATTTTCCAGGTTAAATACAACATCCGCAACTTGTGCAATCGCGCAGTAACATAATTACAATTTAACCTTTGATTTGATTTTTGTCAATAATCTATAATTCTACTTACCTTATAACGAAGAAATGAGGATTGAATGAATTTTTAGCATAAAACAACTAAATATTACCAATTTTATACCTCCTGAAACTTAATAATAAGAATTGAACCACAAATGACCTAAATAGAGTATATTAAACTTGTATTATTTCATCGTCTTGAATTATTATAACTTGAAATCCACATTTTGTCCAAAAATGATCATTCTTGCAAAATAAACTAATTTTAAATCAGGCATAAAATATCTAATTACTGCTAAATCTGCATAAAAACTAATTGTTGGAGTCACAGACATCTTGCCCTTGAAGAAAATTTCAAAGCAACATCAATAATTTACATTCTTCAAGTCAGCAACATTCAGTTGTTTTTTATAAAAGTAATCTCGCAGAATTCCGTAAAACTGATTGAATTTTGGCCAAAAAAAAACCTTTTACTTCATATTATTTGCTCAGAACTAGCAGAAATTTTTTTAGTGAATTGTCAATATGTTATGTAACATTCAAATGGTTAATATTAGTGAAATTCAGTATTGCCATCTACTCTTATAGAAAATTTTTCGGCATTCCGCAGAAAAAAACTTCATGTTTCAAATTTCTATTAGCATGTCAATTAAAATACAACATCTGTAACTTGTGTAATCTTGCAGCATCATAATTACATTTTAACCTTTTATTTTATTTCTGTCAATAATCTATAATACTACCTATTTAATTACGAAGAAATTATGAATAAATTAATAAATTATATGGAGGGCACCACATGCTTCATGAGAAACAAAACTATACAAGTCTACATGAGAGAGAGAGAGAGAGAGAGAGAGAGAGAGAGAGAGAGAGAGAGAGAGAGAGAGATGATTATTGTAAGTGAGTAATCTAACAAATGATTAAGAGACTAATATAATTAGGAATTATGTTTTGTCACAGAAAAAAATACCCATGCTGTGATTGATGGCTGGAAATATTGGAAAAGTTAGCTTTACACATTATCTACCTAACCTGATAAGCAGCATGAAAAAATGAAAGTATACAACAAAATCTCTTCTCATTTTCCATGTATTTCATAACAAGAGTTTCTCACATTATAGTGGATAATGAGATAGGTCAAAATACTTATAGAAACACTAGCTTGATAGCCTGGGCACTGTGACACTACTAGTAGTAATGGCATACTGTCACTTTCAGAAAGCTGTGTTTCTTTTTAAGCCAGTACCATGTCTGTTTTGTTTATAATTGCACTTCAATGTAAAGAAAAATTTGATTATGACTGTTATGTTCGTTTGATATATTATTAAAGGTTTTTTCATATGCTAATTTTATTCCTGATAGTTTGTGCAACCAAACGAGAGCTGATCTAACAAGTTTTGAGTTTGGTGAATGTTGTAGATTCCATATTTAAACCAAATTCTGACAATTATAAACAACAAAATTAAGTTAGCACACCAACTATAAACAAACTAATCGTGCCAAACAGTAACTTAATTTTTTCATCTACTTCAAGATCTTGAAATTCTAATGCAGCAATATCCCATTCTGTATCGCAAAATTAGAATTTGAATTATAAATACACCATACATCATTATGCTGTGATCCCCAGTATTGGTCTGGCGTTGTGAATGTAGCCACATAACAAGCTAGCTACTGCTTATCAACTTGGAGATACATGCTAAGAGTAAACCTTACCTACCTAATCTAGTGACCTATTCATCTAATAGCAGAAATAAACAAAACGTAACAAGCCTAACTGATTCACGTGTTTATTTCTGTCTTTGTAAAACACGTGAGTAAGTTAGGCAGTCCATGTTTGATGTTGTAACATATATATCGAAGCTGCTTAATTTAGTTGTTGCTAACCATTAGCCACAGTGTGTAAGACTCAAAAAATTGCATGACCGTGGCAGTGTTACTGCCCTAGACTTACATTTCGTAACGATGTTACAGGATAAATTAGTTGATTCGTAATTTGTATTAGATAGAGGCTCTGAACGTAACAACTTACATGGTATTCTACGCATCTTCACTACGTCCAGGGAAGTGAGAAACAACATTTTTTAAATAGAAGAGGACACATTTTGTGCAAATTTAAGGAGGAATCATATACCGTAAACGAAAACTATATAACTATTTTTAACAGTAAAAACATGCAGGGAAGTACTTTGCGTCTCGACCATTCACTCTTTCACCACACACAACGCAGTCAAGCAAGTTATTTATCGCGATTATAGTTTCATGAGGTGTGAGAAGTTCAGTGCTTCTTTACGTCTTTGTATTTTATTTAAACAAACAAAACGAAATGCTTTTTAAAAACTGGCTTCAAACTTCCTTGTTCCACTACCACTTTTTCAAACACGTTACACAACACAGATTAAATATAAAGCGTGCATAAGTATAACATAATTAATCACACCGATTGCAGTATTTTCAATATCTCTTTGGTATTAATGATAATCAACTCACCGCTAAATAAACAACATTATTCTTCATAAGATTAGCACGACTCAAAGTCAGCGGCGAAGTTAAACCAAACATGGCCGCCACACAAAATGTCCCGGATGGCCGCCACGCATGCGTGATGACTGAATCCAACGTTTCAAAATCTTTCTGAAACATTCCTCCGAAATGTAAGGAAAATGATACGTTCCAGAAACTAGACAATGAAACGATAACATTGCAATGTTTCAGAAACAAAACTGGGACTTCGTTTGATGCTTTCTGTAACGTCAACGCGAAACCAGAATGTTAGAAACGTAAATGAAACATTGCAATATTTGTGAAATATGTCTGAAACTAAGTGTGCTGTATGGGATAAGCTATCATCAAACCGAATTTCACCCCTCTATTGTAATAAGTAACATTTTTCAATATGGCGTCCATCAACTCCCGGTTTTCCTAAATCGAGCCATCGTTTACATACCATATGCTAGGTGTGTGCGGGACAGAATTTTTTGGGTCGGGACGGAATCGGGATGGGAAATTTTTGAAATCCCGACATTCGGGACGGGAAATGTTCGAAATTTCCCGAAGCTCTTGTAATATCGAATTCTACACGTCATTTTCACTTTATGTGATTGCTTTTGAATTTCTGGTACAAAATCTCACAATTTTCGATAAGGTCCAGACATTTACAATGCAGGAAAAGTCGAGAATGAACTACTTTTTAAAATGACCATTCGGTATTTTCCGACCGCTCGGGATCCCGAAAAGTCGAGAAACCATTTCCCAAAGTCGGGATCGGGACGGAAATTTTTTTCCCCGATCCCTGTCCCGACTTTTTGGGATCCCGCACACCCCTACCATATGCTATCATCAAACCGAATTTCACTCCTCTATCTTAAGAACTAACATTTTTCAATATGGCGTCCATCAATTTCTGTTTTTTTTTTAAAAAATATCATTGCAATTACCAATTAACATAAGCCACCACTAAACCAAATTTCAATTCTCTAACTTAAGAAGTAACGTTTTTCAATATGGCGTCCATCAACTTCAGGTTCACCAAAATCCAGTTATTGGCCAAGATTCACTTACCATAGGCTATAATTTAACCGAATGTTACTCCTATGTCTTAAGAAGTAACGTTATTCAATATGGCGTTTAACAACTTCCGATTTTCCTAAATCCAGTTCATTGGCCATGCTCCAATTAACATAAACTATCATTAAACCGAATTTCGTTTCACTATCTTAAGAAGTAACATTTTTCAATTAGACGTCCATCAAAGTAGTATAGAATGTCCTATTACTGGGACACAAAGGTATGACCCCCCTCAGATTGGTTTGGCTACACTTAAAACTGTGCTTATATAAGCTTATTGCCTACAGTGTGCTACTCTGTCGGATCCAAGAATTTAGTAAAATAGCCCTCAGGGATTTCCCGTGAAAAGTATGACCCCCCTCAGATTGATTTGGCTACACGTACAAAAGCTGCATCTGTCAGATTGTTGTCCAAAGATTCGTAAAAAATATGGCCCTCTTGGCTCTGTTTTGGCTACACTTAAAACTAAGCCAAGATGCTCATATGAGCTTATTGCCTTTAGTGTAATACTCCGCAAAGTGTAATCTTATTAGTTACATCTACACCAACACCCACCAACACCTACACCCACTCCCACACATTTTTACTTCCGGTCTACTTCCGGTCAATTTCTGTCTACTTCCGGTCTACATCTGGTCTACTTCCGGTTTACTTGAGAGACACCTGTAGGTTTTTCCAGTTTTTTTAAGTTTATAGTTTTATTAAGTTTATAGTTTTTGATTTGAGCCCCAAAAAATTATATATAAATATCAAAACAAAAAATAGTAACACACTAAGTATACACACTAAGTATACAAAGCACACTGCTGAACCCAACTCATATTTTGTATTAAGTATGTAGTTTTTGATTTGAGCACCAAAAAATTATATATAAATAACAAAACCAAAAATAGTAACAGACTAAGTATACACACTAAGTATACAAAGCACACTGCTGAACCCAACTGATATTTTGTATTAAGTATATAGTTTTTCATTTGAGCCCCAAGAAATTATATATAAATACCAAAACCAAAAATGCCAAATCAGAAATATTGCAATCAATGCAATAAGAATATATCTAGCCCTAATTGGGCTAAGCACCAACGTAATTGTGATCCTGAGAAACGCAAAATGCCCACTAAAATATGCCCAAAATGCCATAGAAAATTTAGCATGGCATACTTCAATAGGCATATAGGCGCTTGTTCCGCACAACTATCTACATCGTCCCTACAGCCATCTACATCTTCTTCTGGTCTAAAAAGAAAGCTTGTTACATCTGATAATACTAGAGCAGCAAAGCAGCTATGCAAACCACCCATAGATAGTAGTTTTAATGGTCAACTAAGGGATTACCGTTTCGTATCAGAGCCAAAATGTGATATTAAGATTCTTTTGAATAGTGTAAATTCTGATGTGCAGGCTATTCTAAACGCACAAGACGGCTCTTATAAGCTATCCCTTAAATTGTATACTCAATATAAAAACCAAACAGTACAAAATTTACACAGCCCCACATAACAAAAACTGTACCTGTATACTCAAATACAAACTTAGACGTAATACTAAGCAGGTTGATAGACCAATTGCTTATCAAACATTCTGAGTTTGCTGCTAAAGAATCAGGATGGAGTCTTCGTGGATCTCCACACAGGCTCTATGTTAATATTTCTGAATTCAGACCTCTACAAGGTTCTACACATCTGCCTTTATCTGACAATATCAAAAACAAAAAAGCCGTGGTTATCGTAGAAAATACCGACCTGAAATGCTTTCTGTGGTCTATTTTGGCTGCTTTGTTTCCAGTTTTAAATCATCCACAGCGAATAAGTCATTATAAACAGCACGAACATGATTTTGATGATACTATGGATGGCTTAGAATATCCAATGTTTGTCCAGAATATCAATAAATTTGAAAAAGAGGCCAGAGATAGCAATGGCCGACCATTATCTCTTAATGTGTTTTCTGCTGCTCGTGGCGACTGCTTGATAGAACTTCTTAGAATCAGCAAACTTGATGATGACTCTGCTGTCCCGATCGATCTGCTCTTAATTGATATAGACGGTACATACCATTACACTCTGATACGCGATCTTTAGGCTTTAGTCAGAAAACAACTAGGCAAATCCAATACAATATACAAGTTGTGTCGAAGATGTTTGACTGTGTTTGATAGTCGAAAAATAGTAAATGGTGTTTATGAAAATAATTCTAAAATTGCTGTAAAGAAGTTGGTTGAACATTTAAAATACTGTGGCAACCATAAACCTGTTCATATGGCTATGCCTAAACCAAACGAAAATGCCAAATTCAAAAAATTCGAAGCCTTGTTGTGGCACCCAGCATATATAGTCTGTGATTTTGGATCAAATCTCAATCTCAAACCGCTTGCATACTGGAGCCCAGATCCCGAAGAGTCTTCAAGTTCACCGTATCAGCTACATGAACCTTCTAGTTTTTGTTATGTGGTTGTACAGGATGGTGTTATTAGTAAACCACACTTATACATGGGGCATGATGCTATCAAAAAATTTGCACGTAAAATAGAAAATGAGTGCCCTCCCATTGCCTATTATATATTATTAAAATCAACTCCTATGCTGCATTTAAGAGAGGATCAGAACGAAGATTTCAACAGTGCACAAAGATGTTCGGTATGCAATTCTGAATTTTCGGATACAAATAACAAGGTGCATCACCATTGTCATACAAACGGCAAATATGAAAAAGCTCTGTGTAGTAGCTGTAATATTAAGATCCGGAGATTTGTCCCGATATTTTGTCACGGGGCATCCAATTATGATTTTCATCATCGGATCAGAATCGAGGGGTTTGATAAGCCGGATTTAGATATTTTAGCAGAAAATACGAAGAATATATTACTATTAGCAAGATAATCAATGTTAATGGCAGGCCTTTATATACACTTCAGATTTCTAGATTCATACAGATTTCTGTCGGCTAGCTTGGCTACTCTGGCTGGCCAATTATCTGATGCCCAATTCAAAATCACATGTGACATGTTTACAAATTTGGACCTGAAATTGATTTGGCGTAAGGCTGTATACTCATACGACTATGTTACCGATTTTTCCAAATTTGACGAGTGGGCTCTGCCACCGCAACAAGAGTTCTACAGCAAACTCAGAGCATCAGGAATTAGTGATGATGATTATGCCATGCCCAGTTGATGTGGACCAACTTAATATGCCAGACGCTTGGTGATTATCATAAGAAATACTTGTTACTTGATGTGACGCTCTTAGCCGATCTACTTGAAGCATTTAAAACATCATCGATGCAAAATTATGAGCTGGATCCGGTCCATTTTTACAGCGCTCCAGGCCTAGCATAGTCTGCCATGTTTCTGAAGACTAAAATGGAATTATACCTGATCCAGGACCAGGACATGTATCTTTTCATCGAACATTGTATACGAGGGGGCATGGTACAATGTTCTCAAAGATATGCCAGAGCCAACAACAAGTGTGTTCCCGATTATGATTCTGCGCCACCATCGAACTGTACACTTTATGTGGATGCCAACAGACTGTATGGTTATGCTATGAAGAAAGAACTGCATATGCAGGGCTTGAGTGGGTCGAAGATTTCAACATTGAGGATCTTCAAGACTTTGATGACAGTGACTATGGCCTGTTCTTAGAGTTCGATCTGGCATTTTCCTGATAATTTGCACAGGCAGTTTTCTGATCTGCCGCCAATTGCTGAGTTCCAGTGTCCGCCTGGCTCTCAACAGAAGAAGCTGATGATGACTCTAGAGCCAAAACAGAGTTATGGCATATACTATAAGAACCTTCAGTTCCTGATGCGTCATGGTGTTCAAGTGACCAAGGTTGGCAAAGTCTTGAGGTTCAAGCACTCAAGGTGGTTGAAGCAATACATTGATACAAACACTGATCTTCGAACACGTGCGGTAAGCAAATTTGATAAGACCTTGTTCAAATTGATGTTTAATTCGGTGTATGGTAAGACCATAAAAAATGTCAGAAAACATACTGATGTCAAATTGGTTACTGACCCCAGCCAGAGCAAAAAATTAGTAGCAAAGCCCAATTTCAATAACAGAAGAATTTATGACGATAATCTGGCGCTTTTTAACATGAATAAAACAAAGTTTGATAAGCCTATTTATGTAGGGGCTGTAATATTAGAATTGGCCAAATTACGATGCTGCAACTTTATTACGATGTGCTGAAGCCTTTTTATGGTGATCGTATAAGACTGGTGTATATGGACACGGATAACTTTATCCTTGATATTCAGACAGAAGATGTCTATCAAGATATAGCAGACCATGCAGTGCTTGACTATTTCGATACTAGCGAATTGCCTGGCCATCTGAATATTCAACCCCACAACAAAAAGGTGCCTGGTAAGTTAAAAGACGAGACACTTGGCGCTGTTATTGTAGGATTTGCTGGGTTAAGAGCCAAGATGTACAGCTTTGAAACATCCAGTGGTGCTGTCACCAAAAAAGCCAAGGGCATTGGTAGAGTAACTGTAGACAAAGAGCTCAAATTTGAAGATTACGAAGATTGTCTCAAATCATGTAGTACAATCAGAACATAAGAATATAGAATCCAGAGTGTGGATCACTTGTTGACTACAAATATTGTAAGAAAAGTGGCTCTGGACCCACATGACGATAAGAGATGCGTTTTATCATGTGGCATACATACTCTACCATGGGGTCATTGTGACTTGATAAGTGTCAATCAATGCCCAATCACAGAGCATGGTTTGCAATAAATAAACATGCCGATGAACTTATTTGGGTTCAAAAAACAGGCTATTATGGACCTGCCAACACCAGCACCCTCTCCTGATATACAATCTATGCTATCTAAACTAAGTGGTTTGTTAATTATTCATCTGAATAGCATACTTACAGATGTTGATGTTAATATAGGTAAAACATTGTACATATTTAAAAATAACTTAAACCACTACCCGTTACCTGTAGGTGGTCAATTACACTTTATTACAACCCCCGAGGACAATGTCAAGGTTTAAGTAGGCAGAAATATTTACAGAATTAAGCACTCAAAAATGTTTTCTGGCACTGTATATACTGTCTCTGCCGGTGACTGTTTATATATTGAGGTCCTGGGACACCATGACAAGCTTATACCTCTTTTTATAGAATTAAGAATCAGATACTTTATAATAAATAACCGCTAAAAACACAATGCCTAACGATATATTTGGCCATACAAGGCACGAAGATCACAGCGACGAGATTCTGATGCAGACGTCAGAGTCAAAAAATTAAGAAGCGATTTACAAGCTCTACAAACCACACTCAATGGCAGTCTTCAACTCGAGATTACCAATTTACAATCACAATGCATGGACCCTCTTCTTAAAATAGACTCAGAACTCAAATTGTTGCTCCAGAAATACACTGACTTGGCTACACACGATAATCTTCAGAGTTTAGAGGAGGCCATAGCAGCTCTTCAAGCCAAATTTAAGACTCAGGCTACCAACTCTGAGCAACTGAAACAGCGACTACCACTTTCATATCTATGGCAAATGAAACTAAAAGGAGGATTGGTGCTGACAAATATTAAGATCAAATGCAAGTCCCTATTCCTGGCACGATCATATACACTATATAGCATTAAGGATTCCATTAAATTTTTATGGATGCAGTTATGGACGGAGGAATATCCTCCAAAAATCCACAAGATCTAAGCAGATTGGAAAATAGACCGATATATCTATGAAGTTTGATGAAAAAATTATCTATGTGGTGATTCTGACGGAAAGTGAAGACGTAAAACTATCTCAATACTTATATACGATGTTTCACAAACAGTTGCAGATACCGACACACCGCATTGAAAAAACATTTTTTCCACGAACAAAATAGGAATTATCTGGATACATCAGTGTATAGTGTTTAGTATTATACATTTTATTAAGACAACTAATGAACGCTTACATAATATCAAGAGACAAACTAATAAATGCCACATATGTGGAGAGAAAGACACCACTGAGCATAGAATAGCAAAATGTAATGGAGAAGAGTGAATGTGGAAATGCCTAACGACATATCTAGGAAAAATATGTCGAACAGCTCCTCAGTACTTTCAATTGTCTATGCGTACAAGACCAGATTTCAAAAATTTTCCAGAAAATAAAAACAATGCAGTATTTGGTTAATAGCTAATGCAATATATTATATATTCTGTAAAAAGTATGAGATCAATAGCATTATTTTCACACTATACTTAAAAAGAACTAGATGGGGAAAGTTACATTATACAAAAATGTATGAGTATATTGGAGTAGAGGTAGTGGATTGGTTCAACGCCATCGTTTTGGGCACAGTGGGCACAGTGGGCTCGCAGTGTTGTCACGAAAATTTTACCATATGTTATTTTACAGGCGAAGCTAACGTACAAATAGGAGTTTGCAACACTGACTAGTACCAGAAAGTTCTATGTCTCTTAAATAGGCATGGAGTATATATCTGGCCAAGTTCGGCGTATCTTTTAGCGCTAGTTGAATATTTCTATGATTGAGGAGAGCTTGTGCTTGTATTTCAATATTAATTAGATTTAGTCCGCCTGTTCTTAATGGTAAACACAAAGTGATATAGGCCAATCTAAGTACATGGGACTGCCATATAATCTGTGTGACCAGCCGTCGTATTTCTGCTGCATTTGCTGCTTATAGTGGTAATACTTGAGCAACATACCATACTTTGAAAGAAGAAACACGTTGCTATAAGTCACTCTAGAGATTATGGATATATTCCTTCGCTTATCGTAAAACACTGCATGTCTCAGTCTTTATACCACTACACTATATATTCTATTTTTCATTTTTTGTATCGTTGAACAAAACACTACTCCCAAGATTGTCACCTCATTCGCAAAAGGTGAATCTTCATAGCAAATTATTGGGGTTTTACCTAGCTACATGATTTTGGAATTTTTGTCGTTTACGTTTAACCCTGTTAATTCTTGCGTTGTTTTTAAGATAACCAGCAACTTCTGCAAGTCGTTGTCATCATTTATCAGAACAGTTACGCTATCTGCATATGCGAATGTTCTAAACGATATTATGTACAGTTCACTCCCCGCACCTGCTCTTGCCTCTACCGTATAATGGGTGTAATTGCTAGGCCAAATGCAATGAGTGATAGCCCGACCCTGTGGCCGAGTGGTTAGCACATCGCGCTGCGACGCCAAGGGTACCGGGTTCGAATCCTGGTCGGGATTGTTTGTTTGTGAATGTCCATTCATCAATTTCATCATTTCATCAATCATCCCCATCATCGCAAATTAGCCAAGAGGCACAAAACGCGAAGTAAAATAAACTAAATCAAATCAAAATCAAAAATCAAATGCAATGAGTCATAATGTACACCCTTGCCTTAATGATCGTTTCAGTGGGAACTATGTTACAGTGTCCCGTTAACATTAAGGCGTACTCTTGCATTTGTGCAAAGCAACTGATAAACCCATACAAATTTTTCTCAAATTCCTACTTTGCTTAACAACGTAAAGAGATAATCGTGCTTCATTGTGTCGAATGCGTTTGCCAAGTCCAAGAGTAGTTGGATGGGGGCAATAGTGCGATAATCAATAAATATCGATTACCTTAATTATTTTCCAATAATCAATAAGTGTTCAATACCTTTTTTGGGATAAAACCTTTACTTTTTATTTTTTGTAAACAAGTGTTTCCGCTAAAAAAATCGATTTTTGTTCCTTATTGTATATTTTAGGTAACAAGTGTTACCAAATATGGTTATTGATCGATTGCTATGAAAGGGAGTGTTTAGGTATTGTTTATTTTTTTGTGGGGGCTGCGAACGGACAACAATGGAGTTTCCAAATACGGTCATCCATTGGATGTTATGGAAGGAAGTGCCTAGGTATTACGTCAACGATTGATTATTTGTTGTTGATTGCAGCTGCGTCAGTTTCCAAATATGGTCATCGATGGAGTGACAGGTGATGAATTGGATTGGTGTTAAGTATTGTTTATCGCTGACGTCACCGATTGATTGGATATGTATGGATTAGCTGATTGCAGTTAGTAGATGTTTCTCGTCTGGCTCTGCGGTGCGATGGCAGGGTTAATATACAGCTGTGTGATCCAATAAGAATGCATATGCGCGCGTATCTGAGTATCAACTAGAACTCAAGAAATGCGGACCAGGTTTCCTTCGCAGATGTCGAATAAGACAATGTGCGTGGTCAGCGATTGTTGTTTCCCATGCTAGAACACGTACGACTTCACATTTCTCCCACGGATTTAGAGAAGCATATACAATTCGGAGAACTGCAGGTGTCAGTTGAGCAAGAAGTTGGAGATTTGATACGTTCGACCTTCGATGGTTTCCACGGAAATCCGACTCAACATTTTCGATCTAGATGTTGTGCAATGTCAGAGTGTATGTTTTGAGTTGAGTCACCTTTCTTCCCACGGGGTACGAAGACCGCATCCGCTTGCCACATGCAAGTGTTCGAAAGTTTGGAATCGCTGACGTGTTAATTTTGCATCTGCATCTAGGGCCGAAGAGTCGTGGGAATGCGTAGGTAGTTGATTTTCCACGCTAAAGCATGTATTCCGAGAACTGCAGGTGTCGGTTGTGCAAGAAGTTGGAGATTAGACACGTTCGAACTTCGATGGTTCCCACGGAAATCCTACCCAGTATTTTTCGATCCGTGGTGTAATGTTGTGCAATGTTAGATTATATGTCTTGAGTTAAGTCACGTTTCTTCCCATGGGGTACAAAAATCGCATCCGGTTGCCACATGCAGGTGTTCGAAAGTGTGTAATCGCTGTCGTGTTAACTTTGCACTTCTAGCTAGGTCGAAGAGTCGCGGGAATGTTTACGTAGTTGATTTCACACACTAAAGCATGGATTCCGAGAACTGCAGGTGTCAGTTGTGCAACAATGCTCTGTTTGGAGAGTATGCCAAAGGAACGCGCGAGGCCATGCGCACATCTCGGATAGAATATAAGTGAACGTCGATCGTTAGGCAAAAAAGTTTTCAACTTTTTTCCAAACAAATTTTCAATTTCTTTTTTAAAAAAACAATTTTTTTTCATTTTTTGATTTTATCGATTTTTGCGAAAAGTTCAAAACAATATATCTTCCTCCCTAATTGAGCAAGAAAAATGATCGATAGTTTGTCGGATTCGGAATTCTTTGTCCGCTGAACTATGTTTCATCGTTGTAGGAACGGCGGTTATCTAATTTGTTTATTTTCAATCGTAGATTCCCTTCCAACGCCCTACTGAAAGGTCTCGACATGCAAATTCCGAATCTACAATCACTATCATTGTAGGAAAATTAAGGTTGGATTGGGGACCCTTTGAATCACAGATTTTTTTGCTGATAAAAACATCTGTTGAAGACCGTTAACTAGTTCCGAGAATTTTACGTAGGGTTTCATATCAGTCAGGAACAGGAAAACATCTGCTGAAGACGGTCAATTATTTCCGAGAAAATTACATAGAAACAACAGAAATGGAATCAGTGTACTGTATGTTAGAAATTGGTAAAGGTTAAACTGTTTGAAAGGGAACGTGTCTGAATATGTCAGAACATGTTTGAACATATCAGAACATGTTGGAACATATCAAAACATGTCTGAGCATGTTGTGTGCGTAACCTTCTAGGTATTGTGACTGTTTCACATATGTTTAACGAAAAACGTGACGTAGGAGACAAAACGATAGAAATAGAAGAGACACAAGATAAGAGGATCAAGTTTGAGAATGGATGTGTGCAGTACAAGACTGTCTGATATTGGCGTGAATTTCTACGAGACAGCTTCGATTAGTTCTGGGAACTTGTTCATTTTTGCGGCGACCTGGACAACGTTCGGATGGTCATACATCGGCTGCTGAGTTATTTCCCGTTTATGTATAAGTAATACGTAAATCTCCCTGGTGTGGATGTTACCTGTTCAACAAATTAGGAAAAGAAGTTTATCATCACTGCGTGACGTTGAACGAGATAGAAGAAATAAAACGAAGAGAGGATGGGAAAACAGGATTTCCAAGTCACGGGTGAATATGTAAACTACGTCGTAGTAAGGAAGAGGACAAGATCAACGAAGCTTTGAAGGAGAGAGTGAAAGAGTGGCTTTCTTTGTTGGCGAACATAAATTTCTTGTGGTATTCTGGCTGTGATCGTCCTTTGTTACGTAAATTAGAAGGGCATCCCTGTTTCCTTGTGGTTCCTCCCGAAGGTTTCGGTGTTCCCATATCACTGTTCCCCGACGATCCTGAGGATATTCTGGCTGTACCTTTATCGCCTTTACCAGGGACGCCATCACCTGCAGTATCAGATTAATTTTCGTTTTGTAACATATGAGAGTGTTTGCTTACCACGATTGCTGGACTCGCGCCGAGCCGTATGATATTAATAACGTATCAGTGAATTTGAGATACAGTACGTACAGAAAGTGGGCTATAGGATTATGTCAAACTCCGGAAGAATTAGTGACTACAGGGTTTTACTATCCAGGCTTTAGCGACAGGGTATTGTGTTTTCATTGTTGGTATGGACTTTTCTATTGGACATCCAAAGATTGTCCGATTCTAGGACATTACCTGTTGATACCCCATTGTTCTTATATACAGAATGTTGCGGCGTTAAATCGTAACTCCGATAGTTGCAAGTATTGCAACAGTGTAGAAACTCCTAAGAAAACGTCCTATAAACATATTGTGGATACTGTTACAGTTTGCAAAATATGTTTTGAGAATCCATGTCAAATATTCCGTGTCAACATTTTGTTTCCTGCGGATTCCGTGCTTCTCAATTAGACAAGTGTGCCGTATGCCGGGCCAGCATTGAAGATACATTGAGTGTTTTCACCTGATGAACAAACTGGATGTTTGTTTTTTGGACGTGCAAGGTCTTCGAGGAGCAGAAGGAGAATCTGTGCGGAAAGAAGTTGGAATATTACAATTTCCTTTCGACAGTGCATTTGACTGTTTAGTGATATCTCCATATGGTTTAAATTGTTTGTGTGAAATGTATCGCCGAGTGAATTACTGGCTCCTTACCAACAAACAAGGTCTCAACTGGGGAGATGGGTGGCTACCATATAAGAAATTAGGAGACCTTTATATATTTTGGACTTGTGAATGAAGAAGTGCACATCAAACGTACGGAGAAAGTAAAATGTTTTGAAAAATCTCTTGAAGAAAAACAAATGGGTAAAATATCAATATCAATATCAATATCAGAATGGTTATCTTACAATACATAAAAGTAGCAATGTTTCATTTACAATGTGAAATAAATTTACAATTACAACATGTAGTTTTCAACATCAAATACGTAAGGTGTAACTGACCTCATTTAAAATGTCATTGCATGACCAAGATTGTTTTGAAGTTATATTTCAATCATCAATTCGTTGTACCAAAGAACGTAAAAATTGTTTATTAGAGTCTCAGGTACTTCTTTTCTTTCTGAAGCAATATTCTTTTTGATACAAAAGCCTCCACATGGGGTTGAAATTTATGATAACGTTCGTTCATTAATTTTTGCAGTGGTCTAAAACCATTACACAAAAATAAGTGTAGTTCAGAGGTTGTGAAGATTAACGCATCTGGTGAAAAATGTTGATACATCGAGTTACAACGTTTATCGAAAAAATTTACACCACTAACGCTGATATTTTCTGTAACCATATTAGGGAATCGCCTACCGGTTTCAATGTACTTTAGGAAGTTAGATTTCAAAGCACACAGTTATCTAATTTGTGAAGAATCGATGCGTATGGGTGATCGCCCCTGTTGCGAAAACTCCCATACGAAATTGAAAGGAATAGGTTTCGACCTCTAGGGCACGTGGAAAGTGGTAAACATTAGAAGATCTGACGGAAACGGTGTAGGATATATCCATCTTTACTGATGTCGGATGGAACCGTCTGAATGAAATTCTTGGTTGTAACATGACGGGCTTTGTAATAAACATATACGTAACAGTAATGTCCGCATGTTGTGGCCAATATTCCTTGCAAGGAATGTTATTGTCAGTTAAAACCGACGAAAGCTCTTGTTTTTTCCATGTGTGGCTGTGACAAAGTAAAGAAAAAATCAGAGAAAGAGTCAAAGATATAGAGGAAAAAAGCAGAAAATAAAGAGATATAAAAATTCCACCCATCTGTTTATATTCCCCCTTTTTTATCGTGACTCGAAAGGAGAGAAAAATTAATAAAATACAAAGTTTGATAAAAACAAACCGAAAGAAACATAAGAGAAAAATATACTCCCTCCCTCTTTCCTCTCATAGTACCGCATATACTTTTTCTCTTTCTCCTTAGATTCACAGAGAGCTGCGAATAGGCAATAAAACACAACACGAATTATTTGTCGAGCAGATAACTGAACAGTAAACTGACTCTCGAAGAAAAATTTGAAAAGGTCAATTGGTCCCTGGTTCGAGACTCGATGGAGCACTCGCCTACAAACATCTCAGATTCGCCGCATATACCTATTTCATATTTTGATAAGAAAAAAAACCGTTCCAACAATTTTTTTTTTAATGTTGGTAGGGGGAAAATGTTGAGAATGGAAGAAAGTAAAGAAGTGGATGGGGATTGGAATTGAACATTGAACAAACGTTTTACAAGGTTGCCTGTGAAATAGTATCCACAAACTTTCCAGGGCGTATTAGAATTTTAGAAATCTCTCAGATTATACCCTTCACTGCACTGTTGCTTTTTCCTTTGCCATTAGATTCACACAGATCTGCGATAAAGCAATTAAACACAACACAACACAAAACCTTTGATTAGCAGAAAACTGAACAATAAACTGACTCTTGACGACAAGTTTGAAAAGATAAAGGGATCCCTGGTTCTTTACTCGATGACATTCGCCTACGGACATTTTATATATTCCCCTTATATGCTTTTTCCGTACTGTGAAAAGAAAAAAACCGTTGGAACAATCTGGAGGATTTAATGGTGATTATGGAAAACAGTTGGGAGTGAATGGAATTAAGAAATGGGCGTGTGTTGGATTTGATAAGAGAGCAAAATTGTTTACAAGATTGAGCATGAATTATTGTCCAAAAATGTTCCAGGGGGAATTATTTTTTTGGGAATTGAACAGTTTCTACACGTCATGTGATACATTATTACAAATGGGATGATTGGTAATTGAAAAATATGTCAAGACGGATTTGTTATCACTTAAGTAATATTTGGTGCAAAATGGAGTATTGGCACGCCATACTGGGAAAGAAATTACAAAAGGACGCATATGCATTTTTAGTTAATGTATATTTTGTGATGTCATGTGATCTATGTTTTACCACTTTTGGATAATCGCGAAGGTAATGTAATAGTGGTAAAGATTGATTGAGTTGGTGTTTTGAACCCACTTTATGCTGTAAGGCTAATCGAGAATGGACCTACAGTTTAAAGTGTGATCCGTGTAGCGTGACGTCTGGTATGGCACGGGATAGAGTCATGCCGGGACGTAACTCAGATAAATAAGATAGGTTTTGAAGTTTGATTTAGCTAACCACCATTACCCTTAAGGAAGCTGATGAAGGATCGTTGGGAGCCTGTGATGTTGAACGCTAATCACCCTTTTCTGTAGATCTGGCTCTCGGCTTCTGGCGTCGGCGACGGTTGTATGGTGACAGGTGACCGCTGGAGAGATCGAAGGTGGCAATAAGAAGCCGCAGGCAAATTCACGTGTTTTGGGGATGGGGAGTGTGCGTGACGTTGAGATATAGCAGCTAAAGAAATAGGAGGACTAATAATAGGGACAGAACATGTCCTATGAGGAGATGGGGTTTGCCGGTGACAACATGAACAGCAAGGAGTGCGACGTTTTAGACGTAAGTACGCGTATGTAATGCAAAAACATAGAAGTAGCAAAGGTATGAAAATTAAGAAGAGATAGGCGGTTTTATGTGCAGGACACTTTACAAGGTCATGAAGGGTAAGTGCACGAGCCTTAGATGCAAAACATAAGAAAATGGGAATGCGGAGAGTTTGTATATGACACCTAGAGTGAGACATGTGAGCCAGTCAAAAATTATAATGATATGAAAATCCGCATGTCTGTAAAGTGGAGTTATAGGAGGGATGTCAAGAACTTTATATTGTGATAGGTTAAGGTGTGGGATATGAAATGTCGATTCTTTATGATAAAGAGCCGTTGCATTCACAATGGGGGAAATTTTATAATAGGTGTCAAGTAGAAAATTGGGAATGTTGGTCCTGGCAGCAGGACGGATATGAATTGTTCGGTGGATTGTTGTATGACCGAAACCGCAAGGAAAGATAGCATGAATGTTGATATCGGGGTTGGTAAGTGCATCTGTACGGCAAGCCACGTGTAACAATACTGCACCGGGTTTGTTAAAATTAGTAAGATTATAATGTAAAGCGGAGCGATTATCGTAGAGAAAGGTGGTGGTAGGAGGAGGATTAATTATTGCATCTACATTTAAATCTAATTTGACCACATCGGTGAGGTGGTATTCTTGACATGTGTAGGTACACACATTCACCGTATCATCCACGGTTGTTGCTTGAATCAATTTGGAAAAACATAAATTGAGCCCATCGTGTCTTCCTGTGTGAGAAGGGGGAAGGCACAATTTCTGTGTATGGAGCTGACAATATTCAAGGTCTGTACCACTAATAGCGACAACATTATGAGAATCATCGATGGGGATATACGATTGACTATACATGTTAAATTTTGATGCGAGAAGGACAGGGATAGCTAAATAAAATTTATCTGTCTTCTGAGCGGATGTGATAGGCACTTTCAACTCAATATCGACAGCATCAGCAGATATGCTGCAGCAGCTCACCATGCAGGCAGCAGCTCATCGTGCAGACATTCTGTAGCCACCACACATGCTGAAACCATCCCGCAGCTGTACATGCAGCCAGCCAGCCAGCAGACATCCTGTCACACCTCACCATGCAGCACGCAGACATGATGCAGCCAACAGACAACATGCAGCCAGCAGACCACATGCAGCCACCAGTTCAACATGCAGCCAGCAATTCAACATGTAGCCAGCAGACCGCATGCAGCCTGCAGCTCAACATATCACCAGCGGTCAGCATTCCAGCTGAACATTCAGCCAGACCAGTGCAGTCCCAGATATACCGACGGCTCCAACTTTCTCTTTTCTTATTTTTTACTTCTAAGGCTCGTGCACTTACCCCTCATGACCTTGTAAAGTCTCCTGCACATACAACCTCCTATCTCTTCTTAATTTTCATAGCTCTCCTACTTCTTTGTATTTGCATTACATACACGTACTTACGTCTAAAACGTCGCACTCCTTGGTGTTCATGTTGTCACTTGCAAACCACATCTCCTACTAGGACATGTTCTGTCCCTATTGTAATAATCTTCAATTAGGAAAAACGTTAACAGAAACAAAAAACATTCATTTAACATATAACTTCATGTTATAAAAACTACATGAAAGACATTCCACAAAGACAAAAGACAATCTCTCTCCAACTAGACTTGTTCAGAGTATATATTCTTAAATCCTTTAGCTTTTTCTTAACTTCTATCAATTCTTCCCCTCTAACAAAAAATCATTCATAGGTCTAAGTTGTAGTCTATCCGGCTCCTTCTTGGATCTAGAAGATCTTCAAAATTCTCTTTATTCTATGTTCCTCGCTTCTGCAGGTACAACTGCCGCTGGCTCCCTATGTCCTGGTGCTGCCTCTGTATGTATTGGAAACGTCCAAAAATCATCCAATTCCTCTTCTTTCTTCTCAACCTCCTGTCTCTGAACTTTATAGATGTACTTAAGCTACCCCACTTTATGTCTGTGCACTCTTTTGGTCAATCAATTTCCGAGTTTCACTTCTAAAAGCCTTGCTCCTACTCTCTTATTCACCTGAGCTTTTATAAATTTAGCCACTTATGATGGGATATTTTTTGTCCAAACTATTTAACTTGATTTGGGAATCCAAGTTTCAGCATCATATTTATTAATATATATATTTTCATCTATTTGGCAATTTGGTAAGTTGAATATACTTCTTGGCAGAAAACTCCTAACTTTTTCTGCTGGAGAAATTCCAAATCGTTGCCACTTTGAAAATCTTAGATAGGATAAGATTCTATCCATCATTCTTTTCCAATGAATTCTACGTCCCTCATTTCTACTTTGAAAATATTCTTTTCTTAATAAGCCTTTAACAGTCTGCACACACACCTTTCCGCTAAACCGTTACTTTCCGGATTGTAAATCGGTGAATGTACCAATCTTATTCCATGCTTTTCACAAAATTTCTCAAATTGATTAATCCTGAAAGGTGGTCCATTATCTGACACTATAACAGAAGGGTAACCAAAGATCTGGAAATTTCTATTTAAACATTGTATAGTTTCTTCTCCTGTTGTCGATCGCACCTGCCACATTTCTGTCTATGTGGTGCAACTATCAATGAATAGTAAAACTTTCCTTCCTCCATATTAAAAAAAATCAACATATATTCTCTCAAAAGAAATCTCTGTTTGTTTCCATCCGACATATTTCTTTTTGGATGTATTTCTTTGAAAACTATTGCATTCTACAAATTGATTTACCAACCTGTCAAGATCCTCGTCTGTTAAGGGCCACCAGTAGAATTCTCTAGCCATCATCTTCATTGAAGGTGTACCTACATGTTTAGCATGTAACAGCTTCAACACTGTTTCCCTGCATTCTTTCGGAATTATTATACATCTTTCCCACTTAAGACATCCTTTATTCATTGTTACTTCCTTCTTCCCTCTATAATAATGTAAGATAACATTATTTTGAAACTCTTTTGGAAGTCAATTAGGCCACCCAACATTAACCCATTGTACAACTTTTTGTAAAATTACATTTTTTGTCTTCTTTACTATGTTATCTAACAGTAGAGGCTCTATTTCAAAGGTGTCAATATAATCTAAAGATTCCTCAGCATCATCTGTGTCTTCCTCTGTTGGCAATCTCGATAAAAAATCTGCAATATCAACACGTCTTGTGTAAACAATTGTGTATGAGTATTGTGATAATAACAAGGCCCATCTCTGTGAACGTGAACATGCTAACGATGGAATTGCAGCTGTCTCGCCAAAAATAGATTTTACCGGTAAAGACTCACTATAAACTATGAAATGTTTTCCATAATAATATTTATGAAATTTATTTATGCCCGTCCTTAGAGCTAACGCTGCATTTTAAAATTGTCTGCAATTTCTCTCTGAATGTGCTAGTGTCGCCCAAGTCCAGGCAATTGTTTTCAAGTCACCCTCAATCTTATTACACAACTGAGCAACAACTCCTACACCACTTCCGTCTACTATTAGTACAATATCTTGATCTGGATTGTATGCAATTAATATCTCAGCTTTTCGCAATGCTTCTTTAGTTTCAAGAAATTCCGCTTTATGTCGATCTGTCCACGACCACACTCTCCTTTCTTTAGCATTTCATAAAGATGTGTTATCTTCATAGCGAACTTTGGCATGCTTCTATCATAAAATGAAATCATTCCTAAATATGACTTCAACTCTTTAACGTTTGTTTGCTCTGGACAATTCAATATTCCTATATTATTCTTGATTAAAGGTTGAAAACCATTACTAGATATCCTGTACCTTAAATAGTCTATCTCATTTTTGAAGAACTGACATTTATCGAGATTAAATATTATATTGTAATATGTCAGTCTATCCAAAACTAGTTTTGTGTTATTGACACATTCTTCTTCTCCACGGCCTGTTATAATCAAATCATCCAGGTAGCATTTGGCAAATGTATAATCTAATAGTACTTCACCCATTGTTCTTTGGAAAATCTGTGTAAAAAAAATTAACATGTATTCTCTGGGAAGGAATCTCTGTTTGTTTCCATCCGACATATTTGTTTCTGAAAGCACCTCTTTCAAAACTATTGCATTCTAGACCTTGATTTCCAAATCTGTGAAGATATTCATCTATTAAAGGCTACCGGTAAAACTCTCTAGCCATCATTTTCATTTTAGTTGTACCCACATGTTCTGCATGTAACAGCTTGAACACTGTTTCTCTGCATTCTTTCGGAATTATTATACGTTTTCCCCACATAAGATGTCCTTTATTATTCACTGTTATTTCATTCTTCCTTCTGTAATAATGTAAGACCACAATATTTTGAAACTCTTTTGGAAGTGAATTAGGCCACCCAACATCAACCCATTGTACAAATTTTTGTAAAATGTCATCTTCCTTCGTCTTCTTTACTATGTTATCTAACAGTAGAGGCTCCATTTCAAAGGTGTCAATATAATTTAAAGATTCCTCAGCATGCCCTGTGTCTTCCTCTATTGGCAATCTAGATAAAAATCTTTTACATCTACGCGTCTTGTGTAAACAATTGTGTATGAGTATTGTGAAAATAACAAGGCCCATCTCTGTAAACGTGAACATGATAACAATGGAATTGCTGCTGCCTAGCCAAAAATACATTTTACAGGTAAATAATCACTATAGACTATTAAATGCTTTCCATAAAGATACTTATGAAATTTCATTATGCCCGTCACTAAAGCTAACGCTTTCCTTTCATATTGTCTGTAATTTCTCTCTGAAGGTGATAGTGTCGCCGAAGTGCAGGCAACTGTTTTCAATTTACACTCTATCTTATTACACAACTGAGCCCCAACTCTACACCACTTACATCCACAATCAATACATTATCTTGATCTGGATTGTATGGAGTTAATATCTCAACTTTTCGCGATGGTTCTTTGGATTCAAGAAATTCAGCTTTACGTCGATCTGCCCTCGACCACACTGCTCCTTTCTTTAGCAATTCATAAAGATGTGTTATCTTCATAGCGAACTTTGGCATGCTTCTATGATAAAATGAAATCATTACTAAATATGACTTCAACTCTTTAACGTTTGTTTGCTCTGGACAATTCAATATTGCTGTCTTAATTTTGATTAAAGGTTGAAAACTATTACTAGATATCCTGTACCCTAAATAGTCTACCTCTTTTTTGAAGAACTGACATTTATCGAGATTAACTTTTATATTGTAATATGTCAATCTATCCAAAACTAGTTTTGTGTTATTGAAACATTCTTCTTCTCCACAGCCTGTTTTAACGAAATCATCCAGGTAGCATTTGGCAAATGTATAATCTAACAGTATTTGATCCATTGTTCTTTGGAAAATCTGTGCACTGCAGCCTAAACCCATTGGTAAACTGTTATAAGTGAACAATCCCCATTTAGTATTGAGAACCAACAACATTTTAGCACTCTCGTCGAGTAATAGTTGAAGATATGCTTTAGTCAGGTCCAGTACTACATACGTGTCTGCATTCACTAAAGAATTAAGTAAATCATCCAGTCGTGGCAAAGGATAAGTTACTTTTTCTAAAACTTTATTGACGGTTACCTTAAAATCAGAACACAGCCGTAGATCACCATTATTTTTATTTACTACCACTAAAGGTGTACCCCAATCAGAATACTGAATAGGTGAGAAAACTCCCAATTGAACTAAACTATACAATTCAGCATTTACTTTCGGTTGTAAGCTGTATGGAATCTCGTATTCTTTCTTGAATAATGGAACTGCTCCCTCCTTGATTGGTATTGAAGCTTTAAATTGCTTAATAGGCTCACAAATATTTCCAGAAAAAACTTCTTTGTACTTATTTATTAAGTATTCAACTTTGAGATTATTAAAAGTTAGTTGCTTAGATAGTGTTAACAAACAAGTGTCCCTAGAAATCCTTAACTGAAACCAAGATTTCCAATCTGGCCATAATTCATCCAACCAGGTCTTTCCTAAAATAGGTGGCTTTAATTTATTTCGGGAAATGTACAAGGGCATTTTAAATCCTCCATTTTCTAACTTCACATCCAGCACAACTCTCCCTACTTTTGGTAGTGGTCTCCCATCTGCATTCCGTAAAGTAAGAACACTCTTTATAACTGGAATGTTTCTAAAATTCGCTGTATGGAATTCCTCATCCCAAACAGACACTGCTGCACCCGTATCCACTTCGAATTGGACCTCTTTGCCATTGCACATCAACCTATCCAAACAATTATCAGCTTCACTTCCAGAGCTATTTATATCAACATCCGATTTTTGAACATATAATTGATTTTTATGTACCTTAATCCCATGTGAAGGTTCACTTGAATTAGTATTAAACTTCACAATGTCTAATCTACTTCTCTTATTAATGTACTCTGGTTGATCAGCTTCACATCTACAACGTTTAATAATAAACTTTTCATAGAGGTATCAGCATCTGATTTAAAACTAGTTGAAGATTCATTTCTAATAACGTTGCTATTTTTATTCTTACAGCACTGCTGAAAATGAACTTTTAATCCACATTTAAAACAATGTACATTCCAAGCTGGATATTTGTATTTATCATGAACGTTATTACACCTTGTATATTTAAAAGCCGCTTTCTAACTTTGCTGACTAACTGTTCTATCTTTATGAATGTTATGTACATTACTAAATACAGTCTTATCTTTTCGATATAACAACTTCTCATCTTGCTTTACCATTTCCATGGTTGATGACAAACATACTGCTTTCACAAAATCAAGTTCTGGTTCAGCTAATAATTTATTTCTTGTTACTTCGCGACGTATGACAAAAACTAATTGATCTCTCATCATTTCATTATGAAACGTACCAAATGAACAATTGGCTGCTTGATGCTTCAAACATATTACAAATTCAGATAACGTCTGCCCTTCCTCTTGTCTCAACAAATGAAACTTACACCTTTCAGCTATGACATTTCTTTTAGGCCTGAAATGAGTTAGTAACAAGGTACATAATTCTTCATATGTCTTGTGTGGCACTTTTGCTGGTGCTACTAAATCACTTAGTATATCGTTCACTCTTCCGCCATCTACGGAAATTAATGTACAAACTCTTTTATATGCTGCAATATTATTTGCCAAACAGAATTGGTCAAACCTTTCAAGGTATGTTTGAATATTGCCACGTTCCACATCGAACTGTTCAAAAAAGTGTACATGATTACTAACCTCTATTTAACATAGCTTCTTATTCACAATAAGACTAATCTTATTATACAATTTATTCGTGTTGCCTTCGTTCCAATTTTATCCTCGTCGCCAATTGTAATGATCTTCAATTAGGCAAAACGTTAACAGAAAAACAACATTTATTTAACTTATAACTTGATGTTATAAAAACTACATGAAATATATTCAACAAAGACAAAAGACAATCTCTCTCCAACTAGACTTGTTCATTTGGGTGGCATTTTAATCCACATTTTCAACAATGTATATTCCAAGCTGGACATTTGTATTTATCATGAACGTTATTTCACCTTGTAGTACATTTAAAAGCCGCTTTCTTACTTTGCTGACTAACTGTTCTATCTTTATTTGCATGATGTACATTAATAAATACCGTCTTATCTTTTTTGATAAAACAACCTTACATCTTGCTCTACCATTTAAATGGTTGATAACAAACATACTGCTTTCACAAAATCAAGCTCTGGTTCAGCTAATAATTTCTTTCTTGTTACTTCATTACGTATGACAAAAACTAATTGGTCATTCATTATTTCATTAAGAAATGTACGAAATGAACATTTAGCTGCTTGATGCTTAAAACGTATTGCATATTCAGATACTGTTTGCCCTTCCTCTTGTCTCAATAAATGAAAGTTATACCTTTCAGCTAAGACGTTTCTTTTAGGCTTAAAATGAGTTAGTAACAATGTACATAATTCTTCATATGTCTTGTGTGGCACTTTTTCTGGTGCTACTAAATCACTTAGTATATCGTACACTCTTCCGTCAGCTACGGAAATTAATGTACAAATTCTTTTATCTGCTGCAATATTATTTGCCAAACAGAATTGGTCAAACCTTTCAATGTATGATTGATTGATTGAGTTGGTGTTTTAAGTCCACTTTGTGCACAGTAAGGTTAATCGGGACTGTGTCTACAGTTTAAAGTGGGGTCCGTACCACTGTGCGCCTCCACCAGGTATCGAACCCGGGACCCCTTGATTACAAGGCGACGAGGCTACCAATGCGCCAGCGGGAAGGCCCCTTTTCAATGTATGTTTGAATATTGCCACGTTCCACATCGAAGTGTTCAAAAAATTGTACATGATTACTAACCTCCATTATTCATAGCTTCTTATTCATAATAAGATTAATCTTCCTATACACATTATTCTTGTTACCTTCGTTCTATTTTTTTCCCGTGACCAATTGTAATGATCTTTAATTAGGTAAAACGTTAACAGAAAAAACAACATTTATTTAACATATAACTTCAAGTTATAAAAACTACATGAAAGACATTCAAGAAAGACAAAAGAGAATCTCTCTCCAACTAGACTTGTTCACAGTATATCTTCTTAAATCCTTTATCTTTTTCTTAACTTCTATCACACATTACACTGGTCTACAGCCAAAATTCGACATGAGTGACATGTACAATTTCTAGTCAATATTGGTCCCCTAAATGCGAAACTGTCGTTAAAAATCGTAATTGACTAATTATAATTGAGTTACAGGCCATTGTTGATTTGGAGAAGTTCCTTATATATATGTATTGCATAGCTGTTAAATGTTGAGTTTTTCTTTTCTTATATTATCTTTGTTTATTTGTTGCAAGGAAAGGGGAAACTGTTCAAGACCAGCCACAAAACATCTTTATTCATTGTTTTGTGAGGCATTCATTTGTGCAGACATGATTGTGGCTTTATAAAACTAGGTTGAGTGTGTGCATTTATCTAAGATCGTGTTTGCGTATTACGTGGTTCGTTTATGGCAAGGTTGGCATTTAATTATATTGCTGAGTGATTTGGTAAAAAATGCTAACAATTTTTGTTATGTTTGTGGTCAAATTGTGTTTTCTGGCCAACGGAGAAATATTTCCCCTGCTGTAAGAACAGCCTACAATCTGTATTTCGGTAAATACTGCAAATTCGGAGATGAAGATAAGACTTGGGCTCCACATTTCTGTTGTAAGACCTGCTACACGAATCAGTTGGACTGGTTGAATCACAGAAGACCATCGATGTCATTTGCTATTCCCATGATTCGGTTGGAGCCCACTAATCATACAGACGATTTTTTTTTGTATGGTCCCACCAATACAACGCATGTCCAATACTAAAAAGAAGACAATTGTATTTCCAAACATTCGTTCTGGTACTCGTCTTGTGGCACAAAGTAATGAACTAATTGAATCCTATTCCGTAGACTCACAAGACGAACCGTACGATCCACAACCTTCCACATCTACAGATCCGTATGCAGGTGATGTTAAACTTACAGAACAGCACAGGGTTAGCCAGAGTGAAACGAATGATTTAGTGAGAGATCTTGAACTTTCAAAAGCCAAGGCAGAGCTATTAGCCTCCAGACTTCAATAATGGAATTTTCTGGCTAGTAATGTGAAGGTTTCATTTTATCGTGACCGTCAGAAAAAGTTGGAAATATACTTTTCTACCAAAGGAGATCTGATATACTGCAGTGATATTAATGGTTTATCGGGGGCTATGGGCATTAAGCACAACTGTGAGGAGTGGCGGTTGTTCATAGATGCATCGGTATTAAGTCTAAAAGCTGTAATGCTTCATTACAGCAATCAATTGCCGTCAATCCCTATTGGTTATTCTGTGCAAAAGAAAGAATCGCATGATAGCCTAAAATTCCTCCTTCAATCAATTAAATACAACTACAAATGGAAAATATGTGCAGATTTGAAAGTCATTGCTATTTTAACTGGACTCCAACAAGGCTATACCAAATATTGCTGTTTCCTCTGCGAATGGAATAGCAGAGACAGAGCTTCTCATTTCATTAAAAAGGATTGGCCATTACGTCAAAGTATGGAAACTGGAAATATGAATGTACAAAATGAACCTCTCGTTGAATCTGAAAATATTATATTTCCTGCACTTCATATAAAGCTTGGACTGATCAAAAATTTGTCAAAAAGTTGGATCGAAACTCTTTGGCATTCAAATATCTACTTAACAAATTTTGAAAGGTGCATGGAGTTCTTTCAAAGAAGCCTCAAACAATTTCTTGGGAAACAGACTTGCTGAAGACTATGAAAAACTTGTAAATAGTTTGGTTCCATCGTATCAAAAAATGGGTTGCAATATGTCCCTTAAATTGCATTTTCTACTCTCATCTCAATTTCTTCCAGAAAAGTTGTGGGGAGCTAAGTGATTAACACGGTGAGCGTTTCCACCAACAAATGTCTATAATGGAGAAAAGATACCAACGCAAATGGAGTATAGGAATGCTTGCCGACTATTGCTGGACAGTAACCAGGGATGATCCTGAACTTCACTACAAGAGAGAGACAAAGAGGAAGCGGATTTAATCCCACGTAAGTAGTAAAGAACAAACCATACACTAGTATAGTAGAAAATATTTATTTTGGGATTAATGTAAAAACTTTGATTCATGAATTTACTTGGAAATGCAAATGGAAATGTACCCATGTTTTGTACTGTTCGTATAATACAGTTAAGCGTAAAAGTCACATGCGCACCAAGCATACGTCATTCCACTACGTTACAACATTAGGAAACACGACTTTTCGACAATACCTCGTATAATTCTTAAACATGAAGTCGAGTGGCATTTTCATTGTCAGTTTCGTGTTCAGCATCATGGATTGATGAACAAAAGTGAATTTTCATCCTTGTCGAAAAAAAAATAATTGTTGAACAGTGTTATTAGTCCTCCTATTTCTTTAGCTGCTATATCTCAACGTCCCGCACAAACGCGTTCGAGGCATCAGAGAAAGTAAATTTTTAAGGCGCGTAGGCGGTTCTTTCCATTGGGTACCGAAGTAATGTTTTGGGAGGCATAAGATACAAGCTAAGATCACCATAGCTTGGGTGTCACCATCGGGTATCGAAGAAGTGACCACCTTGATCATAACGTGACGAAATTAACACTAAATATACTTACGTTCTTTATCTCCAGTGGCCTCCCTGATTGCTCAGTGGCAGCAGCTTCGTCGTCTTGTAATCAAAGGGTCCCGGGTTTGATACCCTATGGAAGCACATAGTGGTTCGGATCCACTTTAAAAATGTAGCTCCAGTCTCGATTAGCCTTACTGTTCATAAAGTGGACTTAAAACACCAAATTCAATCAATCTTTGCTACTAATCCTTTACCTTCGCGATTTTCCAAAAGTGGTAAAACATAGATCACATGACATCACAAAATATACCTTATCTGAAAATTCATATGCGTCCTTTTGAAATTTCTATACCAGTATGGCGAGCTAATACTCCATGTTGCACCAAATATTACTTAAGTGATAAGAAATCCGTCTTGACACATTTTTCAATTACCAATCATCCCATTTGTAATAATATATCACATGACGTGTAGAAACTGTTCAATTCCCAAAAAATAATTCGCCCTGGAACATTTTCGAATAATAATTCATGTTCAATCTTGTAAAAAAGATTGTTCTCTGATCAAATCCAAAACATGCCCATTTTTTATTTCCATTCACTCCCAACTGTTTTCCAAAATCAATATTAAATCCTCCAGATTGTTCCAACGGGTTTTTTTTATCAAGGTACGAAAAGAACATATAAGGGGATTATATAAAATGTAAGTAGGCAAATGGCATCGAGTATAGAACCAGGGATCCCTTTAATCTTTTCAAACTTTTCGTCAAGAGTCAGTTTATTGTTCAGTTTTCTGTTAATCAAAGGTTTTGTGTTGTGTTGTGTTTAATTGCTTTATCGCAGATCTGTGTGAATCTAATGGCAAAGGAAAAAGCAACAGTGCAGTGAAGGGTATAATCTGAGAAATTTCCAAAATTATAATACGCCCTGGAAAGTTTGTGGATACTATTTCACTCGCAACCATGTAAAACGTTTGTTCAATATTCAATTCCAATCCCCATCCACTTCTTTACTCTCTTCCATTCTCAACATTTTTCCCCTTCCACCATTAAAAAGACAAATTGTTCCAACGGTTTTCTCTTATCAAAATATGAAATAGGTATATGCGGCGAATTTGAGACGTTAGAAGGTGAATGCTCCATCGAGTCTCGAACCAGGGACCAATTGACCTTTTCAAATTTGTCTTCGAGAGTCAGTTTACAAATAATTCGTGTTGTGTTTTATTGCCTTGTCGCATCTCTGTGTGAATCTAAAGAGAGAGAGAAAAAACAGCAGTGAAGCAAATACGGTATTATGAGAGGAAAATGAGAGGGAGTGTTTTTTTCTCTTATGTTTCTTTCGTTTTTTTTAATAAACTTTGAATTTTATTTATTTTTCTTTCCTTTCGAGTCACGATAAAAAAAAGAGGAAAAATAAGCAGAAGGAGGGAATTAGTATATCTCTTTATTTTCTGCTTTGTTCCTCTACTACTTATGACTCTTTCTCTGTATTTTTCTTTCCCTTTTCACAGCCACACATGAACAAATAAGAGCTCTCGTCGGTTTGGACTTACAATAACATTCCTTACAGGGAATATTGGCCACAACATGCGGGCATTACTGTTACGTGTATGGTTATTACAAATCGCGTCATGTTACAACCAAGGATATATTTCAGACATTTCCATCCTACATCAGTAAAGACGGATATATCCTACATCGTTTCCGTCAGATATTCAAATGTCTACCACACGTCATGTGCCCTAGTGGTCGAAAAGCTATCCCTTTCAATTTGGTATGGGAGTGTTCGCAACAGGGGCGATCACCCATACGAAACGATTCTTCACAAATTAGAAAACTGTGTGCTTTAAATCTAACTTACTAAAGGACATCGATTGATTAATTGAATGATTGATTTGGTGTTTTAAGTCCACTTTATGCACAGTAAGGCTAATCGGGACTGGACCTACAGTTTAATGTGTGATCCGAACCACTATGTGCCACCAACGGGTTCGAACCGGGACCCCTTGAATACAAAGCAATAACGCTACCACTGCGCCATCGGGGAGGGCCCCTTAAAGTACATCGAAACCGGTCCATGATTCCCTAATATGGTTACAGGATATATCAGCTTTAGTGGTGTAAATGTTTTTGGGAAACTTTGTAACTCGATGTATCAACATTTTTCACCAGATCCGTTTATTTTTACAGCCTCTGAACTACACTTATCTTTGTGTAAATATTTTAGACCTATTCAAAAATTAATGTACGAACGTTATCATAAATTGCAACCCCATGTGGAGGCTTTTGTATATTGTATCAAAAAGAATATGGTTTCAGAAAGAAAAGAATTACCTGAGACTCGAATAATCTATTTTTACGTTCTTTGGTACAACGAATTGATGATTGAAATATATCTTCAAAACAATCTTGGTCACACATTGACATTTTAAATGATTTCAGTTACTCCTTATGTATTTGATTTTGGAAACTACATATTGTAATTGTAAATCTATTTCACATTGTAAATGAAACATTGTTATTTTTATGTATTATAAGTTAACCATTCTGATATTGTACACCTTATATATCCATATTATCAATTGTAAATAAATCAAATGTAAATTTTCAAAATCTTTTATTTCTTGTACTTATTACAATAGAAATTTAATATCTTACAGACATTTTCAACTGCACAGTTTTTTTTTACATTTTGACATTTGCTACGTAATTTGCATTTTAAGTTTCCTGAAGTCTTTTTCACACTATTCAATTTTGGACATTCAAGTACTTTGATGATACGTACAGATATTTTACCCGTACGTTTTTCTCCAAGAAATTAATCCAACCATTTTACTTTCGCCGTACCTCTGATGTACACTTCCTAATTTCTCATACGGTAGCCACCCATCTCCTCAGTTGAGACCGTGTTTTTTGGTAGGGAGCCAGAAATTCACTCGGCGATACTTTCCGCTCAAAAAATGTAAACCATATGGAGAATTCACTAAACAGTCAAATGCACTGTCGAAAGGAAATTGCAATATTCCAACATCTTTCCACACAAATTCTCCATCTGTTCCTCGGAGACCTTGAACGCCCAAAAAACAAACATCCATCATGTTCATCAGTTGCAAACAGTCAATGTATCTTCAATGCTGCCCCGACATACGACACACTTGTCGAATAGAATTCGCAGGAAGCAAAATGTCGGCAAGGAAGAATTAGAGCACTGCATGGATTCTCAAAACATATTTTGCAAACTGTAACAGTATCTACATTATGTTTATCGGACGTTTTCTCAGGAGATTCTACACTGTTGCAATATTTGCAACTATTGGAGTTAAGATGTAACGCCGCAACACTCAGTATAAAAGGACAATGGGGTATCAACAGGTAATGTCCTAGAATCGGACAATCTTTGAATGTCCAATTGCAAAGTCCATACGAAAAATGAAAACACAATACCCTGTCTGTCGCTAAAGCCTAGTTAGTAAAACCCTGGAGTCACTAATTCTTCCGGAATCTGACATAACCCTATAGGCCACTTTCTGTACGTACTGTATCTCGAATTCACTGATATGTAATTAATACCATACGGCTCGGCACGAGTCCAGCAATCGTGGTAAGCAAACACTCTCATATGTCAACAATCGAAAATTAAGATGATACTGCACGGGATTACGTCTCTGGTATCAGCGATTAAGGTACAGCCAGAATATCCTCAGTATCGTCGGGGTACAGTGATATGCGAACACCGAAACCTTCGGGAGGAACCACAGAGAAAAGGGATGTCCTTCTAATTTTCGTAACAAAGGACGATCACAGCCAGAATACCACAAGGAATTTCTGTTCGCCAACAAATAAACACCATTTCACTCTCTCCTTCAAAGCTTCGTTGATCTTGTCCTCTTCCTTACTGCGACGTAGTTCACACATAGACCCGTGACTTGTAAATCCTGTTCTCTCATTCGCTCTTCTTTTATTTCTTCTATCTCCTTTAACGTATCGCAGAGATGATAAACTTCTTTTCCTAATTTGTTGAACAGCTAACATCCACACCAAGGAGATTCACGTATTACTTCATACATAAACGGGAAATAACTCAGCAGACGATGTATCGCCGTCCGATCGTTGTCCATGTCGCCGCAAGATCGATCAAGTTCCCAGAACTCCTCTTAGCTGGTATTGTAGAAATTCACGCCATTATCAGACAGTCTTGTACTGCACACATTGATTCTCAAACACGATCCTCTTATCTTGTGTGCCTTCTATTTCTATCTTTTTGTCTCCTACGTCACGTTTTTCGTTAAAAATATGTGAAACAGTCACAATTCCTAGAAGGTTACGCCTACAACATGTTCAGACATGTTCTGATATGTCAAAACATGTTCTGACATGTTCCCTTTCAAACAATTTAACTTCTACCCATTTCTAACATGCAGTTCACTGATTCCATTTCTGTGGTTTCTATGTAATCTTCTCGGAAATAATTTACCGTCTTCAGCAACCTTAATTGTCCTACAGTGATAGTAATTTTAGATTCGGAATCTGCAGGTCGAGATTTTTCAGGAGAGCGTTGAAAGAGAATCTACGATTGAAAATAAAGAAAGTAGAAAACCGTAGATCCTAGAGCAATGAAACCTAGTTCAGCGGAAAAAGGACTTCATTTTGAATCCGACAAGCTATCGACCATCCTTTTAGCTCAATTAGGGACGAGATTTGTCGATTTGAACTTTTCGCAAAAATCGAAATTTTTTTTTAAAAAATGGTTCAATTTTATTTTTAAAAAATGACTTTTTTTAAAAAAAAAAAAGTTGGGAACTTTTTTCCTAGCGATCTACGCTCACATATATTCTAACCCAGTTGTGCGCATGCGCTCGCGCGTTCTTTTCGCATACTCTCCAACCAGAGCATTCTTGTACAACCGACACCTGCAGTTCTCGGAATCCATGCTTTAGCGTGGGAAATCAATTACGTAAGCATTCCCGAGACTCTTCGACTCTAGCTGCAGGTGCAACGTTAACACGTCAGAGATTCTACACTTTCGAACACCTGCATGTGGCAACCGGATGCGATTTTTGTACCCCATGGGAAGAAACGTGACTTAACTCAAGACATATAATCTAACATTGCACAACATTACACCACGGATCGAAAAATACTGGGTAGGATTTCCGTGGGAACCATCGAAGGTCGAACGTGTCTAATCTCCAACTTCTTGCACAACCGACACCGGCAATTCTCGGAATACATGCTTTAGCGTGGGAAATCAACTACCTACGCATTCCCACGACTCTTCGGCCCTAGATGCAGATGCAAAATTAACACGTCAGCGATTCCAAACTTTCGAACACCTGCATGTGGCAAGCGGATGCGGTCTTCGTACCCCGTGGGAAGAAAGGTGACTCAACTCAAAACATACACTCTGACATTGCACAACATCTAGATCGAAAGTGTTGAGTCGGATTTCCGTGGTAACCATCGAAGTTCGAACGTATCAAATCTCCAACTTCTTGCTCAACTGACACCTGCAGTTCTCCGAATTGTATATGCTTCTCTAAATCCGTGGGAGAAATGTGAAGTCGTACGTGTTCTAGCATGGGAAACAACAATCGCTGACCACGCACATTGTCTTATTCGACATCTGCGAAGGAAACCTGGTCCGCATTTCTTGAGTTCTAGTTGATACTCAGATACGCGCGCATATGCATTCTTATTGGATCACACAGCTGTATATTAACCCTGCCATCGCACCGCACAGCCAGACGAGAAACATCTACCGAATGCAAGCAACTAATCCATACATATCCAATCAATCCGTGACGTCAGCGATAAACAATACTTAACACGAATCCTATTCATCACCTGTCACTCCATCGATGACCATATTTGGAAACTGACGCAGCCGCAACCAACAACAAATAATTAATCGATGACGTAATAGATAGCCACTTACTTTCATAATAACCATTCGATGACCATATTTGGAAACTCCATTGTTTACCTGTCTGATCCCACCACAACAACGAATAATCAATACCTAACCACTCCCTTTGATAGCAATCGATCAATAACCATGGTTGGTAACACTTGTTACCTAATATACAAAAAAGTACAAACAATCGATTTTTTCCTTTAACGATTAATCAATACCCATTGTTGGCAACACTTGTTTACGTAAAAGAAATCAAAAATAAAGGTTATACCCCCAAAAAGTTATTGATCACTTATCAATTATTGGGAAACAATTAAGGTAATCGATACTTATTGATTATCGCGATATGGCCTCCATCCAACTACTCCAAGGCAACGATTGCTGCTTTTGATCCAACTTTTTGTTGTCGAAGATTGTACCATGCGCTCGAAAGATGTATTGATGTGGTCCTATTAATTTCTCCGCGAATTTTGTAGTTCTTTTGTGATTATTCGCGTGTATATTTTATAGTTCACAAACAAGAGTTTTATCGGGCGAAAAATCTTTGCCGAGATAAGACGTCCTGGTTTCGGCAGGAGTACTATTACTCCTAACAAGCTCTTTAGTTTCATGCGCTGTTGTCGATAAGCATCATTTACTCATCGCATCATCATGGTCCGTACCACTGGCCAAAATGTTTGGAATAATTCAATAGGTAAGCGATCTATGGCTCCAGCTCGATTGCGTTTGCCTGCCATTACAGCTACTTCCACTTCCTCTCTTGTAAAAGGCTGCTGGAGGAACTCCCTTCCTTCCTCTGATACTCTTAGTATATAGTTTTCAATAACGGAATAATCTTGTTGCTTATCAGCACTTGTGTCACTGAATTTATGGGAAAAGTAATCTACTAAATGTCTTTGAATGTCTTTCGTGTTTGTAAGTTTCACTTCTTCTTTATCGTCGATCCTACTCGTGTCTCTTCTTTTGATTAATTAAATGGGCATTTCTCTCTCTCTAATTCAATGAACAACGATACCAGAAACGTTACTGTTCGAGCTATACCCAGGTAGCGTGACAGAAAATCATTTCAGTTCCAGTTTTTGTTCGGGTCTGACTCAATCACTCCTCGCTTTATCAGTTCTGGTTCAGCGCTGCAGACCGAAATCCGATAGGTAATTCGGATTCGAACTGGAATTGACGCTGCCAAATTGTACTCCGGCCCAGCAGATACGAAACTCACAGCTCCGCATGCAAAAGCATTCTGGTTTGCACCAATTCAGAAACCAGTTTCGGGGAAAGAGTTCGACATATCGGTTTGAGAAAACAGTTGACGCAAATGCAGAGGTGTGTTTTGGTCCGAAATAATGGTTTCAGCGACTCAAATTGGCCAAACTGCTACAGACAATCGGTTCGACATTCGGAACGCCAGAAAGCTGTAACGCGCGCAGAGGAAGAGTGACTGGATGTGTACAGAGGACAAAAGACCAAGCCGTTTCATTCGAAACACTAGCTGGTGCCATATCAGTAGTGTGATTTGTGGTACTATAAACTCGAGAAATGATGAGCCCCTCTCAGGCAGATTTGGCTACACTTAAAACAAGCTCAACATGCCCATATAAGCTTTTTGCTCAAGTGTGGAACCCCGTCTAATCCAAGATTTTTGTACAAATGCCCTCGGGAAGTTCCTGTGAAATGATGAGCCCCCTCAGATTGATTTGTCCACACTTACAAAAGGCACTTCTGTCAGATTGTTGTCCATAAATTTGTTAAAAATATGCCCCTCTTGATATTTTTTTTGGATACACTTAAAACTAAGCCAAGATACACACACACACATACATACACTTATACACATATACACACATACATATACACACATACACACATATATATATAAAGCACATTGTTGAACCCAACTGATATTTTTTATTAAGTATAGAGTTTTGATTTGAACCCCAAGAAATTTTATATAAATACCAAAGCCAAAAAATATTAACACACATACACACACACACACACTAAATATACAAAACACACTGCTGAACCCAACTGATATTTTTTTATTAAGCATAGAATTTTGATTTGAACCCCAAGAAATTTTATATAATAAACATAACAAAATTCTAATATTTATTTTTGTTTAACAGGAACAACAAGTTCTGAGCACATAAGCAGTTTCTGAGGAATACAAGGCAGCAGCAGCAGCAAGCAAATAACTTATAGAAGGCAGTGTGTATCATATCTAATTGCATGGATAATCTTGACACAGGATTTTTTGAGAGAAGATGTATTTCAAAATACATAAAATCTAAGTCACTTGTTGATGATTTAAAGCTTAGATTCTTTGGCCTGTCCGAGTATGACCTGTTTGCTGTGCAGAATGAAACTGAAATGCAGTGGGTGCTTGCCAGTGACAGGCCATTCCAATGCCTGTATCTCAATTTTATCAGTGAGTTTGAATAATTTATGTACAGCAGGTTCAGGAGAATTGTTGGATTGTTTGTTAATTTTTATACAGACAGGTGCCATTATGATTTAAGGTTGAAATTGTTTGACAATTATTGGTTCAACAATTGCTATGAGCATTGTTTTGAGTATAGGATGCCCATGATTGCATCCCAGAGTTTAAATTGGAGACATTATAAATATTCAAATAAAATTATTAACAAGATATCTAAGAATAAGAAGATTGAATTTGTTACAACTGATAATGGGAATTTGTATAGTGGTGAAGATTTCAATCCAGAGTTTGTATCAAATTCCAACTATATATATTTGAATGAGCTTGTCATGTATTTTATAAGGCAAAAATTTAGAAATTGCACTTACGATTGTATTGTTGAGGCACTGGGGCAGAATAATTTGCATGATATATGCAACTGTGGGAGAGTTTTGTCCAGCCTCTCAGTGTGATTTCAGGCACAGGAATCTGGCAGTTGGGAATCAACCCGCAGCAGGCAGCCCTGATTATTTCAGCAGAGACAGCAATCAAGGTAAATAAATATTTGCTGCAAATGTAAATCCCTGCCCATCACAGCCAGGCTCGGGTCTGTATGCAGGAAGAGGCAAGATATTTGTTTGAAATCTGCTTGGGTATAATTTTCTGATTTTTTTATAGCAGAGTTGTGTTAATGTTATTGGAATAGGCTTCAAATCACACACAGATACACTAAATACTTAATATCATCATACCTGACAGAGCTGTGTTGTTAGTGGGGAAGAATTGCCATATCTCTATACATAACAGAGATGTGTTGTTATTGGGAACAGGTTTCATATCCCAACACAGATACTATTATGAATAGGTAACAGATTTTGAATAATATTTTTCCAGAAATCTATACTCCATATCCCTGTACAAAACTGTGATATGTCCTGTGAATTATCCAGACACAAACACAGAAGATAAATATATTCTTAACACCCGCTTTAGCTGTGAGTGCTGTTATTAGGTACAAGATTCAATTACACGTGATTATCTAGATATTTTAATAGATAGAAGATACATACTTAATTAAATCTATATTCAATATCCCTATCCCTAACAATTACAAATCCCACCCAGAACCTTGCCGATATTGCTACAAGCATGAAACTGAAAATAACAGAACTGTGCTGTTATTAGGAACAAGCTTCAAATCCCACACAGACACAGAGCCTTGTTGAGTTTAGAATTATTATAATAGATATTTTAATAGATAGAAGATACATACTTAATTAAATCTATATTCAATATCCATAACCCTATCCCTAACAATTACAAATCCTACCCAGAACCTTGCCGATATTGCTACAAGCACGGAACTATTGCCGTGAAATAACATCTAGATGTTTCCTAAACATAACAGAACTGTGCTGTTATTGGAAACAAGCTTCAAATCTCACACAAACACAGAGCCTTGCTGATATTTCGGAACTGTTGCCGTGAAATAACATCTAGATGTTTCCATAATTTCTATACATAACAGTGATGCTGTTATTGGGAACAAGTTTTGAGGTTCAGGCACTCAAGATGGTTGAAGCCATATATTGATACAAACAAGCTTCAAATCTCACACAAACACAGAGCCTTGCTGATATTTCGGAACATAACATCTGGATGTTTTAATAGTTTCTATACATAACAGTGATGCTGTTATTGGGAACAAGCTTCTCCCACACAGATACAGAGCCTTGGAATCTAGATATTTTAATAGATAGAAGATACATACTTAATTAAATCTATACTCAATATCCCTATCCTAACAATTACAAATCACACAGATACAGAGCCTTGCTTGGAACTGTTGCTGAAATAACATCTAGATGTTTCATCCCTGACAGAGCTGTGCTGTTATTGGGAACAATCTTCAAATCCTACACAGATACAGAGTTTTGGAATCTAGATATTTTAATAGATAGAAGATACATACCTACTTAATTAAATCTATACTCAATATCCATATACCTAACAATTACAAATCACACAGACATAGAGCCTTGCTCGGAACTGTTGCTAAAATAACATCTAGATGTTTCATCCCTGACAGAGCTGTGCTGTTATTGGGAACAAGCTTCAACCTTGGAATCTAGATATTTTAATAGATAGAAGATACATCCTTAATTAAATCTATACTCAATATCCCTATACCTAACAATTACAATCTGTTATGCAGATTTTTGATTTTGTCCTGTATAACAGGTACAGCAATTGTATGTTCCTGCCCAGTAGGGCTGTGGAAATATCCGCTATGTTTTGGTTTGTATGCAGGAACAGGCATGACACCTGCAATGGTACATACAATTTTGATATTTGCTTGGGTATAATTTCCTGAAGCCTGTACCTAATAACAGCATCACAGCACAGCTCTGTCAGGGATAGGGACATTATTAAATATGTATACAGATCCAGGTATGTATTCTTATCTTAAACACAACACAGCTCTGTTACTATTATTTCTATAACAATATCAACAAAACAAGACACTATACACAACATAGAACAATTCTATGCTTGTAAAAATATCAGCAAGGCTCCATTCTAAATATTGATTCAATTTTTCACTTCACCTATCCATAACAATTCCAAGCTTGTTCCTCATAACAGCATCACCGCACAGCTCTGTCAGGGAAGAAACATATAGATGCTATCAACAGTTCCCTACTTGTAATTGTTAGGGATAGGAATATTGAATATAGTTTGTATCTTCTATCTATTAAAGATTCCAAGGCTCTGTGTGTGGGATTTGAGCATCACCACACAACTCTGTCAGGGATGAAACGTCTAGATGTTATCAACAGTTCCATACTTGTAATTGTTAAGGATAGGAATATTGAATTAAGTATGTATCTTCTATCTATTCTATCCAAGCCTCTGTATCTGTGTGGAATTTGAAGCAGCACAGCTCTGTCAGGGGTGAAACATCTAGATGTTATTCCAGCACCAGTTCCATGCTTGTATAAATATTTGTAATTGTTCGAGATAGGGATATTAAAATATCTAGATTCCAAGCCTCTGTATCTGTGTGGAATTTGAAGCAGCACAGCTCTGTCAGGGATGAAACATCTAGATGTTATTCCAGCAACAGTTCCATGCTTGTATAAATATTTGTAATTGTTCGAGATAGGGATATTAAAATATGTAGATTCCAAGCCTCTATATCTGTGTGGAATTTGAAGCTTGTTCCCAATAACAGCACAGCTCTGTCAGGGAAGAAACATCTAGATTTAGTTCAAACAGTTCCATGATTGAAATTGTTAGGATAGAAATATTGAGTATAAATTTAATTAATTATATATCTTCGATCTATTAAAATCTCTAGATTCCAAGGCTCTGTATCTGTGTAGGATTTGAGGCTTATTCCCAATAACAGCGCAGCTCTGTTATGTATAGGAAACATGTAAATGTTGTAGAAATATTTGTAATTGTTAGGGATAGGAATATTGAGTATAGATTTAATTAAGTATGTATCTTCTATCTATTAAAATTTCTAGATTCCAAGACTCTGTATCTGTGTGGGATTTGAGGCTTAGTCCCAATAACAGCACAGCTCTGTTAGGGATGAAACATCTAGATGTTACAGCAACAATTTCGTGCTTGTAGAAATATCAGCAAGGCTCTGTGTCTGTGTGATTTGTAATTGTTAGGGATAGGGATATGATATTGAGTATAGATTTAATTAAGTAGGTATGTATCTTCTATCTATTAAAATATCTAGATTCCAAGTTTGAAGCTTGTTCCCCATAACAGCACAGCTCTGTCAGGGATGAAACATCTAGATGATATTTCAGCAACAGTTCCGAGCAAGGCTCTGTATCTGTGTGATTTGTAATTGTTAGGTATAGGGATATTGAGTATAGATTTAATTAAGTAGGTATGTATCTTCTATCTATTAAAATATCTAGATTCCAAGTTTGAAGCTTGTTCCCAATAACAGCACAGCTCTGTCAGGGATGAAACATCTAGATGTTATTTCAGCAACAGTTCCGAGCAAGGCTCTATGTCTGTGTGATTTGTAATTGTTAGGTATAGGGATATTGAGTATAGATTTAATTAAGTAGGTATGTATCTTCTATCTATTAAAATATCTAGATTCCAAGTTTGAAGCTTGTTCCCAATAACAGCACAGCTCTGTCAGGGATGAAACATCTAGATGTTATTTCAGCAACAGTTCCGAGCAAGGCTCTATGTCTGTGTGATTTGTAATTGTTAGGTATAGGGATATTGAGTATAGATTTAATTAAGGATGTATCTTCTATCTATTAAAATATCTAGATTCCAAGTTTGAAGCTTGTTCCCAATAACAGCACAGCTCTGTCAGGGATGAAACATCTAGATGTTATTTCAGCAACAGTTCCGAGCAAGGCTCTATGTCTGTGTGATTTGTAATTGTTAGGTATATGGATATTGAGTATAGATTTAATTAAGTAGGTATGTATCTTCTATCTATTAAAATATCTAGATTCCAAAACTCTGTATCTGTGTAGGATTTGAAGATTGTTCCCAATAACAGCACAGCTCTGTCAGGGATGAAACATCTAGATGTTATTTCAGCAACAGTTCCAAGCAAGGCTCTGTATCTGTGTGATTTGTAATTGTTAGGATAGGGATATTGAGTATAGATTTAATTAAGTATGTATCTTCTATCTATTAAAATATCTAGATTCCAAGGCTCTGTATCTGTGTGGGAGAAGCTTGTTCCCAATAACAGCATCACTGTTATGTATAGAAACTATTAAAACATCCAGATGTTATGTTCCGAAATATCAGCAAGGCTCTGTGTTTGTGTGAGATTTGAAGCTTGTTTGTATCAATATATGGCTTCAACCATCTTGAGTGCCTGAACCTCAAAACTTGTTCCCAATAACAGCATCACTGTTATGTATAGAAATTATGGAAGCATCTAGATGTTATTTCACGGCAAAAGTTCCGAAATATCAGCAAGGCTCTGTGTTTGTGTGAGATTTGAAGCTTGTTCCCAATAACAGCACAGTTCTGTTATGTTTAGGAAACATCTAGATGTTATTTCACGGCAATAGTTCCGTGCTTGTAGCAATATCGGCAAGGTTCTGGGTAGGATTTGTAATTGTTAGGGATAGGGTTATGGATATTGAATATAGATTTAATTAAGTATGTATCTTCTATCTATTAAAATATCTATTATAATAATTCTAAACTCAACAAGGCTCTGTGTCTGTGTGGGATTTGAAGCTTGTTCCTAATAACAGCACAGTTCTGTTATTTTCAGTTTCATGCTTGTAGCAATATCGGCAAGGTTCTGGGTGGGATTTGTAATTGTTAGGGATAGGGATATTGAATATAGATTTAATTAAGTATGTATCTTCTATCTATTAAAATATCTAGATAATCACGTGTAATTGAATCTTGTACCTAATAACAGCACTCACAGCTAAAGCGGGTGTTAAGAATATATTTATCTTCTGTGTTTGTGTCTGGATAATTCACAGGACATATCACAGTTTTGTACAGGGATATGGAGTATAGATTTCTGGAAAAATATTATTCAAAATCTGTTACCTATTCATAATAGTATCTGTGTTGGGATATGAAACCTGTTCCCAATAACAACACATCTCTGTTATGTATAGAGATATGGCAATTCTTCCCCACTAACAACACAGCTCTGTCAGGTATGATGATATTAAGTATTTAGTGTATCTGTGTGTGATTTGAAGCCTATTCCAATAACATTAACACAACTCTGCTATAAAAAAATCAGAAAATTATACCCAAGCAGATTTCAAACAAATATCTTGCCTCTTCCTGCATACAGACCCGAGCCTGGCTGTGATGGGCAGGGATTTACACTTGCAGCAAATATTTATTTACCTTGATTGCTGTCTCTGCTGAAATAATCAGGGCTGCCTGCTGCGGGTTGATTCCCAACTGCCAGATTCCTGTGCCTGAAATCACACTGAGAGGCTGGACAAAACTCTCCCACAGTTGCATATATCATGCAAATTATTCTGCCCCAGTGCCTCAACAATACAATCATAAGTGCAATCTCTAAATTTTTGCCTTATAAAATACATGACAAGCTCATTCAAATATATATAGTTGGAATTTGATACAAACTCTGGATTGAAATCTTCACCACTGTACAAATTCCCATTATCAGTTGTAACAAATTCAATCTTCTTATTCTTAGATATCTTGTTAATAATTTTATTTGAATATTTATAATGTCTCCAATTTAAACTCTGAGATGCAATCATGGGCATCCTATACTGAAAACAATGCTCATAGCAATTGTTGAACCAATAATTGTCAAACAATTTCAACCTTAAATCATAATGGCACCTGTCTGTATAAAAATTTACAAACAATCCAACAATTCTCCTGAACCTGCTGTACATAAATTTTTCAAACTCACTGATAAAATTGAGATACAGGCATTGGAATGGCCTGTCACTGGCAAGCACCCACTGCATTTCAGTTTCATTCTGCACAGCAAACAGGTCATACTCGGACAGGCCAAAGAATCTAAGCTTTAAATCATCAACAAGTGACTTAGATTTTATGTATTTTGAAATACATCTTCTCTCAAAAAATCCTGTGTCAAGATTATCCATGCAATTAGATATGATACACACTGCCTTCTATAAGTTATTTGCTTGCTGCTGCTGCTGCCTTGTATTCCTCAGAAACTGTTTATGTGCTCAGAACTTGTTGTTCCTGTTAAACAAAAATAAATATTAGAATTTTGTTATGTTTATTATATAAAATTTCTTGGGGTTCAAATCAAAATTCTATGCTTAATAAAAAAATATCAGTTGGGTTCAGCACTGTGTTTTGTATATTTAGTGTGTGTGTGTGTGTATGTGTGTTAATATTTTTTGGCTTTGGTATTTATATAAAATTTCTTGGGGTTCAAATCAAAACTCTATACTTAATAAAAATATCAGTTGGGTTCAACAATGTGCTTTATATATATATGTGTGTATGTGTGTATATGTATGTGTGTATATGTGTATAAGTGTATGTATGTGTGTGTGTGTATCTTGGCTTAGTTTTAAGTGTATCCAAAAAAAATATCAAGAGGGGCATATTTTTAACAAATTTATGGACAACAATCTGACAGAAGTGCCTTTTGTAAGTGTGGACAAATCAATCTGAGGGGGCTCATCATTTCACAGGAACTTCCCGAGGGCATTTTTACAAAAATCTTGGATTATACGGGGTTCCACACTTGAGCAAAAAGCTGATATGGGCATGTTGAGCTTGTTTTAAGTGTAGCCAAATCTGCCTGAGAGGGGCTCATCATTTCTCGAGTTTATAGTACCACAAATATACCACAACAATATCTACTTGTTTTTCAAAATTTCAAGGTAGAAACGTGAAGATGGAGAGAAGAAGGAAGAAGAATGAAGGAAAATGAGCGTAAGATAAAGTGTCCAGTTAAGGGGAAAGTTTAAAGTAATTGGAAATGAAGGGTTGTCATATTTAAGCTTATTCTTTATAAAACAAGTAAGTTGAAAATCTGTATACCGGATATTAATGCTATTGCATATATAACTAAATAGGGATGCCTTACTACACCAAAATGCAGGGCTGCCAAATTTTGTTTTAGTTTTCGATGGTATAAATTTGAGAAGCGGTATGTTGGTTATAGACCTATGTCTTACTTTGAATACAGCCGATTTTAAAAATTTTAAATGATATATCATGATATTTTTATATTTTCAAACTATGAAGTAAAGTCTGTGTTTAATAATTATTTATGGTACTGCGGAAACGATTTATAGATTTGATTCATTGTTTGCTGTTATTTTTGCTTCGCTTTTCTGCTACTTTTGGTTGATTGCGACAATGGGTTTGATGAAAGAACACTTACAAAGAATATCCATGCTCAGGCCAGGATTCGAACCCGGGGCCATAACCGTCGTAGCACGCTGTAATAACTACTCCGCAACGTAGACAGAAGTAACGAAATAACGAGGCCAAAGTACAGAAATGTCGGGAAATAGATATGGTGTTTACTTATGGTAATGTGGTTTTAAGAAAGTTGGGACAATTTGGAAGAATGACAAATACAGTGTTACTGTATGCTTAACTTTCTGAATCCAGGAAACTGAAAATGACGTACTGCTTAGCTATCAGAAATATAATCAAATTTTGAAATGTTAAAACAGTAAAATGGTATGGTGGTTATGATTAAATTACTTGAAAAGTTGAAAGCTATAATATGTGTGCAGCGAGAATATGGCCTCCCCGATAGCGAAGTGGTAAGATCGCCGCCTTAACAACAAAAAGATTTGCAAAGTGCTTAGAAAAGCGTGCATTAAAACTTACAGGAAGGGAGGGAGAAGCATCTTAAAAATAACCAAGATTGCAAACAAGAAAAAGGAAAACAGAGAAGAAGAAGAGGAAGGGATTATCTACGAAGTGAAATGTAAAGAATGTCAGAGTATTTACATAGGAGAAACGAAAAAGAGGCTGAAAGACAGTTTGAAACAACTTAGGGATGATGTACGACTTAAGAGAGAGAGAAATGCGATATTTAAAAACACGAGAGAAACAGGACATGACACAGAGTGGGATGAGGCTTAGCAGATAGAAAGGGAAAAGAGGATACTAGTGAGAAAATGGAAGGAGGCCAAGGAAATAGAGAAGAAAGGTGAAGAAGAAAAAAAGAACTAATATGGAAGACTGAAGATAAACAAACAATGGAAATAGGTGTTAGAAAGAGTGGAAAGGACAAGAGAGAAAGAGGTGAGAAGAAGGAAGAAAGCAGAATGAAGGAAAAAGAGCGTGAGATAAAAAGTCCAACCAGATTCACTTTCAGGTGAAAGTACAGTTGACAAAGGAAAGCAACCTGCTAGATTGTTCCAGAACAACTTTTTAAGAGTGTGGAGGGGAGTGTTTTTGTGTATATATAAACGAGGCGCATCCAGAAAGTAAGTTTCACTATTTTTTTCCCGTGAAAGTAAACATAATGAGCCGTGTAAATTGCGCATGCGCAGCAGAGCTAAGACGTATCAATCATATGCCAGGCGGACAGATCCCGCCCGGCGCCAGTAGCGAGGCAGCAGTGGTCCGAAGTGGAAGCTCGTATTCCTTCTCCCGCCGCATGCCAGTAGCGAGGCAGCAGTGGTCGGAATTGGAAGCTCGTATTCCTTCTCCCGCCGCATGCGAGGTTCGCTCGGTGATAAAGTTCCTGAATGCACAAAGCATTGCGCCAATTGACATTCATCGTCAGCTCTGTGAGGTCTATGGGCCGAACATTATGAGTAAGCAGATGGTGCGTCGCTGGTGTCGGCAGTTTTCGGAAGGTCGTCAAAGTGTCCATGATGAAGAGCGCAGTGGGCGTCCGTCCCTCATGACTGATGATCTGGTTGAGCTGGTGCGGCAGCGCATCGTAGAGAACCGTCGCTTCACGATTACGGAGTTGAGTAGCTTTCTTCCGCAGATATCGCGATCCGTGTTGCATGAGATTGTCACTCAGCGCCTGCTGTTCAAAAAATTGTGTGCCAGGTGGGTGCCGAAAAACCTGACACCCGAACACAAAATGAAACGTTCAGGAGCAGCACTGACATTCCTGCAACGGTACCATGATGACGGCGATGATTTCCTCGACAGGATCGTCACGGGCGATGAGACGTGGATTTCGCACTTCACCCCGGAAACCAAGCAGCAGTCAATGCATTGGCGGCATAGTGGATCTCCGGTCAAGAAGAAATTCAAACAGACGCTGTCGGTACAGAAAGTGATGTGCACCGTGTTTTGGGATAGGAAGGGCATTTTGCTCATTGACTTCCTCCCCAGAGGTGAAACGGTGAACGCTGACCATTAATGTGAAACACTAAAGAAATTGCGACGTGCCATTCAAAACAAGAGGCGTGGTATGCTTACTGCAGGTGTTGTGCTCCTCCATGACAATGCTCGTCCACATACGGCTCGGCGCACAGCAGCTGTTTTGACGGAATTTGGCTGGGAGTTGTTTGATCATCCACCTTACAGTCCTGATCTGGCTCCCAGCGATTTTCACGTTTTCTTGCACCTCAAGAAATTCCTGTCCTCCGGTGAGCGTTTTGGCAACGACGAAGAGCTGAAGACGTCTGTCACACGCTGGTTCCATTCACAGGCGGCAGAGTTCTACGACAGTGGGATCCAAAATTTGATACCACGATACGACAAGTGTCTCAATTCTGGTGGTTGATATGTTGAAAAATAGCTGAACCTTTGCTGTACTTGTTGCCAATAAATGGTTTCCTGAAACTGTGTTGGTTTTTTTTTTAAAAAAAAATAGGGAAACGTACTTTCTGGATGCGCCTCGTATATCTCGTCCTGTTACATTTGTACTTGGTGCAGAGTCTGAAGAAGACCTTGCTAGAAGATTGAAACGTTACGTTTAGTTTATGTTTTATAATAAAATAAATTTCTGCCTTGGTCAGCATATTGAGTTTTTCATGGAATGTTTGTTTCGTTGTTACGAACTATCTGAATAAAAGCTTCCTGTTGTCTGTTGGCTTTCGTGGGAGCTGCTATAGACTGCCAAGTTAATGTATTTGCAGTGTTCAAGCACCAGTCACATAGTCAGGTGAACCTGTCAATCCAGCTGATTCTTCTCTGCGACCGAGAAGCAGAAACAATTCATTTTGCTTTGGTATATATTTACAACCTGCAAGGGTCGCGAGTTCGAATCCTGTCAGGATCAGAAATGTTTCCCTCTCTTTATTTACGCGGTAAACAGTGATGTGTATCAAGATTCGAAAGTAGATTTCATATTTCGCTTTATTTTGGCCATCGATGTATACTATGTAATTTCGAAAACCGCCAACGTTGAATTCAATAGCAAACATTCAGATGTACATGTAAAAACATATGGTGCTAACGGGAAACCTATATTTCTGAGCTTTTTGAACTTACATAGAGAAGGAAAAATTATACATTTATTTCAAATATATCTTGAATTTCACAGGGGCACGTGGGAAAGTGTTTTTTTTTTAAAAACGTGTCGAAAGTCTGTGGATACGTCACACTCACACTTCAATTACACTCGGGACGGGACTTACAGTTGCAAGTGAGATCTGAACCACTATGTGCCTGCCATATGCTATCGAACCCAGAGCCACTCTATTATAAGGTTACTAATTTACAACACAACATACGAAAGTCTCTCTCTTATGTCACGAAATTTATCAATTTCTAATTAAGCTTACAATTAAGCTGGAGAACTATAAAATGAACTCTCCAAACAAAATAAATATTAAATTAATCAATTTCCAACAACATAAACATTTAATAATCCACATTCCTAGATAAAAAAGAGACAGGCAAATTTTCCAATTTATTTAAGAATTATATAGTCGACGAATATAATGTATGTTTTATACAAACACTACTAGAAAGCAATTTTGGACGATGATTTTAGTTAAAAGTATTTTTTTTAATTCCTAGTAATAACTCCTGCAACCGGATCAAATTATATTCCTTGACGTTTACAAAATTACAGATTTAGAAGAGAGGGTTGATCCAAACACTTACTCGTGCACTATGAAATAACTCAAACAGCTAATCATCCAAAATACATATTGTACAGCTCTATTCTAAGTGCCATATGAGTGATGTTTAGGTAAATCATTGTATTTACTGATAAATTATGTTTGTTTTCGATAATAACATCTACAATCTGCACATGTCTTGACTTTACAATTTGGACCAGGCTTTTTTCTTTCCCATCTGAAAATTGCTCTTCAGGTGCGAGCATTCATCGAGTGGGTCACTTATAAATATATGTCTATGTATAAAACGACGAGCATGACACGTGAATGACGGAACATCTTAAAATACATCTGCTGATGTTCCTCACACTGGTTCTCTTCTTGAGAATATTAACGGTGTATTTTATCACACAACAATTTTCAATTTTATCACTTATTGTAAATATCGAGGCTGAGCAGCAACTAACAATTTCAAGTTGTCTGGAATAACAGTCACGTTCTCGGAACGAGTATTAGTTTCAATACATATTTTCTTATTGGCACGCAAACAATAACAAAGTTTCAGGCTGCAATTGGTGTGACGAGAATAAAATACATTATGTAACACCACCCATTTGGTAAGAAATAAAAATGGAGACACGGGGATTCCAAGCTAAGATTTCAGCTTACAAAGCTGGCCTTTAACAGACATGGCGACAAGCCACGGTGAAGAAACCGAGCAATTCGAGTAATTTATCCATAAGGTTGCATCTTTTCCTGTCCAGCTCGAAACGTTTGATTTCGTTTCTTTCTAATTACATTAATTTGAAAGCAATACGCTTAATCAGATAGGATTCATATGCTGTACACATTGCTCAAAAAATACAAGTGAAGCTTGTGCATGAAAATTAATGAAGACGTTGGGAGATCGTGCTTTTGTGGAAGGTTAGTGTTTCCAAACCATAAATGATTACCGTTCACTACTTTCCGTCAACATAGCGGATTCTGCTATGTGACGACGAATCTCATTAAACAACCGCACATAAATTATATTATTTTAAACTATGTATTCCAAATTAAGAGTCATTATTCTGGAATCTACGGAGGCATTCATTCATTCGGTATCAATTTTACGATTTACGAGAGTCACAATTCTATTTCCGTGCTCCATTACGAAACCAACGTGCACGTGTAAAAAAAGTAAAGCCCGAAAATTTTTATTTTACAAAAATTCCATTTACTGTTAAAGCTGAATGAGAGGACAACCATTGACTTATTTCTAATAGCCTGGATGACTGATGTGGGAGGGGTATCTCCTCTCATGTGCCCCCTGGCTGTGACATCAACTCTTCTTCCTTTAGGATTTATATTATTGTTCCCATCGCATATTCAGTGCCAACTTTGCGATTATCTTTGCCAAAGTGTATGTGGAAGGAGTTTATTTATTCTTCCAGTCTTCTCCTAGACTAGGATAACACTATTTCAGAAATATATCTTTTTGCATCATTTTTAGAAATTGCAACAGCACTATTTCTGTCTCGCTTATTCTTAATGCGTTTTTTTCCTTTTCGTTAATTAGTGTTGCTTTTTTTCAATTTTCGGCAACTCGCGACGATGAAGAGAGACTCAAAATGAACACCCATGCTCAGGCCGAATTCGAACCCGGGCCCCTCGCATTGTATCGAATTGTGATAACTACATCGTCACGAACGTCAAAAACGCGTTTGTTTTTCAAATAAATTTCAGGAATATTTCACATTTAGATTACTTTGATAGTAGACGTGGAAATTGTAGTTAATTAATATTTACGCTCCAATCTTTCCGTTAGCACTTTTCTTTGAGTCTGAGAGACACAAAATTCCCTCCATATGGTTAAATTGATTGATAGTAAGCAACACTGCTCCTTTCCGAACACGTATTTCGGCTGTACTTACGGCGAAAAAGGTGGATTTTAACTCAAACGAGTGTGTCACTTTATGTGCACAGAAGTGTACAATCGAATATCTCACGCGGAAGATGTCACCTTGCTCTGAACTCGAACAAAGGGAATTTCGCCTCGAGAGATCGCAATTTATAAGTGTTATTGAATGTCTAATTTCCATATTTTGATCAATGCATTAGTTCTTGGCGCTGATACCATATTTTCTGCAACAGATTTTTCTCTCCTCTAGTTTCCAGTCTCTTCTGTTCTTCTTCTTCTTCTTTCCCCTCCTTCTCCTCTGCTTTTATCTCATATCGGCTAATTTTCTGTTTTCGTCTCTTGTCTCCATCCCACAATTCTCCACTCCTCTTACAGTATGTAACATTGTTATTCGTACACATAGAATTTCCGAAGAAAAAATGTCATATCTACTAGCAAATATAATCATTTTCATATGTACCTGGAAATTAATGTTAATGAAGGTTTCACCAACAAATGTCAATAAAATTGTATGTTCAAAATGTATAAAAAGAGCATACAATTTGTGTGAAAAGAGAAAAACACGTTGTTTCATGCAACATTGTTATTCGTACAGGCAAGAGCTTCAATCTTCCTCGCATACAGCGCCACCGCTATTCGGGCGATTTCGTGCAGTTTGCAACTTCGTAACAAGTTTGAACATGCAGGCGCGCTCCCCGTCAAGCGGAATGCTGGCTTAGGTATTGTTGAAGGCCTATCGTCTATCTATCAGAGTGTTCGAAATGGGCAAGGTGAAGGAATTTAGTTCCGATCTGAAGGATGTTATTATAAATTTGGCCCTTAGAGTTTATTCGTTAAGAAAAATTGGACAAACAGTCAATAAATTACACTCCACAGTTCAATACATAATGAACAAATTTAGAGAGGATGGTTCAGCACAGAATGTGCCGAGAAAACCAAAATAGATAAGGTTGAATAAACGTAATGAACGCTTTCTTTTAAAAAGAGTGCGAGAAAACCCCCCACTAAGTGTTCTTCAGTTACGACCGTTAGTAGAAAATGTTGCTGGCAAGATGATGTCCGATCAAACTGTCCGCCGTGCCTTGTGGAAGCATGGATATCATGGCAGAATACCACGAAAAAGGCCGTATGTAAGTAAGGTGAATCGCAGGAATAGACTTTCATTCGCGAAAGAGCATATCCACAAGGACCAGGAATTTTGGGATAGTGCCATATGGTCAGACGAGTCCAAGATTAATATATACGGATCAGATGGGATAAATAGGATCTGGAGAAAATCAAATAAAGACAATGATCTCATTAATACAGTTCCAAAAGTTAAACAGGGTGGTGGATCATTAATGAATTGGGGCTGTATGTCGTCCAAAGGTGTTGGTACCATCCAGTTTATTGATGGTATCATGGATGCATATGTCAGGCACAAATAATTAGTGAATCATGTGTTCCAGGGTGCATTATATCACATATTTGAACATATTGAAGAACAATGTAAAGCAGAGTGTCCAAAAAATGGACATGCCGCCTATCTACAGATTCCAAAAAGACAATGACAGTAAGCATAAGGCGCGAGTTAACATGAATTGGCTAATAAGAAATGTGCCCAAACTACTACAAACACCAGCTCAAAGTCCAGAATTAAATCCCATCGAGCATTTATTGGCAATTTTGAAGAGGCGAGTCCAAAAAGCAGGCGTCAAGTCCAAACAAGAGTTGAAAACTGTTGTGAAAGCCGAGTGGAATAAAATAAGCTCTGAAACATGTCAGAAACTGGTTAATTTTATGAAGAACAGGCGTCAAGCAGTAATTAAAGCCAAAGGATGCGCATCAAAGTATTAGAACTGTGAGTCAATTTGCTCTGAATATACATTTTTTCTTTTATATTATTAAGTGTACGAATAGAAAAGTTGTACAAAAAAATGGCATGTTTCTCTTTCAGTTTCATTTAATTTATTATTGTCATTGGTTATACAGAATTTGGGTAAGATTTTATGTTCCTAATGATATTATTTATTGAATTGTAAGGAAACAATTTCAAAAGAGTGTATTTCCTTCCAGATATTAAAGCATTTTCTTTGAAAATGTACGAATAAGAATGTTACATACTGTATCTCATCTCATGTTTTAGATTTCCGACTTTATTGCACTCTTCTCCCCTCTTCTTCGTTCCTCTCTTTTTCTCAAATCTCCACTCCCTTCTTGCCCTCTCCTCCTCTCCTCTTCAATCTCTTCTTCTCCTCTCATCTCATCTCGTTTTCCCTCTTTTCTCCTCTTTGCTCTATTTTCCTTATCTCTATTCGAATCTTTTTTCTTTCTTCTCATTACCTCTCGTCTCTTTTTCTATGCTCTCTTTTCTTCTCTCCTCTACTTTTCATCTTCCTTTTTCCTTTCCCCTGTTCTCCTCTCCTTTCTCCCCTTTCGTTTCCTTTCTTCTTTTCCTTTGTGTAGACTCATCAGCAATGAAATATTAGAGAATCCTATTTCTTTCTTTCAGAAAGTATTTCTCATTTGCAACATACATAAATCTGATATATTTAATAGTTTTTCACAATAATACTTGCTCATATTTATTTTGAATAATTCATAAATATATATTGTGCATGTTGACACCCTGAATCTGAGCCTAACTCTACACGCAACACACCAACGGCTTTAGTAAATTGGGTTGCCTAGTTTAAAATGTCGCTGTCCTAAGACTTTTGTGAGAGACTGTACAAAGCCTTCAAAGAAGAACGATAAATTGTTGAAGACTTGCCTCATTCTGATTGACCTTCAACGTCCTCGACTGGCGATAACATCGACAAAGTTGAGTAAATGGTAATGGAAAACCGTCATTGAAGCAAGCTTATGTCAATTTACCACTTCGTGGAAGACGTTTTGATTTTTGTGAAACCTTAAAAAAAAATCGCAGGACCACACCGAAAAGTTTCTATAAGAAGTGTTTCGACGACTGGATTATTCGTTAGCATAAGTATAACGCATAAAATGGGGAATACTTTGAAGGCGACAAAAGAAAACTTGGATGATTAAACCAATGTTTTGAGTTTTATTGACCACATCCCGGTATATATTTGACAGAGCAGTATATACGTATCGGCTGTCAAGAAACTGCCAAAAAAGCGCTAAAAACAATACGCAAAAAAGCGCTTGGTTGTTGCTTTCAGCAAACATATTCACAACTATCTTTAGAATAATTATAAAGTCTTCCTCATTCAAACAGAGTGAAAAGCACATTTAAAATATGTTATAGTTATTTGAATATTATTTTAGATTTTCATTCTGTATTTTGTACATTGTGTTCAGGATAATTAACTTGTAATTTCAAATAAATAGTTGAGTTGAAGAAAAGGCATGCTACGGGTAGCATTTAAAATAAGACGCCCTTGTCTGTGATATCATCTACAAAAGTGTTAGAAAGATTTGGGCTCAGAAGAGATTCCTGTGGTACACCGAGAGATACATTCCTACTGTTCGATTTCGAGGTTCAAACTTTTGTATCGACACTCCTATTCAGTAAATAGCTTTCAATCCAGTTGCATGCAGCAGCAGATAAATTTAATTTCTGATATAATTTCTTTATTAATAGATTTGGGTGAACACTATCGAATGCTTAACTGATATCTATTAAAAGTATGCCTATATATTGCTTACCTTTACAATCTAATACATGCCGCCAGTTATATAACAGTTCATGCAGGTTTTGAATTGTATTTATAGACAGCTGACTGTCTCCTGTACTGTGCATCTAACAAATTAGCAAAGTAATTGCAAATATTGAAAAAAAAAAATAATAAACATGCCCGAAGTTCTTGACTGGTATCAATCTAACATGTTGAAAGTGAATGAGTTAAAGTTGCAAGTATGATTATCGAAAAAAAAAAAAATCATGTAATTTGACAATATAACGTAAAATAGGTAATTCGAATATAAAGCCAAGTAGGTGTCTAAGATATCTCGATATGTACCTAGGTAAAAGTTTTCCTTTTCACATGTGAAGATAATGGGTACACGTGCAGCACATAACATCAAGCAGTTTCAATTTGTCGGCAAATATGTTCATCATACATATACAAGAACGCTAATATTTTTGTTAGGTGAACCTTTATTAGGCCCTTACTTGAATCTTGTTCCTCTATACTTTATAGGATTAACAGAAATTACACCAATAAATTAGAAAAAATGTAAAATTGAGCTATTCGTCGTATACACAATACCGAACACATGACTTAACATACGAGCAGAGAAGAACTGCAAATATTCATGCCTGAATCCAAACAAAAATATGCGTTCCTACTAGAAAATCATCAAGCAATTCACACATACAACAACTTACTAAGCGGAAAAGTAATTATATCTAATGACATATATTATCCAAGTCTGCGATCTAAAGAGACCAATAGTGCCCGAGTAAAGAAATTTAATAAGGCAAGATACGGATCAAAATCCCTATCATTGCTGGCATGTATGATGTGAAATCAACTGCCTGTAACTTGGAGAAGGGAGACTTGGCCAAACTTAAACAACCAATTAGGACTTCAATCTATTAATACTGACACCGTGCTATATTTACCTCATTACCTCCTTCATAAGTAATAGCGCAAATTGGCACAGGCGAAAGTACACGATAATAGAAGCGAAAAAGTCTGAGGAAACATGGGTCTGCAAACGAGCCGTTTTCGAGATAATCGCGAATGTGTGATTACAAGCCGCCACCGACTTCATTGTTTGTAAACGTCGTCCTAGTTGATAAAATGCTAATAATGTGTACGAATGTGTGATTACAAGCCGTCATTAAATGGATTTTGTAAACACCGAGTGCTTTACTCCTTGCGCGTTCGGAGGTTCGCTCTTTGTTTACAACACAGAACATTTTCGAGAGGATGGATACAATCAGTACACAGTCTAATCGTACTGTGGGGTTCACGTCAGTTGTGCTGTACTGCGTAGTGAAAATGGAACCTTACATCAACGAAGAGTATATTTTACCATCTAGGACGACGTTTACAAACGATAAAGTCTGTGGCGACTTTTTTGCTTCCATTATCGTGTACTTTCACCTGTGTCAGTTTGCGTTATTACTTTTGAGATACCCTGCATATTAGTTACAAAACTGTTTCTCTCTTATCTTTTTCAACTATATACACTTGTAACTTTCTATATTATGTACATTCATAAACATTTTACATAATTGTATTGCTCAACAAATTAATTCATGTAGGGCAAACAGCCGTTTTTATAGTAAGATAATCGGTGTCAGTTATACTGTATTCTTACCCTACTTCAAATAATTAATAATTACAATAATAATTTCGTCAGGTTTGTTCACAAGCAGCATTACACAAACAAACATACCGTGGCATTAGTATTACTTCTTGTGGAGAACACAAGTCAATAAGGCTATTTATCTGGTATCACTCCTGCACACAGAGATGTATCCCGCGAATTACATATTATTGTAGCGCCAAGCTTTCTGAAACCTCGGAAAATAGGCGAACTACGAGCTTCCGTAACTTAGCCGGCGACATTAGCGCCACTGCTCCCAAGCCAGGGTTTCAAATGATGTGGTGGATTTACAGCGGCTGAAATAGAATGTTACTTAGATTGTCTATTCACAATACGCTTGCTGGTCAGATATCGATGCTTCAGTTGATTGACTAATTAGTTTGCTTTATCTTACTTTGCATACCTGCCAGCTTCGGCAAGTCGCTAATGTTCAAATGAATAGTGATAAGATGAAATGAGTGATAGGACAATCACCAGTACAAAAGAACAGCACACATCATGAGTAAAACGGAGGATTTTCTGTATTGGCCTTGAGTCCAGATGCCAGAGTGTCTCTACTCTAAAAAACACAGTCCAGGGAGTACACTGTGGAACTGAAGTTGACATTTGGGGGACACCCCTTATATCCCAATCGTCGATGCTTTACTTCAATTTCAATGTTCGTTCAATGGTGACGAAGTGTCTTAGACTTTGCATTATATTTGTTCTCACTTAAACATATCCATTTCACCCAAAAATAGAAACACGGAAGATGACACTTGAAACTGCGCAATTAAAAAAATAATTGGTTTCTGAAGCTGTAAGCCATTCACTGAACAATTACACTAAACGTGCAATAGAAATTATACATATAGGTAAAGGTGGTATTACTCCCCATCTTGTTTTGTATCTTTTAAAATTTGATATTTAACTTTTCTGTTCCGATTCTTATGATAACTTTAACTACAACATTTCAAAAAAATACTGTTAAGATATAAACCAATTTGAGCAACGTTAAGAATATAAAAAAAATGAAATACAAAACAAGTCATTTTGTGGAAAAAAGTTTTGTGCTGGTAATATGAGCCCCTAGGAAAAAAATGATAGAATAACTGGTTTAGAAAAGTGTATTAGAAATTATATCATGCAAACAACATTTTATTCAATACAAAACCTTAAAAAAGATATTATGATGTGAAATACCATAAAAGTGTTCATAACAAGATCATTGAAAAAATCATTACAAAACCAATGGAAAGGGTCACTAAAAATGAATTCAAATGGTCATTAAGAAACCACTTGAAATGTTATTTTGTTTCTTTGTAATGTCTATTTACAAAAGTCGCAAATGAAAATATCTTTCTCGCATCCAGCGCAGTCGTTGTGTACCCAAATTTCACAGATGAGACATTGCACCCACAGGTCCAAACTCAAAGCGTGGTTCAAGCCAAGTCTCACCGTGACTCTCAAGCGATGCCAAATTGCTGGATCGCCCTGTGGTCGCCACGTATTCCACAGGACACGCTCAATCGCATGTTAAGCATGCACTAGAGCCACCAAACAGAAACTTATTTCCAAAGCCAGACTTAACTTTGTTTATTAGTTCAGTCTCTTTATGTACAGGCGTAGAGTCCATCCTATTTTTCTTTTTTCTTTTGTGTTATTTACTAATTACTATCATTACATCTATATATCATCGTTTTTAAATGTAAGGTGAAGTACAAATGTTTTTCCTTGGTTATTTTCTTGGTTATCATGTGTAAGTTCTAACCTAAACTGTCAGGTTAATACTTTATACTTCTCTTTCATATCAAATCTTATATTAATTTTTATATTACTGTAACACATATTATCATATTATTGTACTTTTTGAATTCATCTGATTGCATATTTTGTGTACGAAACAGTGTTATAATACAATACACTGTAAATGGGCATTTGCCTGTAGTGTCATGTCTTTAAATAAATAAATAAATAAATAAATAAAATAGACCCTCGCAGAACAGACTAACTGCTTCTTCATCACCGGGGTTTTCCACTACGATTGATGTTTCTAAGAGAGATTCCCCAGAATCGATTTCTGATTCACAGGATTCCTCATCTGAATCTTCATGAAGCTTCGGTTTCACTGCATGCTTTGTTTTAGTTTGTGTTTTTTTCAGTAGGCTGTTGATCATCTTTTTCCTTTTTATCCTTCACTTTTCATTTCCCTTCAGCTAAGTCTAACATCTTCCTTTTTTCTCCAGTAGCCAACAGAGCATCATTATACGGGGACGATGTAATCAAAGCTGCCTAGGAGGGTTTAGGACCATTGTTATTCACTTTCCTCTTTGGTTCGGGAACAGGCCAGATATCGTTTGGAGACACAGTGTGTTCGGGAATCTTCTTCTCCTTATCTTTACACAGACCAGAAGGCCCTGCCCATGCCAAATCTTCAGCAGCAGATTGGAATCGTGTTACTTGCACATTCTTAAAAACTGGTGAACTTGCAGTTCCAGCGCGGTTTGATTTTACACTTGTCGTAGCAGATGCGTTTTGAAAATCTTCTTGTTGAGTTTCGGTACTTGTGTTTTGTTCACTTACAATATTCTTGGAGGATTTTGGTATTTTCCATTTGCCCATTGGCAGGGTTTCCAAATGCAGTACATCTTGAGAGGAAAGTGCAAAGTCCACAGCAGAAAAAACATTCCGGTTATATGGATATAATCCTGTAACCTGAAACCCATTCTCAGCAATGGATCCGGTCTGGCAAGTCAAATAAGCCTTTCCCAATAGTTCGGCAATACCATAGGGTCCAACAGGTCTCTGACTGTGAAGCATCCACGTGCGTATGTTTTTACTGTAGTGATGTTTCAAAGCGCCAAGAAAAGTTTTGTCAAGAGGTTGCAGTTTATGCGATTTGTGTGGGGGTAAACTTACAATAGATATACAATTTTCTCGAGCAAGATTTACAATGTCAATGTTTTTGGTGTGGGAGTTGTGGCCATATAGAATAAGAAGCACAGGTCATTTTTTGAGGGTTTTGATTTGTCAATAAAGTGCGTTAGCCAGTCTGTGAAAATGTTTGCTTGAATCCATCCGGACGGGTGACATCTTCCAATTGCCCCGATGGAGCTTCATGAGAAGCTCAGACATATTTTTCCTGGGAAAAAAGAAGATAGGAGGTACAAAAGTCCCCCCTGCACTCATGCAGCGACTACTGTCACGAGAGAGCCCCGTTCAGCCGAACTTATAGCTCCCACTTGTATTTTTCCTCTCAACCCAATGATTCGAGGGATTTTACTTTGAACGACTGATATTCCTGTCTCGTCGACATTAAATACTCTATCTGCCGGGTAGTTGTGTTTGGTGTACTCGGCTTCCAGGATATCAAAGAAATTGTCGACTGCCTCATTGTTAAAGCCATTTGCTCTTGAAAACGATGTCGCAGCAGGTTTCAAGAGAGATAGAACATTGTTATGACGATTCAGGAAGTGGTCGAACCAAGCTCTACCAGCTAACCCCTCTTCTGTGAATGGGTGATTAATTCCGCTTCTTTCACACAGTTGGTAAGCTACTCTCCGAACATCTTGTCTGGTAAGACCATAGAATTTACTTTCCATGATAAGTAAATACTCGACTAACTCTGTTTCCAGCTTCTCACCCATTATAGGTTTTGTCCCTAATTTTGTTAAAGCGGCTTCTTCCGGTGGTTTGTCAACTCGAACAAGTCTTTGAAGAGTAGGTGTTTGAACAAAAAAAAAAAAAAAATTGATGTCTTTTTCAATACCATATCTTTGTTTCTTACAGCCTTGATCGCCTTAACCATATCTTCAGTATTCCAGTTTTCTGGGCCTAATACTTTCGGTGGCATCTAAAAAGACAAAGTTGAAACTTCTCTTGTAGTGTATATAATATGAGCCCCTTACAGTTTGGGGGCTCATATACCAAGCACGAAGGAAGCTCATTTTACAACCCTCGTCATATTGGAATTGGAACACGCAAAACGAATCTTTGTTACTTGCAAAATTACATAGTATCTACAAAAAACAATCTTTTAAACATGCTTTATCCAATACAATAATGCACTAGCATGGTTTTAAATGAATGAGTACTGCAATTAAAAGCAAAACACTTACCTGTCAAAGTTTCTCAGATCGAGAAAGCAAAAAGAACATGTTCACTTATAAACTATCAGTCGCAACTGAACGAGAACTCTCTGGCGGCAAAAAGCGTTACTAAACTAGCAATTCAAATCGCAGCCGTTGAGCGCGCTCCATGAACAGATATTGGGGGGAGGGTCTCATACTAGATGCATGGTACATAATACCACCTTTACCTCTACAAATGCCACTACATTTGAATTATCCGAAGTTTTGGAGACAAATTTAATTATTTAAGGAAAAAACTTACTATTAAGGAGATTTCTTTTACGAAGAAATATTTTTTTACGCCAAGTAATTTATTATTAAATTAGGAGTAATTTACCTAAATAAGTATTGAGCAAAGTCCTAGTTGACCACTCGAACTAACCCTTTATTTATTATTTGTTCAATGTAAAGTACGTATCGATTATGAAAATATGTACATATTGCAGAACGTGATTGCTTTCTTAGATAGAATTGTACAAATATATTATGCTGGAATGTAAGATTAATAGAGCAACCGTCACCTTTTTTATCTGTACCCTTATTGCCTTAAATAATGCGTTCTATTCATACACCGAATATTTATATATACTTCACAGACTTTATGCAGCATTTTATTTATAAGTACCATGCAAGAATTTTGAATTCATTCATTTATGACATAGTAAAATGTACTTACCACCCAAACGGAGTTCAGCGGTGGCTTGGGCAATATCCACGTCATTCTGAGCAATACACTGATACATTCCCTGATCTTCCCTTTGCACTGAAGGGACCACAAACTTCTCTCCATTTGCTGCTCTGATTTGTAAGCGCTGGCCATCTTTCAGCCAGGTGACTTCGGGGGGTGGATTTCCAGTAGTGACGCAAATAAATTCAGCTGGCTGTCCTGAATCCACAATCTGGCTCTGCGGCTGAACATGGGCAGTCAATGCTGCCACCACTCGCAACTGGACTTCTACACTCGCACTTCCTACTGAATTGTTGGCAGTACAAATGTAAAATCCAGCTTCCTCCATTTGCACATTGCGAATAATTAGAGCACCGCCAAGAACGAATTTCCTGTCACTCTCGCCAAATGGTTCGGCTCGAAATAGGTCATGTAACTTCTTATACCACCTGTGAACCAAAACCACAAGAAGAGAATTAGTGATTAGAATTATGAGGGGAGGTATTCATTTTCCATGATTGCATGGGCACATATTGTGAATGCCAGTAAAGTTTCTTACAACGGATGTATCCTCGATGGTGTCATTGCGTTGTAATCAAGGCATCCTGGGTTCGAAACCCGGTGGAGGCACATAGTGGTTCGGATCCTACTTTGAACTGTAAGTCCAGTCCCGATTAGCCTTTCTGTGCATAAATTGGTCTCCAATTAATCTTACAACGGAAGTGGATATATAATTAGCATACAAAAAGTATCGGCACATATTTACATTCTTAAAAGTAAAAAGAAATATCTGGAGCTCGAGATGTGATGATATCCCCCAAAATTGAATGTCTAACCATGTTAACAAAATATGTTTGTGACCAAAATAGCGGCCATCTAGAAATCCGGCATCTTGGATTTGATTTAAATTGGAAATGGGTATCCCAAGTTAGAACGTGCGCTAGAATTTCAAGAGTAATTTCAAGAGTAACAAATTGGTATTATTAACCGTTGAGTAACTTTAATCCTAAACAAGTTTAAGACCTAACATTGTCGATATAGTCTCTGAAGGGCATTTGATTGAACACTACTTGTCTCGTTCTATGTGGTTTGTAAGAAGATTATATTAACGCAAGAAGAAGATCGTCTTGATGTCTGTTGAATGATCTTGTTGTGTGGTTGCGGAGAATTTCAACCAACGTCACCCTGACAGACAACCGATCACTTACAGGGCTGTGACGAAGTTGAAAACTAAATTACGTGAAACCGGCAAACCTGCCGGTAATCCGAAAGCGGTACGACCAAACACAGACTGATGAACAACTTCAACCACTATTGTAGCATCATTTAAAAAGAGTGGTCGATGTAGGACCATTCGACTGCCACACGAATGTGAAATTAGCAAAACATCAATAATGAGGATTTTGACTGCACATAAATGCCATCCATTCAAAATCCGGTTGTAATAACATGTCTATAGGCGAGCCACGTCGTCGAGAGGAATTTGCTGAGTGGGAAACACAGCAAATGCGGATGTACCCTCGTTCACAGATCGTATGCTATTTAGTGATGAAGTGAAATTCTGCGTCATTTGGGAGGTAAGCACACAAAACCACCGTTACTGTCAGACACAAAAGTACCCTGGTTAGACCCGACCAAAATGGTTGCCTGGGCGAAAGTGATGGTATAGTGCTGTGTGTGGGTTACTCGTATAATGGGTTCATTTGAGGAAACTTTGTTTACCTAACTGTATTTTCAGTTGTTACGACGGTCGCAAGTAGTGTAATCAGGTTCCTTCAAATTCACACTTGGTACGAGGCCTATTATTTTTATTAATTTAAGCACAATGGAAAACCTATTTTGATGATGTTTTTGTTGATTTTATACTATTGCAAATCTGTGTTTTTTTCACCTCACACTTGGTACGAGTGGTACGAGGCCTATTGTTGTTATTAATTTAACCACAATGGAAAACCTATTTTGATGATGTTTTTTGTCGATTTTATACTATTGCAAATCTGTGTGTTTTCACACACTTCGTACGAGTGTCATAATTTCTTTCGAGTTAAAGTACGTAACATGCACTCCCACGCCCACCCACGCCCCACCCACGCACACCTACACAAATTTACTTCTGGTCTACTTCCGGTCTACTTCTATTGCATCATGTTGCGCAACAAGTTATTACGCTACATTGCGATGGCTCGTAAGGGTAAACTATTGCATCATGTTGCGCAACAAGTTATTACGCAATATTATGATGACCTTGTATCTGACGTGTTGTTTTCTGATTGGTTGGATTATGACGTGATGGGTGTTTTCTGATTGGCATGCTGTTTCTGATGCTTTCAACGCGGTCCGTGCTTAGGTTACTTAAAGGGTTTTCGCATTACAGATCAGTTAGTTTTGCGAGAGTGTTTGAAGAGTGCGGACGTGTTGTTGCAGTGCTCCTCTATACATTTTTTTTGTTAAAATTTAAGTATGTAATTTATTTTAAAGCATATTATTTATTATTTTTAAGTTTAAAAAGTGTATGAAGTGATTTTTTTTCATAGTAATTTCAATCAGATTGAGTTTTGGTGTGATCGGATGTTACTTGTTGTCTCCGTAAATTCTGTATAAATAACATAGTTGAAAATTTTATTGTAATAACTGCAATTATTTTATTTTGAAGATGGTTCAAGTTGTTTCTCACACAGATTGAATTTGTATGAATTTGTATTTGTATTGAATTTTGTATTTTTTTCCGAGAAAATTTATATGTAAATACCAGAGCTGAAAGAAATATTATAATTATAACTATTGTCTTTTTTTAAGTTACATTCTATCAATTATCGTAAGTTTAAAAGAATCCTATTGAATTTTGACTTGATTGTGCGTCTTATTGTTATTTACTTAAAGCATATTAAAAATATGTCATCTACTAATTTCATCGAATGTGTTATTTGTGGGAAATTCATCTCCAAAACTAATATTAGCAAGCGTATGGCAAGATGTAGCGAAACAGGTTCTACAATAAATCGTTCGTTATCTACTAAGCCTTGTACTCAATGTGGAAAAATAAAAAGCATTGCACATTTAAGTAAACACATGAAAATTTGCAAAGCATCAACCGGACATGAAACATTGAAAAGAAAAATTGATTATCCTGAAACTGAAGCTTCTACTTCCAAACAAATTAAGATGTCTAATGACCAAAAGGCGATTAGATCTGCATTCAACAACCAACTCCAGGATTTTATCTTTACTTCGAAACCAGGCTGTGATATTTCTAATTTTTTGAGTGAAATTAAAACATCTATCATAAATATTTCGAAAAATAAACTGGAAAACAACTCTATACAAGTTTATGTTGATCTAATCTGTAAATATGAGAAAACTGATGGTACAAGAAATGTTTTTTTTTCACAAAACGAAAAACCAAGTTCTTTATTTGGCAGACATTGATAATTTGAATGTTTTTTTATTCTAATCTTACTAGTGAATTGATTAGGAAACACGATGAATTCGAGGCTAAGAGATCAGGTTGGTCTTTATGTAGAAGTCCTCACACGTTAATCGCTTATGTAAACAAATTTACACCTTTTTCTGCTTCGAGCTACGTTCAACTTTCGGTAGAAATTCAGCATAAGAGAGCTGTGCTAAACATTTATAACACTGACAATAAGTGTTTTATGTCGTGCATTTTAGCGGCACTTCACCCGGTTCATTGTTCAAATAATCATACATAACAAAGCTTGAAAACAGGGTACGAAATAGAGAAGGAAAACGATTAGCTATAAATGTATATTCGTATACTTCAGTTAAGAATTTTGTGCATCCTGTTAGGATAACTAATATTGTTGATGAAGAAGCCATAGAAATCACTCTGCTTCTGATTGCTGACGATGATGTTCATCATTACACGCTAATTCGTTCACTCTCCCGCTTGGTCAGAAGCCAAACAACCAAGCATCGTACACACATCGAAGTTTGTCCAAGGTGTTTAACCGTATTCGAGGATCGTGACTAACGTAATTAACAAAATTTCCAAAATCAAGAAATTGCCAAACAAAAACTTGCTGAACATAAAGTCTACTGTAGAGTTAACAGACCGTCTCGCATGTTGATGCCCAAAGCAAATGAATTCGAAGAATTTAAAATGCACAAGTCCTTGTTGGAACATTCGGCTATTATAATTGCGGACTTTGAGGCTTTTCTCAAACCATTGTCTTATTGCGATCCGGATCCCGAATTTTCTTCCACAACACCGTACCAGCTTCATGATCCAAATAGTTTTGGATATGTTGTTGTTTGGCAGGATAGGATGGATAAACCATACATATATCGCGGACCGAATGTTATTGAACTCTTTTTCAAAAAGATGGTGGAGGAGGTTGAGAAAATTGGCAGCTTCCTATGCCAATCGAAATCAATGCTTCCACTATCAAGCGATGAACTTCAATCTTACAATAACATTGAAACGTGTCCGGTGTGTGATCAACATTTCACGGAGGAGAATCGGAAAGTATTTCACCATAATCACTTCACCGGAAACTACATTAGTGGAATTTATAACACCTGCAACCTCAAGATCCAGAAACCTAAATTCGTACCAATATTTTTTCACAATGGATCTAATTACGATTTTCATTTCTTAATTACGAATCTTTGATATGATACGCAAAAAATAGATATTCTTGCTCAAAACTAATAGCGTTATATTTCTATAAGTGAAAAAGTTAAAATTCCAGCAACGAATGAAATCATAGAGATGAGGTTTCTAGATTCTTTTAGATTCCTATCGGCAAGTCTCGATGCTTTAGCGAGTAAACTTACTGACGAACAATTTAAAATTACAAAAGCTAGTTTTCCAAACATACACCTAGAACTGATTAAACTTAAAGGCATTTATCCTTACGAATATGTAACTGATGAATCTAAATTTGACGATTACACTCTCCCACCTCAAAAAGAACTCTTCAGCCAACTGAGAAAAACCGGAATCACAGACGATGAACACGAACATGCGAAATTAATATATAGAGAATTGAGATGCAATACTCTCGGCGATTATCACGATGCGTATCTCAAATTAGACGTAACAATACTTGCTGATGTTTTCCAAGTATTTAGAAAAAAACAATAAATATTTATAAATTAGATCCAGCATACTTCTACAGTCTTTCTGGTTTGGCGTGGTCTGCTATGTTGCTCCAGACCAGGATCAAGTTGGAATTGATATCGGATGTGGACATGTTACTTTTTATAGAAAGGGGGATACGTGGGGGGATGGTGCAATGCTCGCAGAGATACGCAAAAGCAAACAATATTCACATGTCTGGAAATCAATACGATGCAAATCGACAAATATCAAGAATAAAACTATCTGTGTCCATGCACATAATTTTATACTATTACCATAAAAAGGTTTCAAAACATCATAATAGAGTTTTAACATATGTAATTTGGCCAATTCTAATATCACAGCTCCTACATAAATAGGTTTATCAAACTTAATTTTTGTTTTTTTCATATTAAAAAGTGTCATATTGTCATCATAAATTATTCTATAATTGAAATTAGGTTTTGCCACTAATTTTTTGCTCCAGCTGAGGTCGGTAACTAATTTAACATCAGTATGTTTTCTAACATTTTCTATAGTTTTGCCATACACTGAATTTACCATTAATTTAAACAAAGTTTTATCAAATTGGCTTACTGCAGATGTTCGAAGCTCGGTGATCGTATCAATATATGGTTTCAACCATCTTGAGTGCCTGAACCTCAAACCTTTGCCAACCTTAGTTACTTTAACACCATGATGCATCAAAGACTGGAGGTTTTTGTAATATATTATATAATTCTGTTTTGATTCCAAAGTCATCATTAGCTTTTTTGTTTAGAATTAGGTGAACACTTAAATTCAGAAATTGGGGGCAGATCAGAAAAATTGTTGTGTAAATCATCAGGAATTGTCAGATCAACTTCTAAGAACAGGCCATAGTTACTATCATCAAAATCCTGAAGATCCCCAATACTAAAATTTTCAACCCACTCAAGCCCTGCATATTGCAATTTATCCATCATAGCATAACCATACAAGCTGTTGGCATCCACATAAAGTATATAATTTGATGGCATTGCTGGATTATAATTAGAAATATATTTGTTATTAGCTCTGGCATATCTTTGAGAACATTGCACCATGCCTCCTCTTATACATTGCTCCATAAACAGATACATATCTTGATCTTGGATTAAATTTAATTACATTTTAGTATTCAAAAACATTGCAGACCATGCTAGGCCTGGAGCACTATAGAAATACATTGGATCCAGCTTATAATTTTCTATTGAAGTTTCTAAATGCCTGAAGTATATCGGCTAAAAGAGTCACATCAAGTTTTAAATATGCCTTATGATAATCACCAACTGTCTGACATTTTAAATTTGTCCACATCAACTGAGCATGGTGATAATATTTATCAGTGATTTCGGATGCCCTGAGTTTACTGTAGAATGCTTGTTTTGGTGGCAGAGTACACTCATCAAATTTAGAAAAATCTGTAACATAGTCATACGGGTATACACCTTTTCGCCTAATTAATTTTAAATTCTGATTTGGAAACGTGTCACAAGTAATTTTAAATTGATCATCAGATAATTGACTGGCTAGAGTAGCTAAGCTAGCCGACAAAATTCTGTATGAATCAAGAAATCTTAAGTGAATAGGAACACCATTAACTTTAATTATCTTGCTAATAGCTATATATTTCTCATCATTTTCTGCTAAAATATTTAAATTCTGCTTGTCAAACCCCTCGTACCTGATCAGATGATGAAAATCATAATTGGATGCACCATGGCAAAATATCGGGACAAATTTTGGTCTCTGGATCTTAATATTACAACTATTACACAGAGCTATTAAAACTTAAAATTTGTATGGGAATGGTGTTTCACCTTTATATTTGTATCTGAAAATTTAAAATCACATACCGGACATTTTTCTGCATTATTGAAATTTTGAATTTGTTCTTCTGTTAAAGGCATCATAGGTTTTGATTTTAATAAGATATTAGATTCTATGTCATGGCACTCATTTTCTATTCTATGTGCAAATTCTTTGATAGCATTTGGTTCCATATATAATTGTGGTTCACTAGCAACACCATCCCGTATAACTATATAACAAAAACTAGAAGGTTCATGTACCTGGTATGATGTAATTGAAGATTCATTAGGATCTGGGTTGCAGAATGCAAGAGGTTTGAGGTTTGATTCATAATCACAAACTATATATGCTGGGTGTTCCAACAAAGCTTCAAATTTTTTGAATTTGGCATTTTCATTTGGCATAGGCATCACCATATGAACAGGTTTAAGATTCCCACAATATTTTAAATGTTCAACTAATTTGTGTTTAGCAATTTCTGCATTTTTTTCACAAACTTTATTCACCATTTTTCTACCATCAAATACAGTTAAACATCTTCGGCACAACTTGTATATTGTATTAGATTTGTCTAGTTGTTTTCTTACTAAAAGCTTCAAGATTATGTATCAAAGTATAATGGTATGTGCCATCTCCTTCAATTAAGAGCAAATCAATTGGAATAGCCAAATTATCATAAAGTGTACTAATTCTGAGAGGTTCTATCAAGCAATTCCCAGCACCAGTGGAACAACGAAATACATTAATAGATAATGGTTTACCATTGATATCTCTGGCCTTTTTTTCAAATTTATCAATATTCTGAATAGACATTGGATATTTAAAGCCCTCCATTGCTTCATCAAAATTATGTTCATATTGTTTATAATAACTTATTCTTTCTGGATCCCTTAAAACTGGAAACAAAGCAGCTAAAATACACCACAAAAAACATTTCTCATCATTATTTTCTATGTTAACCACGGCTTTTTTGTTTTTAATATTGGCAGGTAATGGCCGATATGTGGAACCTTGTAATGGGTTACATTTATAAATATTAATATATAACTTGTGTGGAGATCTACATAAACTCCATCCTGATTCTTTTGCAGCAAATTCAGAGTGTTTAATATTCAATTGCTCTATCAAACTGCTTATTATTTTGTCTAAATTTGTATTTGAATATATAGCTACAGTTTCTGTTATGTGGGGGTGTGTAACTTTTGTTCCATTTGGTTTCTTATATTGTGTAAATAATTTGAAAGATAATTTATAAGAGCTATTTTGTTTATTTAGAATATCCTGCACATCAGAATTTATATTATTCAAAAAATTCTTAATATCACATTTTGGATGTGATATAAAACGGTAATCCTTTAGTTGACCATTAAAACTGCTATGGATAGGTGCATAGAGGAGCTGCTTTGCTGGTTTATAATTAATAGGTGTTTCAAGTTTTCTTTTTAGACCAGATGAAGATGTAAATAGTTGTGATAAAGTAGAAAACTGTGCAGAAAAATTATTTTTATGTTTATATAAGAAATATTCCAGACTATATTTTCTATGACATTTTGGCCACATTTTTGTGGGAGTTTTATATTTGTTTGGATTACAATTCTTTTGGTACCTAGCCCAATTGGGGCTAGAAATATTCGTATTGCATTGATCACAATATTTTTGATTTGGCATTTTTATTATTAGTTATAAGATTTCTTGGGGTTTAAATTAAAACTCTATATTTAATATAAAATATGAATTGGGTTCAGCAGTGTACTTTATATAATTCTTGTATATATTTAATATATTAATATTATTAATTTTTATCCTAGGTTTATTATATCAAATTTCTTGGGTTTCAAATCAAAATTTTATACTTAATAAAACTATGACAAATTGTAATGCCAATATAGCTTACATGCACGAAGGTGGAATAAGTATTGATCCACAGAAAAAAGTGACCTACCACAATTGCATGTCAGCACTGGCAATGACCTAATGCGTATTGATCTTGTATAACACACAGAAACAGACTACAACAGCTGCAAGCCAAAACTCTAAATATAAACTAATTACAACTAGATGTAACAAATATCAAACTCTTTTATATAAAATATTAGATTCTTGTTCAATATATTAGAAATATGTTTAATATAAATAAAAAGAAATTCAGTATATCAAACCAAACAGAGCTATAATATGAGGAGCACTGGAACAACACGTCTGTACTCTTCAACTATTCTCACAATATTAACTATTATAGTTAGATCCAGCTTTTTATAGATGTAGCTAAACTCGGTTTGAGAAAAAAACGGGAAATTCCCGAGAATTTTGTTTTTACGGGAAATTCCCGTTAAATTATACTCTTTACGGGAAATTCCCGAGAAGTTATACTTTTTACGGGAATTTCCCGAGGGCTTTTTTACAAAAATCTTGGATTAGACAAAATAGCGCACCATAATCAAAAAACTCTTAAGAGCATCTTAGCTTAGTTTTAAGTGTAGTTAAAACAATATTGAAAAAAACATATTTTTAACAAATTTATAAACAGCAATTTTAGCAGATTCAAGTTTAGCCACATCAATTTGAGGGGGTCATCTTTTCTCGGAAGCTTTTTTTTTACAAAAATCGTAGGTTTTATACAGTAGCAATAAAATTTTATAGACATTTTTCCTTAGTTTTAAGTATTTCTATTCAGTCAAAACACCTCATCATTTATCGCGCCAGTAGTACATCCAATTACACTACTCATCGAATTACATATTTTACGCTGTCGTAAATAATCTCTACGGATTATCAATGATACAAAAACTTTCATACGGAGAATTCGAGTGGCTGGATCCCATTTCAATTGATATTAAATATTTCGACGATCGTGAATTTGGTCTGTTCATTGAGGTGGACATTGAATTTCCAAATAATTTGCATGCTATTTTTTCCGATTTACCTCAGGCTCCCGAAATTAAATGTCCACCTGATTCTAATCAAAGCAAGCTTATGTTAACTTTGGAGAGACAAGAGAGATATGTCGTCCACTACAAGAATCTACAGTTTTTGTTTGGGAAGGGTGTTCAGGTAGTAAATGTGAGAAGAATTCTCAAGTTCAAAAACTCTCCATGGTTAAAATCTTACATTGAGACCAACACGAGACACAGAACAGCTGCCATTTCAGAATTAGATAAAGATTTTTATAAACTAATGAATAATGCCGTTTATGGAAAAACGATGGAGAACGTCAGAAAGTATGTAGACATAAAATTGGTTTCAGATAACAATAAATGTAGAAAATTAGTATCTGATCCTAGATTCAAATCGCGAAAAATTTACAACGAGAATTTAACACTTTTTAATCTAGGTATAACATTGATAAAATTCAGAAAACCTTGTTACGTCGGTGCAACAGTTCTCGACTTGTCAAAACTGTACATGTTCGAATTTCATTATAATATTATGAAACCCTTCTATAATGATAAGCTGACAAATTTGTACATGGACACCGATAGTTTTATTTATGACATACAAACATCTAACCTCTACGAAGATCTTAAACATCCTTCCATAATTGGGTAGAACGACACTTCTATCCTCAACCCAACAGATTTGGAATTCCTTCCCACAACAAGAAGATTCTCGGTAAGTTCAAAGATTAGTTTAACGGTGATATTATTTTTGAGTTCGCTGATTTGCGTTCGAAGATGTATACATTCAGAACAGAGAGCAGCGTCACGAAGAAAGCAAAAGGAACGTTCAAAGATACTGTGGAAAACAAACTAACATTCCAGGATTATATTTGTTGTCTTTCTTCACAGTCGAGGATACTTCGAGAGGATAATAGAATACAAAGCTCAAACCATGAGATTACAACGAATAAAAAAAAAAAAGTAGCCCTGGTTCCACACGACGACAAGAGGTGTATTCTCGAGTGTGGAATCCATACTTTGCCTTTGGGGCACTTTAGCTTTGAAGTTAATAATAATTGCAGTCAACACATGTGAAAGAAATAAACCTAACATCAAACCAAAATTTTGAAAATAACAAAACAAAATCTACACGTAGTTTAATGTTTTATATATTATTGTCTCCTATTAAAATTTTTCTATCACTCTTTCATTTTTTGCATCATAAATATATGATTTCTCCACAATTAAAATTGCACTGCATGTAGTATTTTCAGGTAGAGTTTCATGAAATTCACATATCCATTTAATATTAGTTCGATCATTTATAACTACCAAATTTCTTTTTGATGCATTGATTAAAAACATTGGTCTGTGAATTATGAACTCATCTGGATTATAATACATGTCTATGTTACCTTCAGTTACTCTTTTAAATGCAATATAAGCTTCATATAATTTTAAATAATCTATTTCTGTAATGTTTAAATTGTAATTTTCACGAGGAAATACTTCATTTCTGCCATTCTTCAGATACACATTTTTAACTTTACAATTATCAAACTGGCTGCTTTCTTTTTCATGATTGTCATCTCTTCCTGTCTGAAAAAGCACAGCTACAAACTCTGGCATGTCATATTGAAAAGATTGGAACTGATTAGTAAGATCAAATTCAAACAATTTACCCTTCACTGACTTCTGAATGCATTGATAAGTATAAAATTGAATCGGAATTTGAGGATTTTTCAAAATGTTGGCTTTGTATTTGAGAGCATAATTTGATTCATATTCAACTATAGGCATTCGCAACTCCATAGACTGGATCACACATTTCGCAGCTTCGGGTAAACTAGCCTCATTAGCTGTTCCATCTGCATTCAAAGTTTTGTATCTCATGATAGCATTATGATCATTGGGTGCTCTGCGAAATATGACACTCAAACTACCTTTCAACATAATTTCTTTATAATCAGAGAAAAATCCAAATAGCAATCCCATGGGGAACAGTACTGTGTGACTTGTTGCTTGAATTTTTGTTCCAGCTTCGAACCCACCAACTTTATAATATGCACTCTCTGATTTGGACAGTTTCAATGTCCCCACTGTAGTGGATGTAATTCCAGGGCAATCAATCCTGTCAATCACTGTACCATGTTTTCTGACTTCAATTTGAGAGAATAAAAATGGAACAAAATTATCTATAAGTTTTATATTAGCCCCAGGGAGGGGATATTCTTCACCATTACTTTGTTTTACAATATCAAATTTTATATACAGATCAGATCTATGTGGATGAATAAATCCGTCCCCCAGCGTGATGTCATACTATATCTCCTTGTTGGGCTGATTCAAATTTGCAAATGTCCTCCTGTTTGGAGGGAAGAATTGTAATTCATAACTCTCAATATTTTCCATCTTGGTATTTATTTAAATACTTTAAATATTAATTTCCATTATTGCAGTGCTATTAGGACCGGCAAAATCGATGATTTCATTTTTCTTATTCGTAATTATTATCTCTATGTAATTAACTTTATCAAGAGAAACAGGGAAATAGTCTGGTGGGATTGGGCGATAGAAGAAAGGTTCCATAAATTCCGAATACGGTTTAAATGTAGCAATGATACCTGTCTCCTTGTGACTGCCAATCGAATTTTCTTCTGCTTTGATAATCATACCTTTGGCAATGTTACAGTGAATATTCAATGTCCATATATAGCTACGAATTTCGGTATAAATTTACCTACGTGCCTAACACCTGGTTCTAATTTGCTATTGTTCTCGAATCCTAAAAGTTCTCCCATGGTAGATAAGTCTACTGTTTCATTGGTAGTTACAATTTCTACTCTGTGTGTTGCAGAATTTTGAGAAAGCAAGACAGTAGTTGGAAGTTCAAATTGTAAAGTAGGTAAGCTATACTGTCCAGGAGGAATAATTATTTTTTCATTACCTACTAATATAGTATTGTTGTAGGTAGTTACATTCGGAATCAGACACATGTGTAGAATGCTCTCAGAGCTATGGATTTTGGATAGATAATATCATCGTGAAGATGTAGTTTCAAAACCGAAGTCTCGCTGGAGATATGTAAAATTCCCATATTTAATATATTATACAGCTTTTTTAATTTTTTTTAATTTGATGTTTCGTATTTTATTTAAAATTCTGAGCATCGTAATGCAAACATGTCCACATATAATTTGATAGAAATCTTGAATACGATCGTCGTTGTAATAAATTTTAACATGTTTCAAGTAACGAATTAATTCAGTAGGGTACCCCTCCGAAAGAATCGAAAATAAAGGCATTGTCATTTTGTTTATAATAGCATATCCAGTGAGTTCCAACATTTTCGGACTTGTCCAAATTCACCACGCCACATTCTCGAGAGTGAGAACTACCTTTAGGGAGAGAATCAGACATGAAAACCCCCCTGAAGTGTTTAATTTTAAATATTTTAATTAAGGATTCAATGTCTTGGTTGGTAAGAGCTTCTTCTTTTTTTTTTTAATTTTCTGAGTACTCTAGACTTCGCACTTCTGCCTATTTTTTTCTCTCCATGGCAAGATTATGACGCTTTTGCTCTTCTAGTTCTGCCTTATTTTTTTTTAATCAATTACAGTTTTGGCTACAGCAGCACTACCCCTGGCTAAGCTCCCAACTGCCCCCAACGCAGCCAGGATAGCTGGAATGCTGAATATAAATCCTCCACTGAGTGTTTTCTTTCTTGCATTTTGCAATCGTTTTAATTCTGGCGTACTGAGTAATAATTTCATTCCATTTCCTTTGGCTATACATTGCCTCTTCTTTTCTGGTTGTTTTTTTAGTTAAAATATGGTATTTGGTATACAACTCCTTTTGGTTTCATGTTGTTTTATTATTATTATTATTTTTCAGGGTATTTATATTACAAACCCCACCCTATTTTTTGTTTTGTATTCATAGCAATAGTTGTACCCAACGCTGTTATTTTTTCATCTAATCATGCATCTCTGCTTGTTAATCTTTCAAAAGCTGCCTCTTCCAGTTTTTGATCAGCCACATGACGATCATTCAGATCTTTGTGTGTGTTGTATTGAATATCATGCTCTTTACAAGTTGCATCCAGAGGATTAATACCCCTGTCCCCTATTTCTATTCGTTTCTCAAGTTTTGTACCAGGACCACAATTTTGGTAACCAGGTACGTGTAACTCGAACGCAAGTTTATTAATAATATCATTTACTAAACCTCGACCCTCTGATATTTTCCAGAATTTAGGAGGTAAAGTGTTGAAAATTTTAATTAAGTATCATATACCTTTAGGATCGTTTACAATAAAATTAGCTAATTCATCACTAATCATGTTTACAATACCCATTTTCTCATTATGGAAATTATTGTTCCCAGCATTTTCCTCCTCTGCTATAACCAGCAACCTATCTATAAGTTTTCTTACATCGTTTACCCACACAAATTCCTTAGGTAGAGTATTGCATTGTTTTATACCACTACCGGTTTTTAGTTGATTCCAGATAGGTTTAATCAGATTCTTGTATTTATCCACGCTGCTCGATTTCACACGCTTTGACTGGCATCGTTATTTTGTTACAAAACATCAGAAAGTGTCAAAATTTCAGAGTAAATTTGATAATCATCTTCCGTAAAATTTTTTGGTTGTTTTTTTGGTAATAGCCAATAGCCAATAATAGCCCATAGCCCTACGGTACCAGGATATCTGAACCAGCTGTTTCTCCCACCCAAATTAATTTTTATGTTGTTCCCTTCGAATGTAACTTTAGACTTGCCAACTTTCTATACTACACATTCATTACCCAAATACTTCATCTTTTTCGAATTTTCCAGTACTCAAATAATCCCTTGCCAGGGGACCAAACTCGATTTTTTCTGATTCTTCTGTAGCTACTTTAGCAGGTGGTTCCTTAAGTACCACGGGAGTGTGGATGCTAGATAATGGCGTAGGAGAGAAATCTGCATAATTTTTAGCAGTAAGATGATGAGGTTTTTATTTTGTTCTGTAACACTCTCAATCTCTTTACCAAGACCACTTATTGCTTCGATAATAGGTTGGTCTTGACGCTTGTGTTGTTCGTAAAAACCTCGATTCTCTGATTTCCAACCTTTGAAACGTTTGGACAAGTACTCTCGTAATTTCGAATTATCTTCTATTTTATGTTTCGTCATACTTTTTTATTTTTTTATTAATGGTCGCTGATTTTATTTCAGAAATTACCATTGTTAGGTTTCCGAGTCATGTCGATAGTAACAAATCCCAAATCGTCGCTGTACCAACAAGATGAACAGAATTTTGAAAATTGGTTGTAATTTAAGTCTCCTCCCACATAATCATCGTATACATGTTTTAAATTAGTATGATCTTGACGAAACAAACAGATTAAGTTTGTATTATCTCGTAGTAATTGTTTGGGAAATTTGGAATAAGTTTGAGCTAAATAAAAGCAGTCTATTTCTTTGTGACGATCCTGTGTAAAGAAATTTCTAATTTCATTCTGATTTTCCAGAATAACATCATCGAATACCATAACAGAATTTTTCAAACAATGGTCAAGAAGTTTTATTGTTGATGCAAATGTAGCTATGCCCAGACCCTCGTACAGCTTCATGAGTTGTTGTTATTTCGGTTGTTCTAAACTCTTTGAGAATACATAGAAGTGTCTATTTTTCCAATCTATCCAATTGGGGGCAAGCAAGAAATTATCAACCAGCAAAGTGGTTTTTCCACAACCTGATGGGCCTGCAATGAGGCATCTTATGTTATAAGGTAACAACTCTCCATTTTTTTATTAGTTTCCACTACATCTGGTAAACGCTGTACCACATTCCATGTTGGTGTCAAAGAATCACCTGGTTTGCTTTTATCCAACTTTTGTCTGGCAGACCTAGTCATTTCACATACAATTTATTATTATTATTATTCAATATTTTCTCGATTAGATATGGATTTCGATATTTTGTTCTACTAAGTTCCTCTTCATAGAATCTCCCTTTCAATATTTTGTTATGATTATCTTTTATGGTATATGTATTTCTATTCCCTGGTAAACTTGAAACACTGAGAATAACTCCGTACTCCAATTTTTAGTAAAATCCTTCTCGAATAACTGTTTATATTTACTAACACTTACCTGATCCCCTATTTTAACTTTGGCTTCTTAGTAGTGTATTTATACTTTTTACAATAAACAGTATAAATCAATCGTTGCTCATCAGATTTGGTTACCTCTGCAGGTTTCATGTGAATAGTATTGTGTACTGTATTGTTGTAATCATGAACTAGCTTGGGTAAAATTTGCACCCATTTACAATTGCCCTGTAGAGTGAATTGTCTCCACATGCGATTTTTTAATGTTCTGTTGAATCGTTCCACTATACTAGATTTCAGATCACTGTATGTAGAATAATGTTTAATATTATGTTGTTGCATAAACTTAGCAAATGTAGAATTGTTAAATTCTTTCCCTCTATCTGTCTGTAAATATTTTGGTATCATTATCTCACTAAAGATCAACTTAAAAGCCTCGGTATCACAAGTACCAGTATTGGATTTTATGGGAACAGCCCATGCATATTTACTAAAAGTATCAATAACTGTAAGCATATATTTGTAACCATGATTTATCTTATCCAAAATTTTTAAAGACCCCCTTGGAGGGGCCATCTCAATCAGATCAGCCTGGCAGAATTCATTTATATCTTTTGTTACTACACTTAATCGCTGGTAATTGCGACTGACTGGTTTGTGTAATTCATGATCTATATCTTGTCTTGACATCGAGTTCGAAGTGAGAATATCGCATATAATGGATTGTCCTCAGCGTATAACCGCTTTATGTCAAATACTAGCTTGTCACCAATTTCAATATCAAAAACTGATAATTGTTCTTCGTCATGTACTTGATATTTTTTGGTAGTCTCATAACACTATGCAATAGGTATTTGAACTGCCATGTGTATACTATCTTTTCGCACTATAGTAAGCTGAGGAACTTCAATATATTTTCCATGTTTTAGAAAACTAAACTTCAGAAATCGTAAAGTAACATCAACAAAAAATTCTGAGTGTACGGATATAATTTGTAAACATTGCCAGCATTGGCGTACGTCCAGTGCCCTCGAGCATTTGGAACACTTTGTAACCTAACGATTTCCATAGAATAAAATTGGCGAGTATCTACGTCATCTAGCCTGCTTAATACCGGTTCCAAGTGTTCGTTGATAGTACGAACCAACTCATCGTAGCTAGGTTTGATTTTTACATCAACATACAGTTGTTTATATTCCTCTTTGAGATCGTGAAGTTGAGTAGCAAAACCTGATAAAGCAGATTCTTGACTTGCTTCAAGAGTAGTAATTTGTAACGTAATATTAGAAATAATCTCTTGTAAATATTCCACAAGTTTCAATTTAGAACTTTGGGTAGCAAGATAGTGTACTTGACTTCTGATTTCTGTAAATAATGCATGTAGTTCGTTAATTATTTGATTGTTGGGGAGAGTAGCAAGAGTTTCTCAAATTTGCGAAATTTCTGCTTGAATGTTTTTGATAGCCTCAGATTTTAAAATTCGATGTACTGCTCTCCTCATAGCTCTGATATCCTGAGAACTAGGCAAAGCAGCTACAGTATTCTGAAGTGTGGTGAGAGTTAATTTTATAGCATCGAGTTCTGTTGCATCAGCTGCATTTTTCAAAATTTCTTGCAGTTGCGTTATGTCATTCTGCGTAGGTGTAGACTGTTGCAGTGTCTCTAATTTACTCTGAATGTCGTCAATAAGATGATGGAAAAGCGATAATTCTGATTCAGTATTCAAGCTTTCAAGCTTAGTAACTTGCTGTTGAAGTATAGCTAGGATATCAGTAATGCCAGGCAGTTTCGATTCCAGAGTTTCTTGTACATTTGTTAGCTCATTTCTCATAGTTGCCATAGTATCTTCTATGTGAGCTATGGTACCTTGTGTCTTCCCAAAATCTTCATAAGTCTCAAACTGCAATTTGATGCCGGAAACGCTCCGATCAAATAGCAATTAATTCAGAAGATGAAGGTAAATTATTGATAAAATCTTCCAATGTCTGTAGTTTCGATTGAACTTCTGTTATAGTTGTATGTAGTTCATCTGTCTGTAATTCAGATATGATACTTTGCAATGTAGGAACTTCGAAAGATTGAAACTGTTCTTGCAATTTAGCAATACTAGCATTTACCTGCTCATATTCTTCTTGAGTTTTGATAATCTGAATGATGGTTTGCAGTTCGGTACGAATACTATTTGCCTGGTCATTTAATTGCTGTTTCAGCTCTTCAGTATTCGTTCTCTGGATTTGCCTAAATTTATCAAGTTATTTTTCAAGTTGGCAATATTCTCTTTTAAGTTCGGAAGATTATCTATTGAAGCAAAATTAGTATATTTCTCAAGCGAAAATTTGAATCCTCCATCAATTTTTACTATAGGATCAATCAGTTGAGTTTGAAGATTTGTAATCTCTGCTTGAATATTTAGATTTAGCGAATTCTGTAATATAAGTAAATCTCATTTCAGTTTCTTTAGACGTACATCTAAACTAGCAATCTCGCTTGAATTATCTGGAATCTCCTGTCGCCTTCTATTACCAAATATATTCATGGTTTTCTTTTTGTTTTTAGGTATTTTATATATTAATAAGAGGATAGATTATTCTTATTTCGATAAACAGAGAAATCAATTTATCATACTCTCCAATTATCTCAGCATACAAAAATTCATCAGCTTCCACATCATAAGACGTATCAAGAAATAATGTACTATGTTTAATTCTATACAAATTTCGACCTATGTGCAAAACTGCCGAAATTCGGTGGAGAAACGTTAGTAGGGGTAAAAAGACAGTTCAACGCCAGAAAGTGGCGCCTTTTTTTTAGCCTTAACGGAAAATATCGTAAGGCAAACGCGAAAGTGGCGCGCTCAAGGTTGCCAACCTACTTGGCTCTTGCCATAGCCTTTTACGATGGGGGTTCACCAACATCAAGAGTAGAGGGGGCTGACCGGTTCACAAACATCAAGTGAGGTTCAGTGTTGCCAACCCTCCCCAAGAGAATTTCACCATGTGATCTTTTACGGGCGAAGCTAACCTACAAATAGGAGTTGGCAACACTGACTATCAGCGTCTTGGAAAACGTCTTAAGACAAATGTCTTAATCTTTAAAAAAGTCAACTTCCGGTTTGCAAATTCCTGCCTGTCAAGAAAATTTTCTTGAGACAAACATCTTGAGACGTTTTTCCAAGACATTGATTTTCTTGGCTCCTAATTGAGCTGGGATGACGATTTTACGTTTGTTGGATAGGATTCGACGAGAACTATTCGACTGCCAAATAAAATAGATTCTACCCCCTCCCCCTCTGTATTTTCTAGCATACTGATCTATTGCGTGCTAACCAAACCTCTTCTGAGGCAGGGGGGCTGTATGTATGTATGTAATGCGATTTGTGGGAAGAGGGGTCCAAAATTTACGACTGGAAAAAATGTTTCTATAAAATAACAATGCCTATGAACCTGTTTGGCTTCAGGAAGCAAGCTATGGTAGTGCCCGTCCAGCCCACGTCGTCGTCGTCGAGCTTCGACGAACTTCTGCCTTCCATGCTATCTAAACGTAACGGTCTGTTAATTATACACTTGAATAGCATCCTGACGCAGTATGACGAGGATGTGGGCAAAACTTTCTATGTATTCAACAACAACTTGAATTATTACCGGTTCCCCATCTCCGGCAAACTTAAGTTCGACATGAACCCCGAGAACGAAGGGGAGACCAAGGTTTCCTCAGGCAAGAATCTCTATCGCATCAAGCACGATAGGATGGACAGTACCACTACGTACGACGTGTCTGCCGGCGATCGCCTGTACGTGGAGCTCTTGGACGACTACGACAAACTCATCCCTCTTTTCATAGAAATGCAAATCACCTACCCTATAATAAATAAACATAGCAACAATGCCTAACGACATTTTCGGTCACACGAAGTGCGACGACCACGGCGACGAGATACTCATGCTCGACGTCAGGGTCAAGAAGCTGTGAAGCGAATTGCAGGCCCTGCAGTCCACGCTCAACTCCAGCCTCCAGTCAGAGATAGCTAGAGGCGAATGCTTTTGATATTGTGTTTTCTAACTAGTTAAAAAATACGTAATGTGATGACTCATATCTTCTGATTGCGCAACAAAATTATGAAGTAATATGATGACTCATATCTAACGTGGTCTCTTCTGATTGGTGGAAAAATACGTCATACTTAACGTGGTCTCTTCTGATTGGAGGAAAAATACGTCATAAATAAACCGAGGTTATATAAGAGGGGCCAGAGCAGTCAGTCACAGTCTACGAGAGCAGCTTGAAGAGTACGGACGTCCTGTCGCAGTGTTCCTCGTAGATTTGCTCTTACATGGTGATATTTTCTGTTTGATTTTTAAAAATTGTATACACAGTAGTTGAGTTTTTGTGAGACTGATTGAAGAGTAGTTATTTTTTCTTGTAGAGTTTTTTTTTTGGGGTATCGATTTGTGCAACACTCAGTACCTAATTGTACAATACTCTGTACCTAATTGTACTGCACTTTATACCTAATTGTACAACATTTTGTAGCTAATTGTATAACAGTACGTGTGGATTCGACATCTAAAAAAAATCATACATCAGCATATCTACGTATATAAATAAACACCCCCCAAAAATATGCGTCCTACGAAGATTTGTATTACATGTAAGGAAAATATTTCCAGTGATCATTATGCATGACAGTCGTACCTGTGTGCCTGGCAAGCATTTAACAGCAACCGAATTGTGTCCTAAGTGTAACAAACACTTAACAATTGCACATGTCAAAAAGCATATGCCTAATTGCAAGGGTACTGGAGACCCTGTGCTGCAACCATCGACCTCGGTCAAAAGGAAGGCTGAAGTAGATTTTTTTAACATATTACCATCTGCCAAACGCGTCAAGTCGGCAACAAAAGCAAGCCAGTTTGCTTTTGATCATATATTAGAGGATTTTGATTTTACCTCAGATAGCTTATGCGATGTACGTAGCTTCCTAGAGAGTGTGCGACCCAAGATAATTTCTATCTTAAGTGATGTACTGGCTTTAAACTCTACTAAATTTTATGCATCGCTGGGATGCCAATACAAAAAACCATCTGATGAGGAATACAGCTTTCACCATAATACCAAGGCAAAAATGTTGCACTTGGCAGATGTTGCCAACCTCGAGAGTATCTACGACAAATTCTTGGAGGAGCTGGTTGCCAAACAGGAAGAACATCAGGCTGAAGGCTCGGGAGGTTCGTTGTGTGGCACTCCGCATAAACTTAAATTGAGTCTTAACAAGTTTGTTCCACTGTCTGTGTCTAGTTATGTTCCACTGCCGGCAATAATTGCAGTCAAGAAGGCTGTTTTAAACATCCAGAATAGCGATTCAAAATGTTTTCTTTGGTCGGTGCTGGCAGCGCTGCATCGTATCCACTGGAAAGGTCATCCGCATCGTGTTACCCACTACATGCCCTACGAATCAAAATTAGAAAATGCGATGGCTGGGATTACCTACCCAGTTCAGTTGTCGGACATAAACAAATTCGAGACCCGTGCACACAACTTACTAAACCTGCAACTAGCTATCAATGTTTACGGCCTTACTAAGACCACAAATATTGTACACCCTATTCGAGTGAGCAACATGGAAGGTGAAGCTGTACAAGTAATCAATTTGTTACTTATCAAGAACGATACTTGCTACCATTACACGCTTATTCGCTCTCTCTCCCGGTTAGTTTCAGGTCCAAAAAGCAAGCATGATGGTTGCATAGAAGTCTGTCGCAGGTGCTTGTCCACGTTCGATAATCAAAAACCACAAGATTACCAACACATTCAAAGTCCCGACATTGCTGCCCAGAAGCTTGCACACGACATGCGCTATTGTAACGACAACAGGCCTGGGGTTGCAGTCTTACCCGAGCCTGGTACTGTGGAGCAATTTCGGGCGCATAGTGCTATGGGAGAGCACCCTGCTATTATCATTGCAGATTTAGAGGCCTTTCTTGAACCGCTGTCCACCTGTAAACCCAACCCAGAAGTTTCTTCTACCACGCCTTGTCAAATTCACAAGGTCTCCAGTTTTGCCTATGTTGTGGTGCGACGAAATCAAAAAATTTGCCCCTGAGCCATATATATATCGCGGTCCCGATGCAGCCAAAGATTTTCTGGAGAAGATGATTGTAGAAGTGAACGAGATACGAGAAGTATTGTTAGATCCTGTAGCTATGCGAGACTTAACTCCAGAAGAAAGGCGTAAACACGAAGAGGTTACACACTGTCTAGTTTGTAACGAAAATTTATTGATACTAGGAAAAATAAGAAGGTTCGACACCACGATCACTTCACCGGAAACTATATTGATTCTTGGTGTAACGGGTGCAACCTGAAAGCTAAGGACCAGCGCTTCGTCCCCGTATTCTTCCATAACGGCTCCGGGTACGAATTTCACCACCTTATCAGACATCTCGGATACGACGATGCACGCATTAATATTGTTGCACAAAATGAGTAGCACTACATTGCCATCTCTAAATGAGTGCAAGGCATAGAACTTCGGTTTCTCGATTCCTTGAGGTTTCTCCAGGCAGGCCTCGATGCTCTTGCTGGGATGCTCAACAACAATCAACTAATTATTACCTCAGCCAATTTCCCGAACTTGGATGCTAGTCTCTTTAGGTGTAAGGGAGTCTACCCCTACGAGTATGTTAGCGAACCTTCCAAGTTCGAGGAGGAGTCGTTGCCTTGCCAGGCTAAGCTTCACAGCCGGCTGCGAGGTTCGGGCATCAGCGATGAAGAATATCAGCATGCTCAGTCCATGTGGCTCAAGCTGGGTTGTCGAAATTTTGGAGAATACCACGATGCCTACTTAAAACTTGATGTAACACTCCTCGCAGACGTCTTTCAAGTGTTTCGCGCAAATGCAATGCAAATCTACAAGCTGGACCCTGCATACTTCTGCGGTCTCCCCGGGCAGGCATGGTCGGCAATGCTTCTTCTAACAAAAGTCAAGCTCGAGCTTATTTCCAATGTGGACATGATGCTTTTTGTGGAAAAGCTTGTTCGGGGTGGCATGGTCCAGGTGTCACAACGGTACGCTCGCGCCAACAACCAACACATGTCGACCGGGTACGACCCTTCTCAACCATCCAGCTACATCATGTACACGGATGCTAATAATCCTTACGGGCACTCCATGGTGCAAAAACTTCCATTTGGAGGATTTGAGTGGGCTGATCCTTCAAAATTCGAAGTAGAAGGTTTCGACGACTCGGAACGAGGCTTCTTTGTCGAGGTGGACCTCGAGTTTTCCGAGAAGCTACAGGATGTGTTCTGCGACCTCCCACCAGCATCGGAATTCAAGTGTCCACCTGCGTCGAAGCAAAAAAAACTCATCATGGATTTCGAACCCAAAACAATTCACCGAGTCCTCACTTTCAACCATTCAAATTGGTTGAAGCCATACATCGACCTCAATACCAAACATCGTACTGCTGCTACCTCGGAACTTGATCGCAAATTTTTTAAGGACATGAATAATATAATATTTGGCAAAACAATGGAAAACACGCGTAATCGTGAAGACATAAGGTTGCTTACTAGCGTCGACCGTTGTCGCAAACTTGTTGCAAGCCCACTGTTTAAATCTCCAATAATCTACAACGAACAGCTTGCTTTGGTACACATGAATCGTGGTGGGGTAAAGCTCAACAAGCCAGTCTATGTTTTGCGACAGTGTTAGAGTTAAGCAAGCTGCAAATGTTCGAGATATATTATGATATACTACGCTTGCACTATGGTAACAACATCAACCTTCTCTACACAGATACGGACAGTCTGGTATATCACGCCCATACTGCTAACGCATATAAAGATATAACCACGATTCCAGTACTCGTTAACTTGTTCGACACGTCGAGCTATCCCCAACCAAATCGATATGAAATCCTGGCTCGAAACAAAAAAAGTACCTGGCAAACTGAAGGATGAAAAAGATGGGGATATTATATTAGAGTTTGCTGGTCTTCGTGCCAAAGCATATGCAATTCAAGCTGAGAGTTCTGTGACCAAAAAAGCTAAAGGCATAGATAAGCAGGTGGTTCAGAGAAAACTCAAGTTTGAAGACTACGTCGAGTGCCTCGAAACCAAAAAGCCGATTCTGCGAAAAGAGTATCGCATCCCGAATGTTAAACATATACTTACAACCAACACCGTCAGGAAAATTGCTCTGGATGCACGAGACGACAAGAGATGCGTTCTCGAATGTGGGATTCATAACTTACCGTGGGCTCACTATCGCCTGAAAACAGGTAAAACTTGCTCTGTGTGCTCAAAATAAAAAAAAAAGAAATTTGCCCTCGAATGCAAAAAACAATGAGTGGAGGTGGGATATTTTTTCAAAATATTAATTTCACAGTTGTTTTTTTGTAATACATACTATATATTCAATCAACAGAATTTTTTGTTGACCTACACAAAAGAATACAAAAAAATTTAACAATATCTGCAAATATACAGTATATATTTTTTTTAACGGAACTAACTCTCGCCGTGTCCTACGGGACGAAAATTTGGGGCATGTGCAGGGCCAAAGGGGAAGTTCCTTTGCGCGCTCAAGCATGGCTTTTTTTATTTCTTGCATATTTAAAACTGTTCGGTCACCCTTTCATTCTTGACATCATAGACAAAAGTTTTCTCTGCAATAAGGATGACTCTGCACACAGTATCGGCAGGCAAGGCATCGTGGAACTCACAGACAATCTTGATGTTGGTGCGATCGTTAACAACCACCTGCTTTCTCTTAGATGTCTTGATGACGAACATGGGTCTGCGAGCTATGAACTCATTGGGGTTGTAGTACACGTCCACATTGCCGGAGGTCACTCTCTTGTAAGATGTGTATGCCTCGTACAATTTCAGATAGTCGTCGTTTGCAATGTACAGGTTGTAGTTCTCACGCGGGAATATCTCATTCCTGCCATTTTTGAGGTAGATGTTCTTGATCTTGCAATTGTCGAACTGACTCGAATTTTTTTCTTGGTTGTTTTCCTCCCCCGTCTGGAAGAGCACGACCACAATCTCTGGCATATCGTACCGGATGCTGTTAAACTGTGTGGTCACGTCAAATTCAAAATGGTTGCCGGAAGCAGGTTTCTGCGCGCACTGGTAACCATAAAATTGGATGGGTACTTGGGGATTCTTCAAAATGTCTGCTTTGTACTTGAGAGTGTAGTTAGTTTCGTATTCCACTACGGGCATGCGCAGCTCCATGGACTGGATGATGCACTTGGCAGGATCAAGTAGTGTATTGGGAAGTGCCGAACCGTCTGCACTCAAGGTGCTGTAACGCATCAGCGCATTGTTGTCGTTGGCGCTTCTGCGAAAAGTGACGCGCAAACCACCCTTCCACATAATCTCTGTGTAGTCGGAGAAGAAGCCAGGAAGCAGGCGCATGGGAAACAGTACTGTGTGACTTTGCGTTTGATTTTTGTACCTGCTTCGAATCCACCTGCCTGGTAGTATGCTGCATCGGTCTCGGAGAGTTTCAGTGTTCCCACATCTGTAGAGGTAATCCCGGGGTAGTAAACCCTGTCGATGACGGTGCCATGCTTTCTAACTTCCACCTGCGAGAATAGGTACGGCACAAAATTATCTACGAGTCTTAGGTTTGCGTTGGTGGGGAATGCTTCGCCGTTGTCTCTCTTCACAACATCAAACTTGATATACAAATCGGCTCTGTGAGGGTGAATGAATCCATCCCCGACGTCCACGTCGTATTCTATCTCTCGATTCGCTTCGTTGAGGTTGGCAAACGTGCGACGATTGGGAGGGAATGACTGCAACTCGTAACTTTCGACTTGCTCCATGATGGTTATTTATTATATGTTAATCTTCACGACGGCAGTGGTCGTGGCTCCTGCAAAATCAACCACCTCTCCCTTCTCGTTTGTAATTGCCAATTCTATGTTGTCTATGCGATTACGAGATACAGGAAAGTATATCGGTGGGAAGGGTGTGTAGATAATTGGCTCCATGAACTCAGAGTTTGGTTTGAACGTAGCGATAATACATGTTTGCTTGTGACTCCCTGGGATGCCGTCCGAGGATTTAGTGATCATACCTTCTGCCACATTGCAATGTATGTTCAGAGTCTCGATGGCTAGAAATTTAGGAATGTTAGCACCAATATGCTTAATGCCAGGTTCGAGCTTTGTGTTGTTCTCGAATCCCTAAAGCTCTCCGATGGTACCCAGGTCTACGGTTTCCGTGGCAGACACCAGTTCCACCCTGTGAGTTACAGAATTTTGCGACAGCAATACACTTCTTGGCAACTGAGCCTGCAAGGTAGACAGGTTGTACTGGCCAGGGGTGATGCTGATTTTTTCGCTGCCAATTTTGATGGTATTGTTGTGTACCGTCACGTTAGGTATCAGATACATGCTGTAGAATGCACGAAGAGCAATAGATTTAGGATAGATGATATCGTCATGCAATGCGAGTTTCAGAAGGGAAGTCTCGCTTGTGAGATGGAATACTCCCATAGTGCTTTAGGTGCCACAATGCTTTCTGGAAATCCTCGACTGTTGGGTTATCTAATTGCGAGAGAAAGACAAGCATGGAAACGCAGAGATGGCCACAGTTCACATCGCTGAAACCCTGAATGCGTTCGTCATTGTAGTAGAGGTTGGCAACACGGAGATACTTTACCAACCCAGCAGGTGGCGTGCCTGCGAATGAATCGAAAACAAATGCTTTGTCGTTGTTGGCTTTGAGGTAGCATATCCAATGTGTACCCGGATTTTCGTAAGTGTGTAGGTTAACCACGCCACACTCTTTTTTCTTCACAACAGAAGGTAGAGAATCAGACATGAAAACGCCCCTGAAGTGCTTGACCCCCAACGGATCGATCAGAGATTCAATATCGAAGTTGGACAGGGGTTATTCTTTTCTTTAAACTTTTTCAAAGCTTCGAGGTTGTTCTTTTGCTTTTTGGTCACACCTTTCCCCTTTTTCTCCATAGCCAGGTTGTGGCGTTTCTGCTCTTCCAGCTCGGCCTTGTTCTTTTTTGCATCGATGAAGGTCTTGGGAATGGCGGCACTGCCTCCTGTCAAGCTGCCTACAGCTCCCAATGCTGCCAAGATAGCCGGGATGCTGAATATGAAACCTCCAGTCTTCTGCTGCTGCTTTCGCGAACCTTGTAACCTGCCATTTTTAAGATATATGTTCTTGATGTTGCAGTTATCAAATTTACTTGAATTTTTTTCCTAATTGTTGTGTCTTCCAGTCTGAAACAGCACCACCACAAAATCCGGCATGTCATATTGTATACTGGAGAATGAGTTTGTAGCATCAAATTCATAATAGGTACCAGCGGCAGGCTTCTGTACACATTGATATGTATAAAATTGTAAAGGAACCTGTGGATTTTTTTAGGATATCAGCTTTGTATTTAAGAGCATAACTGGCCTCATATTCAACAACCGGGATTCTTAGCTCCATAGTCTGAATAATGCACTTGCCTTCATCAGGTAGGGTATTAGGCAGAGCTTCCCCGGTAGAATTTAATGTACTGTACCTCATCAAAGCATTATTATCATTTGCAGCTCTTCTAAATGTAATTCTTAAACCACCTTTCCACATAATGTCTTTGTAATCTGAGAAGAATCCTGGCAACAGGCGCATCGGGAACAGCACTGTGTGGTTCTTGGATAATATTTTATCACCAGCCTCAAATCCACCTATTTTGTAGTAAGAAGCCTCGGTCTTGGATAATTTTAGTGTGGCCAAAGCTGTAGAGGTAATGCCAGGGTAATCTGCTCTGTTTATAACAACACCATGTTTTCTGATCTCAATTTCAGAGAATAGATGTGGCACAAAATTGTCTACCAATCTTATATTTGAATTTGCCGGATAATCTGTACCATCGAGCTTTACAACATCAAATTTGATGTATAGATCTGCTCTGTGGGGGTGTATCAAGCCATCCCCTACATCAAGATCAACCTCAATCTCTGTGTTGGGTTGATTTAAATTTGCAAATGTCCTCCTGTTTGGGGGGAATGATTGTAGCTCATAACTCTCAATATTTTCCATTTTTTTTGTATGTATTTTTATTTAAATATTAATTTCTATGATAGCAGTTGTTGTGGCTCCAGCAAAATCAACTAATTCTTCTTTTTCATTAGTAACCATCAACTCAATATAATCTATTCTATTATGGCATACAGGAAAATATAATGTTGGTGATGGAGTGTAGATTATGGGCTCCATAAGTTCAGAGTTAGGTTTGAAAGTTGCAATGATGCCAGTTTGTTTGTGAGTGCCTATGCCATTTGATTTGGTGATCATACCCTCGGCCACATTACAATGAATATTGAGAGTCTCTATGGCTAAGAATTTAGGTATATTAATAGCAGTGTGTTTAATAGCTGGTTCAAGTTTTGTGTTGTTCTGGAAGCCTAACAGCTCTCCTATAGTACCCAGATCCACTGTTTCTGTAGCAGATACAATCTCTACTCTGTGAGTGACAGAATTTTGAGTTAAAACTATACCTCTGAGTAACTGAGCATTTAGAGTAGATAGATTATATTGCCCTGGAGTAATGACAATTTTTTGATCACCAACTGCAATTGTGTTGTTGTGGTGTGTAATATTAGGGATCAAGTACATGCCATAAAATGCTCTGAGAGCTATTGTTTTGGGATACACTATATCATCATGTAATCAAAGTTTCAATATTGAATTTTGGCTGGTGAGATGGAATACCCCCATGATGTTTTAAATACCACAGGGCTTTTTGAAAATTTTCAATTGATGGTTTATTTATTTGAGACATATATCTAAGAACAGATAAACACAGATGTCCACAATTAACATCTTTGAAATTTTGAACACGGGCATTATTGTAATAAAGATTAGTTGATTTTAGATATTTTACTAAATTTTCAGGTGGAACACCTCCAAATGAATCAAACACAAATGCCTCATCTTTTAAATATTTAAGATAACAGATCCAGTGTGTGCCCTGATATTTGTACTTATCCAAATTAACTATGCCACACTCTTTGTTGAGTGGTTGTTCTGGTAAAGAATCAGACATGTACACACCTCTAAAATTTTTGATGCCCAGTGGCTTGATTAAAGCTTCAATATCTTGGTTTGTAAGCGGCTCTTGTTTTTTTTAAACTTATTCATGGCTCTCTTAACACCTTTGCCTTGTTTCTCCATGGCCAGGTTATGGCGCTTTAATTCATCTAATTCTGCCTTATTCTTTTTGGCATCTATTACTGTTTTTGGTATGGCAGCTGATCCCCAAGCCAAGCTCCCAACAGCCCCCAAAGCTGCTAAGATGGCCGGGATAGTAAATATAAATCCACCCACATGTAATTTTTTTCTAGATTGCAGTAATTTTTTTAATTGGGGGGTACTAAGCAACAATTTCATACCATGGCCCTTGGCAAGACAAGAGCTTTTTTTCTTGCCCTGCTTTTTGGTTAAAAGACATCAATAGTTTTAAGAGATTTAAGACCTGCATAAGGTATCTGATACATAACACCCTTGGCTTTCATCGTAGGTTTATTATATATATATTCACAACCCCCACCCCAGTTTTTGTTTGGTGTTCATAGCTATGGTGGTCCCCAATGCTGCTATTCTTTCACTTAAAGAAGCATCTTTGCTTACAAATCTACCAAATGCAGCCTCTTCTAATTTCTTGTCTGCAACATGTCTCTTGTCAAGATCAGAATGTGTGTTGTATGCTATGTCATGGTCTTTGCATGCAGCATCTAGGGGATTAACACCAGGGTCCCCTCTGTTTAATCTATGATCTAGTTTTGTGCCTGGTCCACAATACTGATAGCCTGGAATGTGTAGTTCAAATGGCAGCTTGTTTATGATGTCATTAACCAGCCCCCGACCCTCAGAGATATTCCAAAATTTAGGTGGTAGAGTATTAATAATTTTTATAAGATATCCAATCCCCTTAGTGTCATTCACTATAAAATTAGACAATTTGGTGCTTGTCATGTCCATAATTCCAACCTTTTCATTGTAAAAATTGTGGTTGCCAGCATTTTCCTCCCCAGCTATCACCAGCAACCTATCTACAAGTTTCCTGACATCATCAACCCAGACAAATTCTTTAGGCAGGGTGTTGTATTGTTTGATTCCACTGCCTGTCTTGATTTGTGACCATATGGGCTTGATTAAGTTGTTGTACTTTGCTCCACTGCTAGACTTAACTCTTTTTTGTGTGGGATCATTGTTCTGGTATAGAGCATCTGATTTTATTAATATTTCTTTGTAGTGCTCATAATCTTGATCTGTATAGTTGCCAGGCCTTTTCCTAGTCATCAGTTCCCACAACCCAGGTGTGCCGGGATATTTAACAAAACCACCTTTTTCTCCAAGATGAGATTCTGAATATACAATGAGATCATCTCCCATAAATGTTACTCTGAAATTGCCAATTCTATGTATGATGCTACCATCACGCTCTGTGTCAGCATATAAGCCAAAGACCTCATCTTTGTTGTCTTTAGGTGTGCTTAAATATTTTTGAGCAGGAAGACCCAATTCAGTAGGATCCTGAGTAGCTTCTATTCTTCGAGGAGCAACAGGACTAGGTGTATGAATACTAGAAAGTGGGGTGATTGGATAATCTAATATGTTCCTAGCAGCTACAGGTACAAGCTCTGTGATCAAATTTTGATTTTGCTCTGAAACAGTTTTGATATTTTTACCTAATTCACTAATAGCATCAATAATAGGCTGTTCTGTTTGCTTGTGTTTTTCATAGATTCCTCGGTTCTCTGATTTCCATCCCTTAAATCTTTTTACAAGATAATCTCTTAATTTAAGATCATCAATGATTGGCCTTTTCATGGTTATTTATATATGTTTCAATGTCTAGAAAATTGTTAATTTTATTTCGGAATTACCAGTATAGGCTTTCCTTGTCATATCAATTGTGACAAACCCATAACTGTCTTGATTCCAGCACCTACTGCAGAACTTAGAAAAATCATTGTAGCTCAAGTCCCCACCTACATATTCATCATGTATGTGTTTGAAGTTGGTATGATCTTGATGAAACACACATATAAAATTGCTGTTGTCTCGGATCAGCTGCTTCGGTATTTTAGAAAAGGTCTGTGCCAGGTAGAAGCAATCAATGTTTTTGTGTTGGCCCTGTGTAAAGAAATTTCTAACCTTGTTTTGATTATCCAGTATAATGTCATCAAACACAACAACAGAGTTATCAAGACATTCATGGAGTGGCTTAACATCTGGTTCAAAAGTGGCTATATCCAGTCCATCATATAGCTTCATCAGCTGCTGATATTTTAATTGTTCTAAGCTCTTAGAGAAAATATACAAGTGCCTGTTTTTCCAGTCTAACCAATTGGGTGCCAATAAAAAATTATCAATCATTAGTGTAGTTTTACCACAAGCCGATGGCCCAACAATAAGACATCTAATATTATCAGGCAGCAACTTGCCATTTCTCTTAATCTGCTGTTCAGGTTCTGGCAGCCTCTTTATAACATCTGAGGTGTTCATAGTATCACTTTGTCTGCATCGATCCAGCTGTGTTCTGGGAGTCCTAGCCATTTCACCAGTATCTTGTTGCCTTTTCTGCGGATGATTTTTTCTATGAGATATGTGTCATGCTGTTTAGTTCTTCTTCATAAAACCTGCCTTTGAGAATTTCTCCTCGGTGATCTTTTATTATATATGTGTTAAGGGTCCCAGGTTTAACTTGAACCACTGTAAATAATTCAGTGCTCCAGTTTCTTGTAAAGCCTCTTTTGAATAAGTGCTTATATTTGCTGATTCTTACTTGATCACCCACCTTGTATTTGGCTTTTCTTGTTGTTGGCTGGTATCTAGGATAATAAACAGTTCTGATCAATTTTTGCTCATCAGATGAAGTTGCTTCAGAGGGTTTCATGTTGATTGTGGAATGGACAGAGTTGTTATATTTATGTAGAAGTTCTGGAAGAATATTAAGCCATTTATAATTACCTTGAAGTGTAAATTGTTTATACATATGATTTTTTAGGGTTTTGTTGAATCTCTCTACAATTGAGGTCTTGAGATCACTGTAACTCGAGTAATGTTGTATTGACTGGCTGTTAATAAACTGTTGGAACACAGAATTATAGAATTCTTTGCCATTATCTGTTTGCAAATAGCGCGGTGATCTTCCACTCTGATTGATGATTGTCCTGAAGGCTTCTGTAACACATTTTCCAGTCTTGGATTTGAGTGTCACAGCCCAGGCAAATTTTGAAAATGTATCTATGACAGTGACTAGATACTTGTAGCCCTTGTTGATTTTGTCTAAGTTTTTCAGCTGTCCACTTGTCATTTCCACCACGTCGCACTGCCATAAATCATTTATGCCTTTTGTAACCACTGGCAGTCTCTTATAATTATGTCTGGCTTGTCTGTGTAATTCATCAACAATAATTTGTCTAGACATAATATGTAAACAAGAATATTGCAACTATAGGGTGTTCAGCAGCTGATACTACAGGATTTTCTAAATACAGTTTGTCTCCCATTTGTATATAAAATTCCAGAGAGCCATCATCTTCAGCATAAGATGTTTCTAATGTATTGGGATCTGTAAAATCCTCTAACTCTACACTGCTGATTTTTGCTTTGTTATCAGCATTTGTTATTGATAAGGTAGTGTAGTGGTGTGCCTGTGGTTGAAGCCAATATTTGATCTTGATTGGTCTAAGTGTGCCCCCAACAAAAAACTGGTAATAAAATTGTGCAGGGGACAGCATATATATTTTGCCACCTGGTGTAAATGGTGAATCATATTCTTTGTTGGGGATACTGTACAATTCAAGAATTACTGTATGTTTAGGATTCTCAATGATGCCAGTTATTTCTTTTTCTGCTGTAAGCAATCTACTTGTTACAGATTCAAGGTGCTCATTGATAGTCCTAACAATCTCATCATGGCCTGGCTTGATCCTTATGTCCACAGCAAGTTTCTTGTATTGTTCCACAATCTCTTGTAGCTGGGTGGCAAAAACAGACAGAGCATTTGCTTGATTGGATTCCATGGTCCCTAGCTGTTGCTTGATATTAGCTACAATTTGCTGTAAATTTTCAACAACTGTCAATGTTTGAATTTTGAGCAGTAAGATCATGGACTTGTCTTCTGATATCCTCAAACAGGGCATGCAGTTCATTAATATGTTGATTAGTTGGTAGAGTGGCCACTGTCTGAGTGAGTTGTTTGATCTCTGTCTGGATATTCTTGATATCTTCTGATTTCAATATGCGATTCACAGCTCTCTTAATATTTTTAAGTTCCTGTGATGTAGGCAGATTTTTTACAGTATTTTGCAAAGATTCAAGTGCCAATTTTACATCATTTAATTCAGAAGCATCAGCCACACCACGCATAGCATCTTGAAGCAGGGCTATATCTGCCTGAGTAGGTGTTGATTGTTGTAAAATTTCAAGCTTTGTTTGGATATCATCGATCAAGTGATGAAAATGAGATAGCTCAGATTCAGTGTTGAGGTTTTCAAGTTTTGTGATCTGTTGCTGGACACTGACAAGGGTGTCTACAATACCAGGCAAGCGGGATTCTAGAGATTCTTGTACATTTGTCAAATCACTTTGCACTGCTGCTATTGTACCCTCAAGATGGGTTATGGTACTTTGAATTTTTCCAAAATCTTCATATGTTTCAAGTTGCAGCTTAATATTGGCAACACTCCGAGTTATTGAACTCAAAGCATCTGAAGATGGCAAGTTGTTCATAAAATTTTCAAGTGTCTCAATTTTTTCTTTAACCTCGGCTATGGCATTGATCAGAGGGTCCAGATTAGGTATCTGGAGTGATTGAATCTGTTCCTTTAGAGTGGAAATCACTAGATCAAAATCTTCTTGTGATTTTATGCTTTTGACAATTGTTTGGGGCTGTGTCTGGACATTATTTATCTGCTCTTCCAATTGCTGTTTCAATTGCTCAGAGTTGGTGGCCTGGGTCTTAAATTTGGCTTGAAGAGCTGCTACAGCTTCCTCTAAATTTTGAAAATTATCCAATGTAGCCAAATCAGTATATTTCTGAAGCAGCAATTTGAGTTCAGAATCAATTTTAAGAAGAGGGTCCATGCATTGTGATTGTAAATTTGTAATTTCTAGTTGAAGACTGGCATTGAGTGTGGTTTGTAAAGCTGGTAAATCACTTCTTAATTTTTTCACTCTGACATCAAGCATCAGAATCTCATCACTGTGATCTTCATGCCTTGTATGGCCAAATATATCATTAGGCATTTTGATTTAGTGGTTATTTATTATTGAATATCTAATTCTTAATTCTATAAAAAAGGTATAAGCTTGTCATAGGATCCCGGGACCTCAATATATAAGCAGTCACCAGCAGAAACAGTATATACAGTGCCAGAAATCATGTTTGAGTGCTTTATTCTATAAATATTTCTCCCTATTGAAACCTTGACATTACCCTCGGGAGTTGTAATAAATTGTAATTGACCACCTACAGGTAATTGGTAATGATTTAAATTATTGTTAAATATGTACAATGTTTTACCTGTTTCATCATCAACATCTGTAAGTATGCTGTTCAGATGAATAATTAACAAAGCACTTAGTTTAGATATTATATCAGAAGAAGGTTGTGGTGTTGGCAGGTCCATAATAGCCTGTTTTTTGAACCCAAATAAGTTCATAGGCATGTTTATTTATTTCAAATCATGCTCTGTAATTGGGCATTGTTTGCCACTTTTCAAATCACAATGACCCCATGGTAAAGTATGTATGCCACATGACAAAATGCATCTCTTATCATCATGTGGGTCCAGAGCCACTTTTCTTACAACATTTGTAGTCAACAAGTGATCCACACTCTGAATTCTGCATTCTGATGTTCTGATTGTGCTACATGATTTGAGGCAATTTTTGTAATCTTCAAATTGGAGCTCTTTGTCAACAGTTACTCTGGCAATGCCCTTGGCCTTTTTTCCAACAACACCACTACATGTTTCAAAGCTGTACATCTTGGCCCTTAACCCAGCAAATGCCACAATAACATCACCAAGTGTCTCATCTTTTAACTTGCCAGGCACCTTTTTGTTGTGGGGTTGAATCTTTGTATGTTCACTGGTATCAAAATATTCAAGCAATGCAGGCTGTACCATATCTTGATAAACATCTTCTGTTTGAATATCAAGAATAGAACTATCTGTGTCCATGTACATCAGTTTTAAACAATCACCATAAAAAGGCTTCAACACATCATAATACAATTTTAACATGTGTAATTTGGCCAATTCCAATATCACAGCCCCTACATAAATAGGCTTATCAAACTTAACCTTTGTTTTTTTCATGTTGAAAAGTGCCATATGCTCATCATAAATTCTTCTGTAATTGAAGTTGGGCTTTGCTATCAATTTTTTGCTCCGGCTGGGGTCAGTAATTAATTTAACATCAGTATTTTTTCTGACATTTTCTATGGTTTTGCCATACACAGAATTGACCATCAATTTAAACAAAGATTTATCAAATTGGCTCATTGCAGATGTTCGAAGCACCGTGTTTGTATCAATATATGGATTCAACCATCTTGAGTGCCTGAACGTCAAAACTTTGCCAACTTTGGTCACTTGAACACCATGATGCATCAGGAACTGGAGGTTTTTGTAATATATGACATAATCCTGTTTTGGCTCTAGAGTCATCATCAATTTCTTCTGTTTAGAGCCAGGTGAACACTTAACCTCATGAATTGGGGGCAGATCAGAAAATGTGTTGTGTAAATCATCAGGAATTGTCAGATCAACTTCTAAGAACAGCCCATAGTCATTGTCATCAAAATCCTGAAGATCTTCAATGTTGAAATCTTCAACTCACTTAAGCCCTGCATATGGAAATTTATCCATCATAGCATAACCATACAGGCTGTTTGCATCCACATAAAGTATATAATTTGATGGCAGTGCTGGGTCATAATCGGGAATATACTTGTTATTTGCTCTGGCATATCTCTGAGAACATTGCACCATGCCTCCTATTATACATTGTTCCATAAACAGATACATGTCCTGATCCTGAATGAGATCCAACTGCATTTTAGTGTTTAAAAACATTGCAGACCATGCTAGGCCTGGAGCACTGTAAAAATACATTGGGTCCAGCTTATAATTTTCCATGGAAGATTTTCTAAATGCCTGAAGTATATCGGCTAAGAGAGTGACATCAAGTTTTAAATATGCCTTGTGATAATCACCAAATGTCTGGCATTTTAAATTGTTCCACATCAACTGGGCACGGTAATAATCATCATCAGTGATTCCAGATCCTCTGAGTTTGCTGTAAAACTCTTGTTATGGTGGTAGAGCACACTCATCAAATTTAGAAAAACCTGTAACATAGTCATATGGATATACACCCTTCCGCCTAATTAATTTCAGGTCCTGATTTGGAAACAAAGCACATGTGATTTTGAATTGATCATCAGATAATTGAGTGGCCAGTGTAGCCAGGCTAGCAGACAGAATTCTGTAGGAATCAAGAAATCTTAAGTAAATGGGAACACCATTAACTTTAATTATCTTGCTAATAGCAATATTTTTCTCATTATTGTCTGCTAAAATATTTAAATTCTGCTTGTCAAACCCCTCGTACTTGATCAGATGATGGAAATCATAATTGGATGCCCCGTGACAGAATATTGGGACAAATTTTGGTCTCTGGATCTTAATATTACAGCTATTACACAGGGCCATTAAGAATTTACCATCTGTATGAGAATGGTGTTTCACCTTGATATTTGTATCTGAAAATTCAGAATCACATACCGGGCATTTTTCTGCATTGTTGAAATCTTCAATCTGTTTCTCTGTTAAAGGCATCATAGGTTTTGATTTTAATAAGACATTAGATGCTATGTCATGGCACTCATTTTCTATTCTATGTGCAAATTCTTTGATGGCATCTGCTCCCATGTATAAATATTCTTTACTAACAACACCATCCTGTACAATCACATAATAAAAACTAGAAGGTTCATGTAGCTGGTATGATGTACTTGAAGATTCATCAGGATCTGGGCTGCAGAATGCAAGGGGTTTGAGGTTTGATTCAAAATCACAGACTATATATGCTGGGTGTTCCAACAAGGCTTCAATTTTTTTTAATTTGGCATTTTCACTTGGATTAGGCATAAGCATATGAACAGGTTTATGATTGCCACAGTATTTCAGATGCTCAATTAACTTGTTTTTAGCAATTTCTGTATTCACTTCCCGAACCCCATTCACCATTTTTCTACCATCAAATACAGTTAAACATCTTCTACACAACTTGAATATTGTCTTAGATTTGTCTAGTTGTGTTCTAATTAAAGCTTCAAGATTATGTATCAGAGTGTAATGGTGTGTGTCATCCCCTTCAATTAAGAGCAGATCAATCGGAACAGCAGAATCATCATCAAGTGTACTGATTCTGAGAGGATCTATCAAGCAATTGCCACGGCCCGTAGAACAAATAAATACATTAATAGATAATTGTTTACCATTGATATCCCTGGCCTTTTTTTCAAATTTATCAATATTCTGAACTGACATTGGATATTTTAAGCCCTCCATTGCTTCATCAAAATTGTGTTCATATTGTTTATAATAAGTTTTTCTCTCTGGATGATCTAAAACTGGAAACAAACCAGCTAAAATACACCACAGAAAGCATTTCTCATCATTATTTTTTATGTTAACCACGGCTCTTTTGTTTTTAATATTGGCAGGTAATGGCAGATATGTAGATCCTTGTAATGGGCTGAATTCAGAAATATTAACATAGAGCTTGTGTGGAGTTCCGCATAAACTCCATCCCGATTCTTTTGCCGCAAATTCAGAGTGTTTAATATTCAATTGATCTATCAAACTGCTTATTATTTTGTCTGAATTTGTATTTGAATATACAGCTACAGTTTCTGTTATGTGGGGCTGTGTAAATTTTGTGCCATTTGGTTTCTTATATTGTGTAAACAATTTGAGGGACAGCTTATAAGAGCCATTTTGTGCATTTAGAATTGCCTGCACATCAGGATTTATACTGTTCAAAAAATTCTTAATACCACATTTTTGCTCTGATACAAACCGGTAATCTCTAAGTTGGCCAGCAAAAATGCTATGGATGGGTTCATAGCGTGGCTGCTTTGCTGCTCTAGCATTAACAGGTGCTTCATGCTTCCTTTTCAGACCAGATGTAGATGGTTGTGGGGGCAATGTTGATGACTGTGCAGAACAAGTACTTTTATGTTTATAAGTGAAGTATTCCATGCTATATTTTCTATGGCATTTAGGGCATATTTTTGTGGGAGTTCTGCATTTGTCTGGATTACAATTCTTTTGATGCTTAGCCCAATTGGGGCTGGATATATTCTTTTTGCATTGATTACAATGTTTTTGATTTGGCATTTTTGTTGTTGGTTTAATATATATATTTCTTGGGATTCAAATCAAAATTCTATGCTTAATAAAAAATATCAGTTGGGTTCAGCAATGTGCTTTGTATACTTAATGTGTGTGTGTGTGTGTGTATGTGTGTTAATATTTTTGGCTTTGGTATTTATATAAAATGTCTTGGGGTTCAAATCAAAACTCTATACTTAATAAACCTATGACAGGTTGTATAAAGCTGATAGCCTACATGCACAAAAATAGAATAAGTACAGAAGCAGTGCCCTAGCACAAATTCATGTCTACACAGGCATGTCCTAGAAAAACAATAACCTAATACCATGTGTCATGTATAACAAACTGGGGCAGATATAAACCCTTTGTTCAATATATTAGAAAATTCTGTATATTAAATCAAACATACCTATAATTCAATTTATACGAATCTGCTATATTTTCGTGTTTTTTTAAAAAAAAATAAGAGGAGCACTGCAACAACACATCTGTACTCCTAAGCCACTCTCACAATACTAACTGATGTGTAATGCAAAAGCTCTTGCATCATAATTTGTTGCACAACATAATGCAAAACTCTTGCATCATAATTTGTTGCACAACATAATGCAAAAGCTCTTGCATCATAATTTGTTGCACAACATAATGCAAAAGCTCTTGCATCATAATTTGTTGCACAACATAATGCAAAAGCTCTTGCATCATAATTTGTTGCACAACATAATGCAAAAGCTCTTGCATAATAATTTGTTGCATAATATTGGGTAATAATTTGTTGTACAACATAATACAACAGCTTAGTTTTAAGTGTATCCAAAAAAAAATATCAAAAGGTGTATATTTTTAACAAATTTATGGACAACAATCTCACAGAAGTGCCTTTTATAAGTGTAGGCAAATCAATCTGAGAGGGGTCATACTTTCACGGGAAATTCCCGAGGGCATTTTTACAAAAATCTTGGATTAGACAGGGTTCCACACTTGAGCAAAAAGCTCATATGGGCATGTTGAGCTAGTTTTAAGTGTAGCCAAATCTGCCTGAGGGGGGTTCATACTTTCTCGTCCCAGTATTATAGCCAATTACACTACTGACTATAAAGCTTTTTTCATCGCGTCCAACTCCGAGGCAGCAGCAGCAGCGCGTATGCCTTCTTGTAATTGTGTTATGTCGTCCTGGGTGGGGGTGGATTATTGCAAAGTTTCCAACTTAGCCTGTATGTCGTCGATTAAGTGATGAAAATGCGACAACTCTGATTCGGTGTTTTCCAGCTTGGTAGTTTGTTGTTGAACACTGGCCAAAGTGTCCCTGATACCTGGCAGTTTGGATTCAAGTGCCTCGTGAACATTCGCTAGATCATTTTTGATGACGGCAAGTGCATCCTCGATGTGAGCTATGGTACCTTGCAGTTTCCCAAAGTCCTCGTAGGTCTCGAGCTGGAGCTTGATGTTGGCAACACTGCGTGCAATAGCATTCAGTTCGCTGGACGAAGGTAGATTGTTGATGAAGTAGCTTAGTTTGAGCGTCGGTGATGGCTGCGTGCAAAGCATCCGTTTGAAGCTCTGCCTTGATACTTTCCAACGTAGGGATTTTGAAAGATTGAAACTGTTCGCGCAATTTAGCAATGCTGGCATTGACGCGATCGTAGTCATGTTGTGTTTTGATGCTCTGGATGATGGTTTGCAGTTCAGTTTGGATGGTGGAAGTGTGGTCCTGCAAGTGTTGCTTCAGCTGTTCCACGTCGGAGGTCTGCGTTTGCTGCAGCTTCAGAAGTTCGTTTTGGAGCTTGCATACGCTCAGCGCCAGGTTCTCGAGATTGTCTATCGACGCCAAGTCGGTGTATTTTTGCAACAGCGATTTAAGCTCGGCGTCAATTTTGAGTACGGGGTCCAGGCACTGAGACTGCAGGCTAGCTATCTCTGACTGGAGGCTGGAGTTGAGCGTGGACTGTAGGGCCTGCAATTCGCTTCGCAGCTTCTTGACCCTGACGTCGAGCATGAGTATCTCGTCGCCGTGGTCGTCGCGCTTCGTGTGACCGAAAATGTCGTTAGGCATTGTTGCTATGTTTATTTATTATAGGGTAGGTGATTTGCATTTCTATGAAAAGAGGGATGAGTTTGTCGTAGTCGTCCAAGAGCTCCACGTACAGGCGATCGCCGGCAGACACGTCGTACGTAGTGGTACTGTCCATCCTATCGTGCTTGATGCGATAGAGGTTCTTGCCTGAGGAAACCTTGGCCTCCCCTTCGTTCTCGGGGTTCATGTCGATTTTAAGTTTGCCGGAGATGGGGAACCGGTAATAATTCAAGTTGTTGTTGAATACATAGAAAGTTTTGCCCACATCCTCGTCATACTGCGTCAGGATGCTATTCAAGTGTATAATTAACAGACCGTTAAGTTTAGATAGCATGGAAGGCAGAAGTTCGTCGAAGCTCGACGACGACGACGTGGACTGGAGGGGCACTTCCATAGCTTGCTTCCTGATGCCAAACAGGTTCTTAGGCATTGTTATTTTATAGAAACATTTTATCCAGTCGTAAATTTTGGACCCCTCTTCCCACAAATCGCATTACATACATACATACGTAGCATAACAAGAGCCTCCCTGCCTCAAAAGAGGTTTGGTTAGCACGCAATAGATCAGTATGCTAGAAAATACAGAGGGGGAGGGGGTAGAATCTATTTTATTTGGCAGTCGAATATTTCTCGTCGAATCCTATCCAACAAACGTGAAATCGTCATCCTAGCTCAATTAGGAGCCAAGAAAATCAATGTGTTGGAAAAACGTCTCAAGATGTTTGTCTCAAGAAAATTTTCTTGACAGGCCGGAATTAACAAACAGGAAGTTGACTTTCTTAAAGATTAAGACATTTGTCTTAAGACGTTACCAAGACGCTGATAGTCAGTGTTGCCAACTCCTATTTGTAGGTTAGCTTCGCACGTAAAAGATCACATGGTGAAATTCTCTTGGGGAGGGTTGGCAACACTGAACCTCACTTGATGTTTGTGAACCGGTCAGCCCCTTCTACTCTTGATGTTGGTGAACCCGCATCGTAAAAGGCTATGGCAAGAGCCCAGTAGTTTGGCAACCTTGAGCTCGCCACTTTCGCGTTTGCCTTACGATATTTTCCGTTAAGGCTGCAAAAAAAGCGCCACTTTCTGGCGTTGAACTGTCTTTTTACCCCTACTAACGTTTGTTTGAATTTTCCCACTAACAGGTAACTTATATGATGATAAGTTATTATTAAATACAAATAAGTGCTTTCCAGTATCCTCGTCAACATGAGACCAAATACTATTCAAGTGAACAAGAAGTAACCCTTCCAATTGATGATAAATTTCTCTAAATAGATCCATGTTCACTTCAATTCTCTCTACAGGCTGATTACGTTGTTGCTTTTTAAACCCAAAAATATTCATGACGTTTTATTTTATATTAGCTATTTTTTTATTATATATAAAATATATATTTGTACTAAGTATAAAAAATTAATAAGCACATATAGTAAAAAATATCACCCTGTGCTTAGCACATAAAAAAATATATAGTGGAGCACTGCAACAACACGTCCGCACTCTTGAAACACTCTCGCAAAACTAATTGATCTGTAATGCGAAAACCCTTTAAGTAACTTAAGCACGGACCGCGTTGAAAACATCAGAAATAGTAAGCCAATCAGAAAACACCCATCACGACATAATCCAACCAATCAGAACAACACTACACGTCAGATACAAGTTCATCATAATATTGCGTAATAACTTGTTGCGCAACATGATGCAATAGAAATAGACCGGAAGTAGACCAGGAGTAAATTTGTGTAGGTGTGCGAGGGTGGGCGTGGGTGGGCGTGGGGGTGCATGTTACGTACTTTAACTCGAAAGAAATTATGACACTCGTACGAAGTGTGAGATGAAAAAACACAGATTTGCAATAGTATAAAATCGACAAAAACATCATCAAAATAGGTTTTCCATTGTGCTTAAATTAATGAAAATAATGGGTCTCGTACCAAGTGTGAATTTGAAGGAACCTGATTACACTACTGGCGCACTACAAGCTGGCAAGGGAAGTGGGGAGCGGAGAAGCGACCAATCTAGCGCGAAAAGAAATGCAGCATCATGTAGAATGAGGTTCACGTAGTACTTACTTCCGCCATGTCATACCTCTGTTGTCTGATTGGTCTGCGGCTAATTATTTCCCCGCTCCTCACTTTCCTTGCAGCTTCTAGAGGGCGCGCCCTAAGAACTGAAAATACTTATAACGTTGGTTACTTCAAAACTGCTGTCGCATTTGCTGATTTTATCTTTTCAAGTTCTTCCAGTAAGGGATTTTTTTTGGTCAAACCTGTGTTGCTGGCTATAATGTCCTGTTTCTCACTCATCGTCTCACCCATGTTTTGGTTTTCGCTCTGATATTCCGTTTGTCTTTGCACTATACATTTGTGATTATCCTGACCATTTATTTACTTTTCTCTCTCGTAACGAATTGAGTTGTTCACTTGTTACTTTTCACTGAGAGAGGGGGAGTGGGACTGTAGACTGGAAGGCAGAAATCTGCATTTCGTGTTTTATAGAAGACACTGGAAAGAACGGGATTGGAAAAACCGTGATTGTGCTTGGTTCAAGTCGAGTAAGTGGCAACACTGCAGTTAGTTTGTGGACGTGATGCTCTACTGCTGCCGCGTAAAATGCAGCTGCACACGGGATCAGACACGACGAGTCATTTTTTTGCAAACCGACTCGGGGAACTTTTAACATGGGGCTCTTATGAGCCACCGCACACCGGACGAAACAATTGACTCGAGTCCCCGCGAGTCACGTTGCGACAAAACGGTGAATGTCCCGGGAATTTGGTCTCGGAGATGCACGATGCGACAAAACGCTCTGCGCTGGTGCGAATGCTTTATTCTCTGTGCACCACCTGCATGTGACCCATCGCTGTATTGCTTGACAGCACATATATATGTACGTTTGACAGTGCGGTCAAGGTTAAAAATAGAGCTTGATCAAGAAGAGCTAATTGTTCTTGTGGAAGCGATTATTCATCGAATAAGCACAATAATAAGGACAAAATTTTGCGCTATGAATGAAGTGGCACAGGAGATGAATTACATTAGATGAAAAAAAATAGGCTTATTAGAAGTTATCTTGCAATATACAAAACATCGTAAATTTTACAAGAAAAACAATCTTCAGGGCAGATTGATATTTATTGCTCGAATAACTACGTGGTTGCAGTACGCGAATTAAACCTTTTTTCTATTTTGGTGGGAAGCAGCGTTTATAGTGAGCCCGAATGTACCGGAACTTCATTCTGGTAAACTCTGTTCTTGCTGCGACAATGGACATCAATTTTTTTATTTAATGCACCATACAAATGCACATTCTTCGTTACATTAATTTTTGCAAAGAGTAGATGAAAGGGATAAATGAAAGTTCCTTTACTAAATGTGTTTCTTGTCGGTGGAAATGAAGAAGAAAATAATTTATTGCGGTGAGCGCTATTCGTTTTAAAAAGCAAATGAGAACCTACATTTCCTGAAATGACAGATGTCATACATCTTGTGTATATACATTTACTTTGGATGCAATAATAATAAAAAGCAGTGCTTTTTTCAGGCGGTTCGCAACAACACGCCTGAAAACTTTACCGTTTACCGGTAAACTTTATATGTGAAAATGAAACTAAAAGAGTTTTATTTTAAGAAAGCAGTATGTGTGTGTGTGTGTGTGTGTTTGCGTGATCATTTATATACCACAATATTTGGAACAATTCTTATGGTAAACACAATTACAAATAATAACAACAAACCAACTTATACCGAAAACTATCTCTCCAGAAAAAAAACACTGATAACAATAATTAATATTTGTCTTGTTCCGTTTCGTGTTTCTCGTCGTGTCGTGTCGCTTTGTGCCCCGTCGTGTTGCGTTGCGTCGCGTCGTGACTCGTCGTGTCAGATACGGTGTGCGGCTGGCATAACCTGTAGACTTGGATTTCGCTGTTGGCTGTCGAGTATTGATGACGTAAGTGATTGCCATTACAGATGATACACGGCTTGGGCTGACCTTCATAAGTTGTAAAGTAACGTTCATCTTGGACCGTTATGTAAGATGGGACTGGTTTCTGTAGGATAATGCGCACAGTCTTCCTTCCCGTCCTTAAGAGAGCAGTGTGGGGAGTTGAATGAAGGTCGTCTGCACTGTTTGTTTAATTTACTGATTGATTTGCTTTAATTTACTTCGGTTTTTGTGCCACTTTTGGCTAATTTGTAAAGCTGGGGATGAGTGATGACATGATGAAATTCATGAATGGACACTCGCAAACATCCATTCCCAGGCCGGGATTCGAACGGGGATCCCTGGCGTTGTAGCTAAATGTTCTAACCTAACCACTGTGACGGGCTCTTGCACTGTTTGTATTTTTACGTACTCTGACATAATAGTCGTTATAACACTATCGGGCAATTCCATTGGTATAATGTGGGTTCAGACAGTAGTAACTGGCTTATCGGCACGGTGAATGAGTATCAAATTTTGACCACTTTTCTCTACATTTGGGAACTATCGATTGCTTCGTTGCACCACATCATCACAACATTGTTCTATACATACTTTAAAGTAATGATCGATTTGCTTTATTTTACTTCGGTTTTTGTGCCACTTTTGTCTAATTTCCGATATGGGGATGAGTGATGATATTATGAAATTAATGAACGGACACTCACAAACATCCATGCCCAGGCCGGGATCCGAACTCTGGACCCCTGGCGTCGTAGTGCGATGTCCTAACCACTCCGCCACTGGGGCAGGCTGTACCTTAACGTAAACCTGGGATCATACATAATTCACTTCTATACTCAAAACTTCGTCAACAGGCATCTGGACTACGCCTCTTAGCCCTTTATGGAGAGCTAGTGTCCTCAGGCACTGGTGCAGTTGTTCTAACGAAAACTGTAGAGTCTTCAACATTTTCACAGCCATTTCCCTAAAACATCGCACTAAAGAATGTTTTCTTACTATTTCCCTGTTGTGTGCACTTGACCGGAGTTGGTAGTCTATCGAATTTGAAGGACGACAATTGTACAACTGGGCGTTCGTAGACATGCCTCACCGCTACCGAGTCATAACACATACTGACCAACTACTCTAGAACACTGCTGGTACCAACGTCTTAAAATGAAACGTATTTAAAACTGCGCAAGCCTCCACTTTGATATGTGTCGAACACACTTTCGCTGCAAATTGTGAGAGTTATTCGTTTTCCCTAATTGCTCAGTACCCAGTATTGTTAAATTATGCATCTTTGTGTTGAAACATGACAGCGGTCTCCTCTAGGTTGACCACTAGCAAGAGCAGTGTTTCTAATATAACCAAAGTTTCTCTATTTCCAGTTTTAACATGTCGAATTGCAAATATACCCTAAATTTATTCCACATACTTAAGTTATTAATTTTGTTCTGTTAATATGCTCCGTGAATATTGTTTCTGATTTCATGTTATAAACAAGAATATAAGTATCTCACCATAGTGTTTCTCGTTTAGTAAAAGGACCGGTTGTAAAGTTGACAACTCTACTGGTATTAAAGACCAATAACGATTTCCGTACTTAGAAATATTTCAAGGCGGGTAGGTAAGTTTTGGAAAAATGTACGTTCATATGAAACCATGCAACTTATCCATGGACACGGACACACACTTCATTCTTATTGGTATAGCATTTCAAACTTGTCATTATCTAAAGAAATTCACAGGATATTATATGCCGACCATTGCCATAACAAATTCATGTATACACACAACATTTATACTACCAGCAAGGTTAAAATATGCGACGATACACCAGAGAAAACATCTGTTACGCGTATGATAATTTGTAATATTCAATACAGCTTTCTTGTTTTTGGGGATACTGGATACAAGTGCTTGCAGCAAATTGAAATAGTTTCTATTTTAATATTACGTTCGTTTTAGATCCAAACAGCAGAGTGACATACCCGATCCTCGATCTTCGGTTTTTTTGTTTTTTTTTTGTGAAGTGTCTGGCAGATATATTTTTTTTAATCGCGATATATCCTTACGGCGAAGAGGGTGTAAAGTGATGAAACGTTTTATTTTATTCACTAGAGTTTCTATAAAGAGAAGTATTATATGTTAATCAAGTCATATTTTCTTGTTAGAAGTCGAGACATTTTCACATTTATGTTTCCATTGCATAAGAGATTGAATATTTACCACATGTGTGGCCACATAATGTTTGAAATTACTATTTTGCAAAATGGTTAGAAAATTTTGGGTTAATTGCTTTGGTGATGTGAACCACTTGGGTTGTTCATTTGCACAGTTTGCATGATAAAGGTTATTTGAGGTTATCTAAAATTATTGGGGGTTCATATATATTTATTGTACACATATATTTGTGGTAGAGAAGAATCATACAGATAAAAACAGAAGCATGAGATCGTGTTGCAAACGCAAAGGTATTTACTGTATGCATAAGCTTTTCAATTGGCACATAATTACGTCTGGAGTAGAGAAGGGTAAGACTGTGCGTCGGCTAAGACTACGAAACGGTCTTTTTTTATTAGGTGAAAACTATACGCGGTTAACACAACTGCTTCACAGCCATTTCGCCAAGATGGATGCTGGCTGTGAATATTAGTGAAGACACGTTAGTAGTTCGTTGTGCTGAAAGAGGAAAGTGAGAAGAATTTTTAGGTGTTTGCTATTTATTTTGATAGTAAGTTATCTTAGAATTTCTTCTTTCTAAATGTAGAGAATATCACGATGTTGATTCATAGAGGCTGATGTGTTCATGCCGAGTCCGCCTGTGTATTCGTTTTAATTGCATTGTGTAATGGGTTGCCAACATCACGTGCTTTGTTCCCGATTGCAGTACGGGGCAATACTGCGCAATAAATTCCAGGTGAACAGATATTTTACAAATCTGCAGTAATTATAGGATAGATATAAATTTCAACCATGCCGTGCATTTAATATGAAGTTCCTACGAAACCTCCAAATGTGATACGTGTGAAGGGGAAAAGATTGGATAAGAAAGTTGTTAGAGGAGAACGTGGAAAAAACCATCACTGCTTTATGTCGTATGAGCGCGTCAGCAAGTTTCATTCCTCTTGCATTCATCTTTCCACGGAAGAGAATGAGAGAAGAACTTCTTGATGGGGTATCGCCATCTGCTATTAGTATGATGATGAAATCGAATATCCTTGCTGAAGAATACGTATCGAGCTAGCAACGTGCGGAATTGGATTCAGTGTGCCACTTGTGATTAATGACTAATGTGACGAATTCCCAGCCGAGGAATTGATTGATTCACTGTGCCACATGTTTGGATGGCAAGACAAAAGTTTCTCATATGAATTGTGTTGATACGAATGTCACTGTGTGTAGAAAGTATTAGTAACAAAATTCTTACTCGAATGTGATCGCAGTCTTATTCCTCGCTGCCGGTAAGACTGCGCTTTTGCATCGCTGATGAAAACAAACGAGCTTTCGGAAATTTACGGTATGTTGGCAAAGTATAGTGCATTCTATGTTACTTTTTCCGTATATTGCTACAGATTCATAACTTCAATAAAAAAAGCAATCTTGCCCCATCTTACTCTGCACCGAAGAGATCTTTCATACAGAATATATTTTGGGAGCACAAATAAACATAATACACAATAGAATATGGATGAACAAGAATATCACTCAAAAATAGGAGTCAGATAAATTACATTTGTTCGAAATTGCAGCTAGAACAATACATAATATCTTTACAAAATTGAAAAATGAACATAATCTTGACAAAAATAAGAATACACAAATAGACAAACTTGAAATTGACATCCAGGGTGTGTTACTATTCGAAGATCATGGATACAATATAAGCACATGTTTATTTAACTACATTGGTATATATTTTATTTTTCCACAACCGGCAAAGAAAGGTCCAGCATCTATATCTGAAAGTGACATTTTACAAATTAGGTTAATATTAGATTGTTGTCAATTTAAGTATTTTTTGCACCAAAGAATCAGAGTCGTTTGGCGCCATTTTGATGTCATTCCAAATGGAGGACAGACCTGACACCAAATCTTGATGTGTCAATATATTGGATTTCCAACTCTGCACAAACGACAATTTCACGTGCGCATCTCGTGCGTAAACGAAACACTAAAAATTTGTGAAAATTCTTAAAACTAACGGCATCAGTTTTTGGAAATTGCATCAAATTAGACCTGATATGTAAGGTATTAAAGTAACTCTAGGCATTTAGCTCTGATTTATCTTTATACACTTCTATTCACCTACCAGAAAGTTGGTGAAGGATAGCCCTCCGCCGCACACGGAATTATAGCATCCTCTCCGCGTCTTCCATTTACCACGGAATTCTGCTCTGCAATTCGAGGCGGTATTGTGCCTGGAGGGTCTGAAATATAAACAATTATATCCACTACAAGTGTGTTAATTATGAGCAAACAAAATAATTATTTTAATATTTTCTTTTCTTTCAATATACGTGAAATATAAAATAGTATAATATGATCTCTAAATGCACTACATACACCAAAAGATTTATGGGAGATATGTTATTGTAAATTATTTTTCTTGTAAATTACTCAATGATTCTGAATATTTGTATGGTTTAAAGTTCATTATGCATAAATTTTACAATGAAATAAAATGTGTATTCATATGAATTTTCTTACAATATAGAATATTTATTGGAATAATAACTATTTAGTGAATTGTAGAAATTTTAATTGTTTGGTAATTTCTTCAACAGTAAAATAAAACATTATTCTCTCAACATTGTATAAAACATTTATTCTCACCAATTTCCACCTTATCGGAATTTATAGGAAATCAAATCAACACTGATGTGTGTGTGTGTGTGGGGGGGGGTGTTTGAGAGAGAGAGAGAGAGACAGGCAGACAGAGAGACAGACAGATAGAAAGAGAGAGATCAGTGATAATTCAATTGAAATTGAAATTGAAATTTATTTATTTAAGTGCTGTGAACGGATTATACATCTCTATGCAACACCTTGCATTTAACATACATGCTATAACTGTACTTGCAATTACATTATGATGTCTTCTGGTGTTATACTGGGTGAGTCTGTTAAAAGAGGCCCCGTGGAAAATGTGTTCCTTGCATGTAGGCAATCCTGGTACACCGAAGTCAAGAGCGGGGTAGAGAACAGTCCAGGATATCAGTGCCAAGCAGTTTCGACAACATGACATAGAGGGGGATTGAAAAGGAAGTGTCCAGTAGTGAAGTTCCAGCGAAGGCCCCAACCAAATCAGTAATGCAAAAAATGGTTGCAAAATAGCGGGAAACCGGATCCGTGCTGAATATGCCAAAAGTGCGTCCAAAGACTGTCCGCACTGAGACAAAGGTGGGCGACGCAGCGCAGATAATGATACGCAGTCCACGAAAATCATCTCGGCGTTTGGCACAACAGTTGCAGGTGTCCCAGTCAACCGCTATGCGGATCCAGAAGCAGGCCTTGAACTTGCACGCATTCAAAGTTACCGTGATATATCAGGTGCGGGATGTGGACAAGGCAGCTCGCGTGCTGTTTTGTGAGTGGTTTCTATCCAATATTGCTCCGGAGGTGCCGCAGGATGGTTACTTGTTCATTTCCGATGAAGCGGGGTTCCATCTGTCAGGCTACATAAACTCCCAAAACACGCGACACTGGTCAGGTGAATACACACGTGTTCATGGAGGTGCCACTGCAAACCCAGAATCTCGGTGTCTGATGTGCCGTGGCGTCACGCCGCATCATTCTCGTGTTCTTTCATGATACTAAACTCGGCTCGTTACATCAGAAACATACTCAACGTGTTTCTTGAACAACTGACTGAGGATGGGCGAAGGAACGCTTACTTTCAGCAGGTTGGAGCCACGGCGCACACAGCATGTGTAACGATCACGCGTATTGAGTCAGTGTTCCCGCCTGACCGCGTCATCAGCTGTGGCACGAACCAACCTTGACCACCCCATTCTCCAGATTTATCACCCTGTGATTTCTTCTTGTAGGGAGCTCTAAAGGATCAGGTGTATAGCAACAACCCTCACACACTCGAAGAACTCCAGAAGAACATTATCTCAGCTAGCCAAGCCATCCCGCAGGATGTCCTCGCCCGTGCTTTTCAGAACATGTGGTATCGTCTGCACATGTGCCTCGAGTTCAACGGAGGACATTTCCATCACATCCTCTAGGTAGGTTGTTGTCACACTGTACTGTATTTACAGAAGAGATGTTTCATTCGTTTATGTCAAGTTGTCTAAACTGCTTGGCACCGATATCCTGGACTGTTCTCTACCCCGCTCTTCTCTTCGGTGTACCAGGGTTGCCTACATGCAAGGAGCATATGTTCCACGGGGCCTCTTTTAACAGACTCACCCAGTAAATTCGATTACATTTCTTTAAAACTATCATCTTAACAATGGCTTAAACAACTTATTAGTTTTTACTTCAAATCGAGAACATTTATGATAAGGATGTTTACGAATTTACCGACATGTGTGGCGGAGTGGTTAACACAGCGTGCCACGATGTTAGGGATTCCAGGTTCGAATCCGTTCCAGGCATAGGTGTTCCTTGTGAGTTTCGCTTCATCAGTTATCATATTATCACTCATCCTCATCGTCCCGATTTGCCAAAAGTGGCTAAATGGAATATGAAAGTAAATTCCGTATTTATGAAAGAAGAAAGAATACTGTTTTTATAGTATAAATTGTTGACGCCTTTGAAGTATTAATTACATAATATAAAATAATAATACTTTGTTTCATAGGTTTGAAAGTTGTCAGTAATTCGATGAATATGAAGTAACCTGGATCCTGGGCTGTCGTTTTTAAAATCACAAGATAAAATATACTCTGAAGTTAGAGTTAATATTTCACTTTGTTTAGGACCACGCGATAACAGCAATAGAGACTTGTACTGTTACATTTGAATCCTACCATAACAACTTGCATCTTAAATGAGAAAAGGAGTCGAGCTATACTACGATCCAACATTTAGGAAATTCATTTTCTGATATGGACAAGCGCTTTAAAATGGTCGCTGGAAGAAGATATCCAAAAACTTCTGTCAAAATCTATGAGGAGAAACAGATTTGACGATATAATCAAGAATTTTCATTTGGCTGATAATTGCAAGCTAGATCCAAATGATCGTCTCTACAAGCTACGCCCATTCCATACCATGCTTTAGAAACGGTTTCTGAGAAACAATACCCTGGATAAGAATATTTCTATTGACGAAAGTATGATACCATATTATGGTCGTCATTATGCTAAGCAGTTTATACGAGGAAAGCCTATAAGATTCGGATACAAGAATTGGGCTTTGTGTTCGTCAGATGGTTACATGTATGCAATTGATGTTTACATGAGAAAATCTGTAGATGCATCTCTGGAATTTCGACTGGGAGATGATGTTGTCTTAGGGTTGGTGGAACAAGCTTCAGTACCAGGTTATAATGGACATGTACTCGTATTATACTTCGATAATTACTTCACTTCGTACCACCTACTGGCACATCTTCAAGAGGAAGGATAACAAGCCATGGGAACAATACGTGACAATCGGACTGCAGGTTGTTCATTGACAAAGCCTCCTGATTTCAAGATAAATACCAAAGGAAGCTATGAATGCATGTCCGGTGGAAGGGTGGTTATTGTCAGATGGCTGGACAATAATGTTGCTAAAATAGCTACTAACTTTGGAAAGGTAGAGGAAGGCACATTGTCAAGGTAGTCACGCACTGAAAATAAGCGCATTCAAATATCTCTCCCCAGCCCTTTCAAACTCTACAATAATGGCATGCCAGGTGTTGATCAAATTGATATACAGAACAAGACTCTGTCAAATGAAATGGTGGTGGCCAATTTTCGTGTATTTTTTTATGTAGCTGTGGTTAACTGCTGGTATCTAAAGAAGAAAGTATCTGTATCAAATGAAAGTTTGTTCCAGTTTCGCCGAGAGCTGGCCATTACTATACTGAAACAGTATGTTTGTCCGTCTGGAAAAGGCAGGAGATCTGCAACACCTCAACAAAGTGTTTGCTTTGATGGACTGAATCACTGGGTCGTCAAAGATGCCACTCAAAGAAGAAGTCAACTATGTGGGAAGAAATGTTACTATAAATGTGAGAAATGTGATATTGGACTCCATGCCGAATGCTTCAAAAAGTATAATCACAAGTTATAAAAAAAACACAAAGAAATCACAATAATCTGTGTAATGGAGTAAAACTTGATGTCATTATATGAGAATGATGAGAGTGTGATTAGCCTATATCTATTCTGAGTAGCAAAGAGCAATGAAAAATACTGCATATGTTTTGTTTTTGAAAAAATGATATTGGAAAAATGCCGAGAGTACTCTTAAAATAATTTCTTATATATAATCTATGTATGTGAATGCAGTACAAAAAATTTTCACTTTTTTCTACATTCTGAATCTGCTTTCAAGTGTAACAAAAATATGTATGTTGATATGATATTTTGTTCAAATATATTTTACGAAAAGTTTTTATACATATATAGACTAGAAACAGCAGTCCATGTTGTATGTAAATCAATTATTGTGATGTTCCAAGTCTAGGAAAGAATCAGTAAATTGATGGAAAAAGAAATATTGACTTCCTTGAAAAACATGACATTTATTTAGGGTGAGTGAGTGCCCAGCGTCCCTTTAAAGGGACGCCTTAGATATAGATAATAATTGGCAACTGGAGATCAAATATCAGTTGTTCGGTCGATTTATATACAAACAAACAAAAATTAGTAATAAGATTAAAATCTGATGAAAAAAACAACTTTGGGTATTAATGGGATAAATCCAAAAATGTGCTAGTTCGAAATGGGATCTCACGGTGTCACATTACATGAATAGTTTTGAACACAGGGTAAATTTCTGATACTGAAGTCATTACATAGAAATTTTGCATTTGCAATCTTAGTTCATGAAATTAACAAAATTTATTATCTCTTCGTTTTCTTTTTGACAGTAATAAACGAAAATCACGCTTGAGTTGAAATACCTTAGTTATAACGTTTGCATGTAACAATACCCCTTGCAACCAGAGGGGAAAGCATATCTTGATGTGACAACTTCCGTACAAAAAAGTGATATAGAAGCGAACGTGCATCTAGACGCCCACTTCTGTCTATATATATCTACCTACATATAGTAGCTGTTTATGTGGGTTCGACATGCTGACCTCACGTCACCCCCATTATCAGTTGAAGAACTCCACACCTATAGCTAGGACTGTGGGAGGGAGACTGGCTGTAGGGTGATAGGCCAAGGCCTTTGCAGGGCTGTCGCGCCAATTAATATTATTATTATGTTTGTGTGTACATTTACACGAGGAGAAGGGAACATAGAAAATGTCCCAAGTTCTATTGCTGATAAAGGAAAATGTGGTTCGGATCCCATTTAAACTGTAGGTCCAGTACCGATAATCCTTGCTGTGCATAAAGTGGACTTCAAAGCCAAACTTAAACGAACAAGCATATGTATGACGAAACAGTATTTCTATATAACTCATAATTTTTGCATTTAATTCCAGTGAATCTTCTTCCATAGAATATTGAACGTTTCATCTTCACTTGTATTTCACAACGCGTTTTTAGTAATGATTATTGTAAGTAGCGAGTTATAGCCGCAACACGACGAAGATAATAAAACACGCTTTACACTCAAAATTATCTCGACTCTCAGAAGATCTATGGGTGTCATATTTTTATTTTCATCTTGCCACATGAACAATAACAAAAAATATAATGCTACAATTGGTGTAACGACTTGTAGAAAGGAGGTCCCATTTTCGATACTTCGTCAAGGTATATAGTGGTTTGCAAGACACCTTAAAACACTAAAATACAAAGACAATGAAATAATTAATGTTTTACACGTTCGTAAAAATAGGCGACCTCGAAGGGAATCGAACCTTGGACTTCAGCATACAAAGCTGACCTTCAACCAACAGTTTTTTTTATTTGTCTCATTCTGATATTCACGTTGTTAGATTACATTGTTAATTACATAGGTGCATTACTGCTAATTACAATTTTAATATTATCTGGTTAGACCCTTTACATTTTTGTGTGACCTAAATTAAGTATAGAGCACTTTTAAGAAATTTACATACCATTTCTTTCTTGTTTGGAGATGAAGTTTTTCGTAGTGTTCTTGCAAGAAGATACTGAATGTTCTCTGAAAACTGCGGTCGTCATTGTGAAATATATATCATAAGTATTGAGTTATGAACAATGGTACTGCTCTTTGTTTCGTTGGTGGAGAAAAAATGAAATCTGGAAAGACTATATCTGGGTTTTTGAAATTTATTGTTGATTGATTGATTGATTGATTCATTTAGTTTATCTTACTTCGAGTTTTGTGCCTCTTGGCTAATTTGCGAAGATGGGGATGAGTGATGAAATGATGAAATTGATGAATGGACATTCACAAACAACCAAGCCTGACCGGGATTCGAACCCGGGACCCTTGGCGTCGCAGCGCGATGTGCTAACCACTTTTTTCTTTTTAACCACTTTTTTTATTATTTTTTTTAACAAACTTTTATTTTATCAGCATATATACAAAATTGATCTGCTTTCTTACATAAATTCTGCTGAAAGTATTGTATAGAATTTTTAACATAGTAAATAATATAGTAAGAGTCCCGTTTTCGCATCTGATTCAAGATTATTGTCGTAAACATGCAGTTGTACCTGTAATACAAATATACGTTTCTTCATATATTAAATACCTGTTTACACTTTCACACCACAAGTATACAATTATTGTTAAACAACACTGAGGTAGTTTCCAAAATACTCATACATTTTTGGATATTGTAACATTTTCCATCTGGTTCTTTTTAAATACTGTGTGAACAAAATGCTATTGCTCTCATACTTTTTACAAAATACATAATATATTGTATTAGCTATTAACCAAATTACTGCATTGTTTTTCTTTTCTGGAAAATATTCGAAATCTGGTCTTGTACACATCGACGGTTCAAAGTACTGGGGTGCTGTTCGACATATTTGTCCTAGATATGTCGTTAGGCATTTCCAAATTCCCTGTACTCCATTACATGTTACTATCCTATGTCCAGTGGTGTCTATCTCTCCACATATGTGGCATTTATTAGTTGTTAGTCTATTGATATTATGTAAGCGTTCATTAGTTGGTATAATATCATGTATTACATTGTACCAAACACTATACACTGATGTATCCAGAAATTTCTTATTTAAATTTTTCCAAATATTTTGCCATTGTTATTGGGAAAATGTTTTTCAATGCGGTGAGTCGGTATCTGCAACTGTTTCTGAAACAGTGTATATAAATATTGAGAGAGTTTTACATCTTCACCATTTGGCGGAAGCACCACATAACTGAATTCTTGCATCAAACTTCGGAGATATAACGGTCCTTTTTTCAATCTGCGTAGATCTGGCGGATTTTGGGGTGGAAATTCCTCCGTCCATAACTGTATCCATAATGATGTAATGGAGTCTTCAATGCCATAGAGCGTATAGGACCTTGCCAGGAATAGGGATTTACATTTGATCTCAATATTTGTGAGCTCCAATCCTCCTTTTAGTTTCATTTGCCATAGATTTGATAGTGGTATTCGAAAACAATGTCCATACCACATAAACCAACCAATTGCTGAATTCAAAATTCTGATTATTTTCATTGATTGGGATCACTTGGGCCGTATAATTTAATTTACTAAACATATATGTTTGCAAAAACCACACCCGTTGTACCATGTTCAACTGTCTGCTGCGCATTTGATAACATTGTATGCGAATGTCTCTCGCTATCTTTTGCCAATTGGATTCTAACATTTGTTCCTCGTCCTTGTGAAAAATTATTCCTAATATTTTAATTTCCTGTACATATGGTATCCCTATATCTGGATATTTTTGAGCCCATGTACCAAAGGGTAGCGCCTTTGATTTTTCCATATTTATTTTCGCCCCACTAGCACGGCAGTATATATGTATCGCTGCCATCATTTTTTGCATTTGATCGTTTGTGGTGATACAAGCAGATAGATCATCTGCGAAAGCAAACATTTGTTTTTTTTTTAAAGGCGTGTATCTCGTCGGGAGTAGTTTTCCTGGTATATTGCAGCAAAGGATCCAGGGTTAATGCAAACAAGAGCATACTTAGTGGACATCCTTGCCGAATTGATCTTATTATATTTATTGGGGACGACAGGAATCCATTGACCATTATCCGAGATGTTGCCTGTTGATAGAAACCTTTCAAAATATGAATAAATTTATCACTGAATCCATTCGCCTTTAGCACCTCAAACAGGTAGTCATGCGACACTAAATCAAATGCTTTTTTGAATTCAAAAGCAAGCACACATGCATCAAGTTTCTGCACCATATAATAGGATATCAGATCGCGAATCCCTCCAACTCCACTGAATATGTTATGCTTTTTGCCAATGCATGTTTGTTTCTCGCTGAGTATCCGTGGTAAAATTAACTTTAACCTATTTGCTAAGATATTTGCCATTAATTTATAGTCACAATTTAGTAATGTTATTGGTCTGTAGTGGTCTACTTGTTTTGCGTGTGATTTTTTCGGTATCAATATGATGATGCCTTAATTTTGTAAAACTTTTCCATTTTTAAAGGCATCTTGTATGATTTTAATTAGTTTATATTTTATAATCTCAAAAAACTGCAAATAAAACTTGTAAGCAATACCATCTTTTCCTGGTGCTCCTTTAAGGTTGCATGTTCGTAACGCTTCATATACTTCTTCTATTGTTACTTCAGTATCTAAAAGTTGTCTATCCTCTTCTTGCAAACCATTGTTTAGCGCTTTCAGTATTGTCTCTCTTGCTTCTGATTCCCCCTCCCCGGTCTGATAAAGTTCCCCATAATAGTCATAAAATGTCCGCATGATTCCTGGCTGACTCACATGCGATTCTCCACCTGAATCCACAAGATTGTTGATCATGAGTGTTTTTTGTTGTTTTTGCATCTGTACATAGTGATACATCGAAGTTCTTTCATCTTGAATTAAATTCTTGTAATTGGTTCATACTGTTATGCCTTCCATTTGTTGCCTCTGGAGTGTTAAAATTTTGGCTTTATACTGCTGTATGGCTTGGTAATTTTTGGTGACATCTCTTCCTTGACATGCCTCGTGTAAACACTGGTAATAAAAGTTGATCAAACCGTTTCTGTCTTTTGCATTTTCTTTTCCATACCAGCAGAAAAAAGTTTTTAATTTTGGTTTTACATATCGAACCCACCAGTCATTATGACTACTGTAATACTTTTGTTGTTTACACCATTCGACCCATTTTTGTGCAAATATTTCATTGACATGTGGAAGCTCTAATAACTGTATATTTAGCTTGTTTTCTTCTTCCAGGTTAATTGCCATTTTTACTGCCATATGATCAGTAAAGGGCGCTGGCAATGCTTCTATGGATGTTATATTTTTTATTTGATCTGTATTTGTATATAACCTATCTATTCTCGATCCAGATTTATTATTAAAATATGTAAATATTATATCCTGTCTCTTCTGTAACCAAATATCTTTCAAATGCAATTCTTCAATTAATGTTGCAAAGGCTGGACTCCTTTGATAAGCTCCTAAACAATCGCTGGGATTTAATACCTGATTAAAATCACCCCCAAGTATTATTTTAGATTCATTTAACGGTAGCAAATATAAAATGTCCTGATTATAAAATTGTTCACGTGACTGTCTATTTTGATTGCCTGATGGAGTATAAATATTCACAAAAGTATAGTTGCTACTTTGAAAGCTAATGCCTCTCCCATCTAATAACTTTTTTACATTATTAATGGTTAGGCCGTTTCTAACAAGTGTTGCTGTCCCACGGCCATTGATACCAATATTAACTATGGCTTCGTAACCATATATTGATGGAAAGTCACACATACAAACTTCCTGCAAAAACAATACGTCTATGGAGTGTACCCGTACAAATTCTTCTAACATTTTACAGGAGAAAAGATTCCATTAATATTAATAGTACATATTCTAGTGGTATATACCATTAATAAATGAATAATGTAGCACAAAGTTAATAGTACTTTCCGATCGTCCCTCATAACTTTGAAAAAAAATTATACAAATAACAAATGAAATGTCAAATTAAATTTCCCTTTTTAGGGTTTACTTCTTCTGTTCATTACTCTATTCATACCTCCTACCTCTCTTACTGAACTCCTCTTCGCTACTGTGTTCTCGCTACCTTTCAAAGTATTCTTCGTCCGTTTTTTTGCACCCATCTGCTGAGACTTTTTCTACTTTGACACTGAAGTGGCACTTTCGTCACTTTCTCCTTCTGTATTAAATTCACTTTCCAGCTCACAGTCTTTCGAAGGTCCCTTGTCCTCCTCTTTTGGGACGTTGTCCTTTGCCGCTGGGATGGGAGGAAGATCAACTGAGTTTCCTTCGTCCTGCATCTGGGCATCCTGAATTTCTTCACTTCCTTTTCCATCTTGTTTGTCTAGGTGGGAAGTTCCCGGTTGTTTTGTGTCCATCGAAAGGATTTTCTGGTTGTGTTCTTCCTTTGTAGTCGCCATATTTACCGGTGGTAACATTTCCACCGGGCGGGTGTCACTTGGCACATTCTTTATCCCCTTATCTTGCTTTAGTTCTTTTATCACCTTTTGTAGACCTTCCGACTTGTTTTGATTATTATCTGGTTGGAACTGATTGTTCACGTTCGGGGAACTCCCCTTTTCCACTATTATATCACTATAATTTCTCTCTCGGTTTTTATTCACACGAAGCGTTGTTATTTGACGACTATCACATTGCCAGCTATCGTGTCCTTCTTTTCCACACGCCCTGCACGTTCTCGGCTGACCGTCGTATATCACATGGCACTGATGAGATTTTACTGTAATGAACGACGGAATCGGTTTTTTTAGTTCCATTTTCACTATTCTCACCCCGTTGTAAACTTGATATTTAAAGTTTTCTGACCACGTTTCTTTGTCTATACATTCCACCTTCCCAAATTCTGTCATTTTCTCTTTCACACAGTCATCATCTAATTCTAGTGGTAAGTTAAACACTCTTACCGCTTTTCTTTCCCTCCCCACATCACTCAAAAGCACTTTTACAGTTTCACCATTATCATAACAAACGTTTGTTTCCGGACCACATTTCTCTAATATTCGCATCATTATTGCTTCTCTGATACATTTTACAAAAACACATCGAAAATGCGTAAGTATTTGTATTTCCAAGATCTCATCTACGTGGAGTTGAAATTGTCCATGTATAAAGTCATGAATTTCTCTCGCCGACGGCCTCGGTGCCCCGAACGGAAAACGTATCTGGATGGTATTTTGTCTAATGATATTCATCTTTTTACTATTGTAAAGTACTTTTCCAATTCTACTTACTCGCCAGCCAACTGCACCAAACGCCACAAGAAACACGCACACGGCACTCCCGCTCGTTGTTTCCTGAAGGCAACTTTTTACTGACCTTCACGGAGCAACTAGTTTCCGCGTCCGCTCTCTATGAAGGCGTCCACGGAACTCACCACTCGGCCACAGGTTCGGGCTATTTATTGTTGATGTGCGGCATATAGGACTAAGCATTGTTCTCAGTTTGTTCCATGCCGTGGAGGAGATTCGACACTTCGTTAACCTGTGGGCTAAACAGTCTGGCATGTTATAGGATATACAGTTTGGGGAGTCACTGATTCCTATTTCTTGTCACTATAACACGATGGACCATTTGTACTATATTGATTGGCCGGTTCTTGAGAGGTGTTTGGCTGAGTCATTTTCCGAAATTTGTGTCCAATTATGGGTATAAAAATCCCTGACTATTCGTGGTACTGTGTTCTATGAACTATTTGTTTCACTATATAACCTTTAACACATGGTGTGATGGTCTTATGTCGTAATAACTTATAGCATACTCGTATAGCAATGACCTTATAAAACAAAAAAAAACTTTTTGGAATACTTTGGATATCGAATGGAGCTTCTAATGGAATGTTCCGTATTGGGTCGTTGACAGGTCCAGTGAAAAAGTTATTTGAAAACCAGACTGTACAAACAATGCTCTTGCCTGTGCACTCCCGTGTATTAGTGCCAACCCACCTGTCTTCTCTGAAAATGTGAGTTCGCTCATTGCCTCTCGGAAAATCGTATCGAGCCACAGAAAGGATCCGACAGCTTTGTTGACCTTGGTTATGTGCTGTGGTTTGGAGAGCAAGATATTTGCTACATACCGAAGTTTAGAGAGAGCAAAAACGTAAATTAAACTTACTCGCGCTTTTAAACTCAGAGACCCATCTTGTTCGCTTTGAGGACGTAGATTGTCCTATCGCAAGTGAGTTTACTATTTTTTCAATCGATTCGTCGATATTTGCATAGACATTTATACCTAAAACTTTTATTTTATTGTCTACAGGGATCTCCTTATATTTTGTGAGAGGATTCTCCTTTCCAAGGGGCATCAGGAATGACTTTTGACTGTTAAGTTTTGCTCCTGATGTGTGCTCAAATACTATGTACTTGGCTTTGATCACTGTACTGATCTCTTTCATTCTTGAAGAAAATGGTCATGTAATCCATGAAACTTCCTACTTGTATTGCTGTGATAGCCATAGAAATGCCCTGTAAATGACGCTGGATACTAAACAGAAAAGGGGGCTATTTTGAGGACATATAATGTGCTACTCAAGGGACTACCACGTAGTACACCTCGTCGCATTTTAAAACTAGTCGTCAAAAAAACATTTATTTTGAGTTTTAGCAGCGTGTGATTATATAACTTCTTGTTCCAATTAATAAAAGTGTCTCCGAAGCCATATGATTCTAAGACTTTGTACAGATATTCTTGGCTCACTCTGTCATATGCTTGGGAAAAATCTAAAAATAGAATTACCTCCGTTGCTTTCTAATTTTTTTTGGTAATAACTACGTCTCTTATCGTGTGCGACAAGTGGTGTATATTTTGAGACGTATTGCAAGCGAACTGTTCATTGACAATAAGTTTATCCATATATTTTTTAAAACGCTGATTTATGCATCTACTTATACGTTTTATATCACTACTCAATAATGATAATGGCCTAAAATCTGTAACTAACTTTGAATTTTCCTTTTTTTGGTACCAACACTATAACTCCCGTGCTACTGGTCCCGTGCTACTATTGTTCCTGTTGTCAACACTTCATTGACCCATTGCGTTATACCGTCTCCTATCAAATCCCAGAAACACTGATTGATCTCTGACGGTAATCCATCTTTGGTTGTAAGTTAATTCTTCGGAGCTTTGAACACTGAATTATGAACCTTCTTTTTACTAAACGGTTAGTGGAGCTCAGTTCTTTCATTTTCCGTCAGTGATCCAGGGAGATATTTCAGAAAATGACATTGCTTTTCTGTTGTTTCAAAGGCGTGACGAAGAAGATCTTTATAGTATTGCAAAAACCTGTCGTGTATACTGTGAGGGCTGGTTACAACTTCTACGGAAAATAAAGTTAATTTATGAATGACGTGACGTCTGGCGTGCCTATGCTCTTGAAGAATGTGACTTAGTGGGATTGCTCGTTAGGATCTATAGGGAGAATCTTGCTCCTGAGTATTGCTGCTGATATCCGTTTCCTATGCATAGAAAGTAATTGCGCTTTTATTTCATTTTTGTAAGGACGATTGAAATTTCCTTGCAGCGCTAAACGATGGAGATCATTCAATACTGCATACAAGAAATTATATTTGTTTCTTTGACCTCTACTAACTTATGCACTGAAGAATTTTACTAACCTGACGAAATTTAGGCTAAACTATAGTTTCCTACCACTCGATTTGGGTATTTTGCACTGGCCGGGAGGCCCTCAGTTCGTTCCACGTTTCCCTGATTAGCTGCACATAACTACCATTGTTTAATAATGTGCTATTCAAAAGCCAGTATCCTCTACCTTGTCGGGGTTTCATTATTTTGAGAATTGGTACATTTGATTTGATTTGATTTAGTTTATTTTACCTCGCGTTTTGTGCCTCTTTGCTAATTTGCGAAGATGGGGATGATTGATGAAATGATGAAATTGATGAATGAACATTCACAAACAACCAAGCCCGACCAGGATTCGAACCCGGGACCAAGAAGAATTGGTACACTATGATCGCTAAAGCATACTGAAAAATTTTTAAAATAAATTATAGTTCTTGATATCTCGGTGCTACATAAAACCTATTTTTGACGCACTATTGTATGTTATATGGGTGAAACCTGACTATCTCCAATGGTGTTTATCCAAGCGTCACGCACTTGTAGCCATTGCTTTAATTCATACACCGTACGCTGGTGGGCCAATTCTACTTCAACCTTATGGTCACCTTCTGCGTCACTATAGAGCACCTCATTACCAAAATCATTGAGTAACCGTTCTCCTACCACTTTCGTCACAAATTTCACGTACAAACACTTTCGAAAGTAATCTATTTCAAAACATAGCACTTGGTTCGTCGGCACTTGATAGGTATCCTGAAACCATTGATGAAAATCTAATGACTTGGGCCTCGTTTTGACATCAGTGAACACAAACTTCAAGGTGTTTTGTCCTTTGGTGTTCATCGTGTTCTATTTGATCGTTCCTTCAATGCACTCGAGAAATATATTACAGAACCTCTCACCAAAACAAGAAAAAACACTAGGAAACCTTGTATGGCCCTAGCTAACTCGGGCAGTTCGATAACTTAGCCTTGTTGCGCGGAGAGCGGAGCAAACTACGAACTGCTTCCTGCAGGCGTTGCAGGCAGACTGACATGTCCACAAACAACGGTGAGGAAACCAAGCTATTAAGGTAATTTCTCCATAAGATTACATCTTTTCCTGACCAGCTTGAAACTTTTGATGTCACTTCTCGCTAATTAATTTCATTTGAAAACAAAAACCTTCATCAGATAATGTTTGTATGCAGTGTACATTGCTGACAATACAAGTCAAGCTTGTGTATGAAAATGAAGAAAAACGTTGAGAAGTCGTTTTTTTGTGGAAGGTGAGTGTTTCCAACCATAAATGATCATCGTGTTCTAGCTTCCATCATCATAGCGGATTTTGCTCTGTAACGAGGAATATTACTAACCAGCGGCACATATATTATATTATTTTTAAACTATTTATTTAAAAAAGAAGAGTCATTATTCTGGAATCTACTGAGAAATTCATCCAGCCGGTTGTGATTTTACTAGTCACAATTCTATTTTTTGCTCCATTACGAAAACAACGTGCATGTGTAAAAAAGGAAAGCCCGACGATTTTCATTTTACAAAAATTCCATTTACTGTTAAAGTTAAATGAGAGGAAGGACAACCATTGACTTATTTTTAATAGCCTGGATGACTGATGTGTGTGTGTGTTTGTGGGGGAGGGGTAACATGTGCTTCCCTGGCTGTGACATAAACTCTTCTTGTTTCGGATTTCTATTATATTTCCCATCGCATATTCAGTGCCGACTTTGCGATTATGTTTGCCAAACTGAATGGGGAATGAGTTTATATATTCTTCAAGCCTTCTCCCTGGCTACGATAACATTTTTTTCCGAACGAAAACATAAGTTGTTCTTTTTTTGCATCATTTTCAGGAATTACAAAAGCACTATTTCCGCCTCGCTTATTCAAATTGCGTTTCTTTCTTGTTATTTAGTGTTGCTTCTCTTCCATTCTCGGCTACTCGCAACGATGAAGAGGGACTCAAGAAAAACACCCTTGTTCAGGCCAAATTTGAACCCGGAGCCCTCGCATTGTAACGCATTGTGATAACCACTCCATCACAAACGTCAAAAAGTGTTTTTTTAAATAAATTTTTCACGCTTTTTTCGCATTTTTATATTGCTTTCAATGAAGACAAGGGCAGTCCAGTTAATTAATATTTACGCTGCAATCTTTCCGTTAGCCCTATTCTTTGTGTCTGAGCGACACAAAATTCATTGCATGTGGTTAAAATGTTTGATAGTAAGCAACACTGCTGGTTTTCGAATACTTACTTCGGCTGTACTGCCAGACCCGAAGCTGGACTTCAACTCAAACGAGGGTGCCACTTTCTGTGAACAGAAGTGTACATCTCTTTAAGCTCCGTTCTCAGCAAAAGCTTAGGTTGTTTCGATTCTGACGAACACTTGAAATCTGGAGCCGGCAGCAAATCCGAAAACACGCCGTGCAGGTGGTCGGGAACGCGAGATCCACTTCGGCGAAGAAACCGCACAAGGTGTCTTCAATTGCCGATATCTACAGAACCGGGATCGACCCATTCGAAACCTCCGTTGGGGAGCTTTTGTACAATGGACTGACAATACAAGTTGTTGCAGTCGACATAGTAGATGTAGGTGGATGGTTGGTTTGGATCATGCTGCCCCGCAGCCATTGTTAGCTTTGGCATGTCACTGAGAGCATTGCACGTTTTGATAAAAGGAGCGTTGTCAACATGTTGTTGTGACCACGGTGGTGTTGGTTTTTCAACAGTTCAAATTTATCTACAATAGCTAGCTAACAATAAACATCACCGACGAGTTGTACGTAATATTATACAATTAATTGTCATCTCCGGTCGTCAAGTTGGTGTGACGACGGTGTCCGCCATATTATTGTGACCGCGCTGGATCTACAGGACCCGAAAACCACTATATGCCCCCATAGGGATTCGAACACGGGACCCGTTGATTATAAGGAGAACAACGCTACCACTGCATCATCGGGAAAATCCCGATCAAGTGATGTTTTAAGATCAAATTTGTGCATATTAGGAGGGGGCAGAACCTAAAGTTCGAAGACCGGGTGTTTATATAGTAATTGAACCTAGCGGGACAGATCCTACTGTGTTCAAAGAAGGTCGGCAGGTTACAATCCATCATGTCATAGTCCGGTCATTGTTCGGTTACGTTCCGGTCAAGGTCCGGACAGGTTTTTCTAGTTTTCAAATTTACCTACAATAACTAGCTGACAATAAACATCACCAACGATTACTACGTAATATTTTCAATTAATTGTCATCTCCGGTCGTCATGTTGGCGTGACGACGGTGGTCGCCATGTTGGTGTTACCACGATGGAGTTGGTTTTCCAAATTTTCAAATATGTCTACAATAGCTAGCTGACAACAAACATCACCGACGAGTACTACGTGATATTATAGGATGAACGGTTTCCGAATTTTTCCGTAGACCCTCCCTTTCATATACTCTATCGAAAGGTCTTGACATGTAGATTCCGAATTCGCAATCACTTTCACTGTAGAATTAAGGTCGGATCGGGGAACCTTTCAATAAGATTCTTTCACTCAAAAACATCTGCTAAAGACTGTCAACGAGTTCCAAAAATTTTACATGGAGTTTCATATAAGATGAAATGGCGTTTTGACCATGAACATTTATCGCTTCTTTTCGGACACTCTGCATGCTTAAATATACCTGTTGTGGTCCAGAGTTCGAGTTCTTCTTCCGGCTGTCAGGATATAAAATGCATTCGAAGTCTGACAGACCTTAATTTTTCTTCAGAATCTGTAAGACGTTTCTTCAGCATGTTTCCTAAACTTTAACATCCTTTCACTATGATGGTTTGCGAAGCATCAGGAAACTGAAAAACTATTTTTTGTGACAAATATGGTCGACTCCATTGTACATCTTGTCGAAGTATCCGTCAAAAGAATCATATGGTGTTACGATCATGAAAACAGTATTCTGCAAAATCTTCGAAATATCCAATATCATAAACATATCACCAATTGGCAGTCGTGGAACGGAAAAATCAACAATCATAATCCTGGATGATCTTATGATGGTTGCTGAAGATGAAAAAGTCGCCGATTTTTCACAAAAGGCAGCCATTACAAAAACATTTCGGTGGTGTTCATAACACAGATTCTTATACATGAAGGAAAAACGCCGTCTGACACCTTACAAGACTGTCTTACGCACTCTCGTAAAACGGAAAGTGAACATAGAAAAACAAAGAAAACTTCTTGTTCAGAAAGGAGGATTTCTACCGTTATTTCTAGGCTATTTGTTATCGGGTCTTCTTGGCACTCTCATTCCACATTGAGAAATGACATCTTCTTACAAGAAGATGATCGTTCTTTCACCGGAACAGTTAGCACCTATTCGTGGTTCCGAATCATCTGTAACTCAGAAATTATCCGTTCTAGAATGATATTCTAAAAATGAAAAATATATCAGACGATCAAAAATGGGGTCTGTACAGATAGGAACAGGACGAGTATTTATGGTTGAATCGAAAACCCAAAGAACCATTACAGATTCCTATTGTTCAATATAACGACCGTTCTTCTACAATGTCACCAGTATCGACGTATTTTCCTCCGAACCTGGCAGAGACCATACCCCGTAATACAAGTTATCAGTTAAAATCTCATCGATGAGTACCAATCTACTGCAGAACATTTGATAGACAAACGTCAGGATAAAACACTTCCGGATCCGAAAACGCTGAACGTCTCAACGCCGTCAACGGAAACTCCTGGACCGTATCGTCGACAGAAACAGAAAAAGAAAAAAGCGGTCCGTGTTTCCAGAAAAAAACTACACCTTGTCTGAGAACACTTGACGCATACAAGCTGGTTCCTCTGGGAAAAAGCAGTAGACAAAGAGATCAGTCATGGGAGTCCCTAAGTTAAAACAGGATAAAATTCTCACCAAAATATATTACGATCCCGACACTGTGCTTCATTCTCATCTGTAAATCGTTTATGGAAAACGGTTCGGGAAAAAATATATCCCGCGATACGGTGAAAAAATGGCTGATGCACCAGGAAACATACACTCTCCACAAACCTGCGAGAAAAAGATTCCCTCGAAATTATTACAATGTGTGGAACAAATACATGCTTTGGGAAGCTGATCTCAACGACATGACTTTGATACCCAAAGATAACGATGGATACAGATATTTTCTGACAGTAATCGATGTAAGTTCAAAATACAAATTTGCATTTCCGGTAATAAATAAAACAAGCAAATCTGTAAGCGAAGCCTTCAAAACTATTTTCGAACAAAACAGACGAAAACCTGTCACACTACAGACCAACCAAGGAAGGGAATATAAAAATTCTAAATCCCAATTTTTTTAAAAAAATGAAAATGTAAAATTTTCGACCACTTAAAATTATTATGTGAAAGCAAGTGTAGTGGAACGTTTGAACAGAACATTACAAGAACGGATGTGGAGATATTTCACCTCGAAACAAAGAAGACGTTACGTAGATATTTTACCGCAACTTCTCGAAGGTTACAATACAGTAATCCACAGTTCCATAGGAATGGCGCCTCGAGATGTCAACGAAACAAACGTATACATTGTGTCGAAACGGCTCAACAAATCCGCAACACATATTTCACAGCAATCTTCAGATCTGAATGTTGGTGATATCTTACGAATTTCTGTCGTCAAAAAACATTTCGAGAAGGGATACGAACAATCATAGTGGTCACGAGAACTTTTCAAAACCCATTCCCTTCTTCAGCGAATACTTGTACCTGTTTACATATTATAGTGCTGCGTCCTAGAAGAAGAAGAAGCAAGCTACTGTTGCCGGGCAAGATTCTGAGCAAACAAAACCTGGAATGGAACGGAGTTTCGATATAATGTAAAGTGTTACTTTGTTTTTTGAGTTCCTTAATAAATTCAGTTTATCTTGTTATTATATGTGTTTTCCATCCCATACCATTATGGCGCAGTCTGTAGGATAGAAAGTTTCACTCCAACAAACTGTTGTAACAATAATGAACGGGTCGGTTTGACGCAATTTGTCATAACATGGTAAGCATAAACCGTTTAAGTCTTATAAAAATGCTGTGATGTAAATATATATATCTATATACAGGGTGTTTCTAAAGGTCGTTTACAACGCTTGGGAGGTGATTCCTCACACGAAAACAAGCAAAAAGTCTAAGTTCCATTTTTACGACTGAGGCTTCGTTTCCGAGATAGAAGCCTCGCAAAAGGTGACAAAGTGAACGTCACACCTGACTGGGACGAATACTATAACAGATAGAGAGGCGGTTCCAAGGGAATCATAAAGGAATCGTATGTGCTCAGTCCGGAAGTCACTATGAAAAGTTCACTGCACGCATGCGCAATGGAGTCCTCAAAGGAATTGGGGATTTCCAGCAAGAACAATACATGGAAAGGGTATGTAACGCAGCAAGAAGGACCGTGACAATGAGAAATGCGTTCAAGACAACACATCCCGACCTCAAACATCAAAACATGAGCACCGAACACAAAATCCGAAAAGTTGAGCACAGTTGCATACCCCAGTTACACGCGAGGAATGAACGAATCATGTCATGTGGCATACGAGAGACACATTACTCCACCAGGAGGAGGGAAAGAAAAACACAATATCAGATGATTGCGACAACGTGTATTTTTACACGCGACAACTACGTAATATCCCCCCCACACACACACACAACAAACAGCAAATGCTACAATGTCTTATGCACAGACAGTGCGTGTCACTGTACACCAACTGAAGATGTCACTTTCACCACACAAAGGGGGTGGGGAGCAATACCAAAAGTGTTCGCACGCGATCATTGTGACGTAAAAGAGACCAGTTTTGGAAGCGCTGCACAGGCAAGTCTGGCTCTCGTAGTCTACGTTTGACTTTCATGACTGCTGTTCCCGCGAGTGGAGCTCGAAGGGTTGGTTCTCTCCGGCAGTCGTTCCAGTCGTGTTACATGTGCTGGGATATGATCAGCAGTTCGCTCTAGGTTGTCATACGCATTGAAGAGTACTAGTATGTTGTATTGAAAGAAGTTGACGTGGTGGAGTGGGCAAGTCAAGTATCGCTACAATTGGTCTGTGGTGTTCGTACGGTGATACGACCAATTTGTGCAGTGTGCCAGTGTTAAACAAAAACGATACTTTGCAGTTCCAGCTCCCTATTACACAGATGGCTGCGTATACGACCCAGCAGCTAGCAGACATGCATCTCATGTATGGGGAGGCACGTGGTAATAACCGTAAGGCAAGGCGTCTTTATGGAGAACGCTTTCCACATAGACGTTTACCGTCTCACACCTTCTTTCAGGTAGTGGACAGTCGACTGCGTAAAACAGGGTCAGTGTTACCACCGCGGTAAGAAGTTGGAAGACCCCGAAGTTTACGCACACATCAGTTTACAGAAGATGTGTTAACAGCGGTCGCAGAACATCCTGGCACAAGTACGCGAGTGCTTGCTCGGGCACGAAACACGTCTCATGTGAATGTTTGGCGAGTGTTGTCAGAGGAAGGAATGCACCCTTTTAAACTGCAGAAAGTACAAGAACTGTTACCTCGTGACTTTCGCCCTCGTATGGAGTTTTGCCAATGGTTGTTGCATCAGCTGGACACAAACCCTCACTTCGGGGCAAACGTATTGTGGACAGATGAAGCCATTTTCACCAGGATGGATGTCTTCAATAGTAGAAACAGTCATGTATGGGACTTTGACAACCCACATGCACTTTTTGTGGCCCATCACCAGCACAGGTTTTCAGTGAATGTGTGGTGCGGGATAGTACATGATCATTTAATTGGACCATACATTCTCCCTGTTCGCCTGAATGGTCGCACGTATCATGCATTTCTTAGTCAGGTTCTGCCTGAACTGTTGGAGACCGTACCTTTGGCACTGCGGCAAGAAAGGTGGTACCAACAAGATGGGGCACCAGCTCATTTCGATCGTAATGTACGACATTTCCTGCATGACGTGTTTCGCAATAGGTTCATTGGTAGGGATGAGCCTGTGCCTTGTCCGAGTTTGCCAGATCTCAACCCTCTCGATTTTTCCTTATGGGGAGAAATGAAAACCCTCGCATACGACACACCTGTCACATCAGCTGAGGACCTCGTTGCTCGCATCAACGTCGCCGCCGCGACTGTACAGATCGACCACAAGGAAAAACACGTTGGGACGAAAAGTCCCCGCGGAGCTTTCCCTTCTTCCCTCCACCTCGGGCCATAAGGAAGCATGGTCCACTCTCCCCCTCCTCTACTCGCAGGAGTACGGAGCACAGGAGTCGCGGGTCTGCGCAGGTTGTTTTGCTTGTGGTTCCACTATAGCAGATACACCTGGCTTGTTTGCTCGTACTCGACAATCCTTGATTCGTCGCTGTCATCTCTGCGTAGAAGTAAACGGCAGACATTTTGAAAACCGTCTGTGATTATTGCCCTCGGCAAATCTCAGTGAGAACACTTTTGGTATTGCTCCCCACCCCCTTTGTGTGGTGAAAGTGACATCTTCAGTTGGTGTACAGTGACAGGACTGTCTCTGCGTAAGATATTGTAGCATTTGTTGTTTGTTGTGTGTGGGGGGGATATTACGTAGTTGTCGCCTGTAAAAATACACGTTGTCGCAATCATCTGATATTGTGTTTTTCTTTCCCTCCTCCTGGTGGAGTAATGTGTCTCTCGTATGCCACATGACATGATTCGTTCATTCCTCGCGTGTAACTGGGGTATGCAACCGTGCTCAACTTTTCGGATTTTGTGTTCGGTGCTCATGTTTTGATGTTTGAGGTCGGGATGTGTTGTCTTGAACGCATTTCTCATTGTCACGGTCCTTCTTGCTGCGTTACATACCCTTTCCATGTATTGTTCTTGCAGGAAATCCCCAATTCCTTTGAGGACTCCATTGCGCATGCGTGCAGTGAACTTTTCATAGTGACTTCCGGACTGAGCACATACGATTCCTTTATGATTCCCTTGGAACCGCCTCTCTATCTGTTATAGTATTCGTCCCAGTCAAGTGTGACGTTCACTTTGTCACCTTTTGCGAGGCTTCTATCTCGGAAACGAAGCCTCAGTCGTAAAAATGGAACTTAGACTTTTTGCTTGTTTTCGTGTGAGGAATCACCTCCCAAGCGTTGTAAACGACCTTTAGAAACACCCTGTATATCAAGATTTCTTCTAACTTGGAAGCAAGACATAATCATGTTTGTCACGTTCAAAGATACATTGTGATCCGATGAAGTTCAACTAATATATTTATATGAAAACTCAATTTCCATTGTTATTAGTTTCTATTTAGGTTGAAGTATCCCTAACATTGTCGACATTAAGATTCTATCGTTCATTAAGGTATCTGATGGCTATTTCCTTAAGGGAAACTGACCGCTTGAAACATTTATAGCCAAACACAACTGAATGGAAAAAGTATGCATATCTAGAATTATCGTTCTCATCTCCATGCTAAGTTTTAACAATGGTAAAAAGGTGCTCGCAATATCCCAGAAAACCACCACACATATAACAAATCTGAGAAAATCAACCGTCATTTCCTCCTCCACCCTCCCAGAATTTCAAACTCGTCAACGCCATCTCAACTCAATCAACGGAAACGCATATCACAATTCCAAGAAAACAAACAAAGTTTCACCGAAAAACCGTTAGACACATTTCCTCGTTCCCAACATACTCCACAACAACCAATCAAAATCCTCCTCACAAAATAAACCACGCCCATTTTATGACGTTACACGAATCAAAACCCACAAAACAATCTCACCACCCTCTAGAGCTTACCTCCACACCTACTTAATCAATTCATGTTGAATTGATCTCTAATAAATCAATTGATTTTCGACCTAAATGCGGGTGCAATACTACTACATGCAAGAATCATAGATGATAGTGAAAACACCGGAGCGGCAATAATAATACTAAATAAGAAAATATTTCCTACTAAAATTGTGCAACACTGATATTCACATAAACTGTGTACAAGTGTCAACAGAGAATGGCTTCTTTATTCTAATAAACAGTTACATTGAGTTTAGATTGATTGACTTGATTGATTGACTTGCTTTATTTTACTTCGCATTTTGTGCTACTGTTGGCTAATTTGCGAAGATGGAGATGAGTGATGATATGATGCAACTGATGAATGGACACTCACAAATATCCATGCCCAGGCCAGGATTCGAACCCGGGAAGCCTGACGTCGTAGCTCGATGTGTTAGCCAGTCCGACACGGGGTCGGCACATTGAGTTTAGACAGAGCATTGCAATTATTCTAAATAAAATCGTCAAAGCCTGAAACTTGTAAAAAAGCCAATAATTGTTAATCACACTAGACTTCAACTGTTCCTCCGCATGGTGGTTTGGGGACACGACTAACTCAAATGGCGAGATACTGGAAGATCTATTTTGCCGTAAACAATATTTTCATAGAAAACATACCAGACAATCCACCAACGTACAGTGGCAGAGCCGATGCATCGAGGAATATCGATGTTACCTTCACAAACGCCAAACTATTGGGCCAAGTTCAAGGCTGGAGGGTGCACGACACCATGATCACTAGTGATCATAACTTAATAACTTTCAAAGTAACGTAAATTAGAAACAAACTCAAAATGCAAATTGAGACACTATAATTGGGACAAAACGAACCAGCTAATATTAGCAGACTTAACAAAATCAACTGAAAACTGGGCAAAGGAATTTGCAAATTCACTAAAACATACAATTGAAATAGCCACCACAACTATACAGGTTAAATCACATAACAGACCATGGACCAGTAAGTTAACTAAACTCAAAAGCAACATGTGTAAGGCCAGGAAGATACACTAGAACAAAGAAATAAACACATTTACACAACACAATCTAGAACCCTACAGAAAAGCAAAATGCTGGACAAAAATAATGAGTTACGGATTAGAAAAATATAAATGGGTACTCCTTTACAGAATCGCCGCTGGAACAATTAAATTGGGGAAAAGCTTCTAAACTCTCCAAAAGGCAGATGGAGGTTTCACCAAAAACCTACAAGAAACAGCTGAAACTCTGTTACGGGAACTCCTCCTGTATAATAACGAAGAAACAGCAACCTATCACATAAAAACATTAGAGAAATAATACAATAGGAACATAATACCACGCCCATTATGCCATTCACCGAGGAGGAAATCATAACGGAAATAATCCCTCAATAAGAAAAAATCACCTGGTCCTGATAATATACCTGCTGAATTACTGCAACTGGCTGCTCCAAATATCATCCCCTTTTTGACTTCCCTTTTCAATATCTGTCTCGCAACCAAAAGCTTTCCAAACACATGGAATGAAACAAACGTTGTAATTATAAATAAAGAAATACACCGACACGAGTATCTAATTAAATCGTAGCGCCCCATCTGCTTAATAAGCGTTGTGAGTAAAATTTCCGAGAACATTTTTCCTAAAAGACTCATGGAATTTCTAGTTCTCCAAAATAATATAGGACATCAGAAGAGTGATGTAAATATATATATCTATATATATCAAGATTTCGTCTAACTTGGAAGCAAGAAATAGTCATGTTTGTCACGTTCAAAGATACATTGTGATCCGATGAAGTTCAACTAAATATATTTATATGAAAACTCAATTTCCATTGTTATTAGTTTCTATTTAGGTTGAAGTATCCCTAACATTGTCGACATTAAGATTCTATCGTTCATTAAGGTATCTGATGGCTATTTCCTTAAGGGAAACTGACCGCTGACATTATTTTTTATTTATTTATTTTACCCTGTTTTTATGCTAATCTCCAAAGAGATAAATATCCAAAAAATCCAATTTTTATCATTTTTATAGTGTAAAAAATAATTACGTTTTTTTTTATTAAAACTCAATTTTATATTTCACACATTTCTATAGGGCAAAATTTATTTTTTGAGTCAAAATCGGTATATTTCAAGCAAGTATTTACAATTATCACATTTTTGAAAATAAAATAGATGTGTACAGCACTTGCTGTACAGTACAGTGCAGTGAATGTGTGTGTATATTTAAATATATATATATTTTTCAAAAAGTGTATCTACAATTGAAAAGGCAGATACTTATAAAAAGTTATTACCAGTGGCAGTATATATAATTATTTCTTCCAAATATATATATTCTGAAATCATGTACGTCTGAAAAAATGTACATGTCTGTAATTTTTTAAAGAAAAGCAAAAGCTATATTTATAAAAAATATATATGCACCTGGGGATGTGAAGCATCCAAAATTGAGCATAGTAAATGAAGTTAATTTTTATAAATATATATATATATCAATTTGGCTATTATTCAATATATATATATATATATATATATATATATATATATATATATATTGAATAATAGCCAAATTGGAAAAGCAATCGAAAATATCAGTGCCAGTAACGTATATCAAAATTACCTTGAGGAGGTTTTTTAAAAAATGAAAGAAAGTCTTGAAATTATTTTATATGTTAAAAGCTGCTGCCACAAAATACAGTATTAAGAGAGAAAAAATTCACAAGTCAAGCATTAATTATGCAAACTTATTTTGCTACTGACGGAAGCTAAAGTTGTCCCTCTAATGGAGGGACCCAAGTCCTGGCAGCCTTGGACACTATGCTATGTATATAATATTTGAAATTCAATTTTTTACTTTTAGCATGCTTATTTGCTTACAGGCTAAAATACAGACGGTCTAACCGAGGAAACCAAATGTGTTTGCTTATATACGTACGGTCCCATGAAATGACGGAATGTAACTGTGTTCCTATTGGCTGCTGGGAGTTTCCCAGTACAGTAGTGACGAATGCTTCTGACGCAATGCGATTGGATTACTTTGAATCTGTTAACAGATGTTAACAGAAAGTTGATGAACTTTCTAGAATGTTAACAGACAATGTCTAAAATCAATACTTATTACATGCAAAGTTATTATTCATGCACGTGATAGACGGGAGAAGGATATATACCTGCATTATTCTACAGCATGTGTAGATCAGATAAGAGAATTCAACGAAACCCAGAATTGTTGTCGGATCAGATAAGAGAATTTCCAAACATGTAAAGGGTTATTATTTATTCATCTATCCGACATGAAAGGGAGAAATATATGTTGTATTCTCTTATCTGATCCTTGCATGTTATAGAATGAGCTTGATACTTCGATTTTTGTCGTTCCCATCCGAAATTTAACTGCGAACTATTTAAATATGAAAATCTCGAGAATGAATTATCACAGAAAAATAGGGTTTCTTGCATTCATTTTATCTTGAAATTCTCTTACAGTGGACACCTGACTCGACATAGGTCATCATAAAATAAGATAAAACTTTTATTTTAAATCTCAAGAATTAATATAGCGTTGTTTCCTTGTAATCAAGGGGATGCCGGGTTTGATATTGGTGGCGTACAAGTGGTTTGGATCTCATTTTAAACTGTAGGTCCAATCTCGATTAGCCTTTGTGTGTATAAAGTGGACTTAAAACACCAAATCAACTAAACAACCAATCAACAATTAATAAAAAATTAATATATTAAAATGATAAAAATATCCCAAAAGAAAAAAATGCCAATGAATGCCAATGAATGTATTTGGCTATAAGAATATATTTCCCAAATAGCAAGAATTCCAGACAGCAGAATGCAAGTGATTTCCGATCTTCATCGTAAATTGAGAGGGTTGGTCATTATTCAACTTAACAGTATATGGTACGAAGTTGATGAGAATACCTGAAAGCAACTATATGTTTTTTTACAACAATCATCCATCATATAAAATCCCTGTGACAGGAAAGATCCAAGTAAGTATCTCTTCTCCAAATGCTGCTGTTGTTCATGTAGGAAAAAATCTGTATAGGATTAAGCACAATAATATGTTTCCTAAAATTCCATATCATGTGGAAGCTGGTGATTTCCTCTATGCTGAAATAATTAGCGATTATGATAAATTAATTCCTCTCTTCATCAAAATAAGAATTATCTATCCTCTCATGAATATATAAATACCGAAACAAAAATAAAAATAAATAAATAAAACAAAACAAAATGGTCATATTTGGAAACAGAAGAAGGCAGGGAATACCAGATAATTACAGCGACATTGCCAAATTAGACGATCGTCTTAAGGAACTTAAAACTGATTTATTAATATTACCAAATTCTATGAATGTAAGCTTACATGCTGAAATTACAAATCTACAGTCTGAATTAATTAATCCCATAGTGAAAATTGATGGGGAACTCAAGTCTCTAATTTAGCTTCTCTCCATAATGTTGAAAATTTAAAAGAGAATTTAGCTAAATTATAAAATGATCTTGAGAAATTTCATCAAATTCAAACAACAACTTCGGAGCATCTAAAGCAAGAACTAAATAACCAAGCAAATACTATTCGTACCGAACTACTTTCCATAATTGAAACTATCAAGACTCAAGTGCAATATGAACTGCTTAATACAAGCATTCTTGAATTACGGGACCAATTTTTATCATTTGAAATTCCCTCACTGGAATATATTAAATCCGAAATGCAAAGAGACCAATCACATGCAACCATAAGAGAAGTTCAATCCAAACTACAAACATTAGAAGACTTTATTAATAATTTACCTTCATCTTCCGAATTAAATGGCATCGCTCACAGTGTTGCCAGTATAAAATTGCAATTAGAAACTTACCAAGATTTTGGAAAGATACAGGGTACCATAGCTCATATTGAAGACACTTTGACAACCATGAGAAACGAATTGACGAATGTACAGGAAACTCTGGAATTTAAGTTGCCAAGCATATTTGAATCTTTAAATGTAATTCGACGACAAATCACAAAATTAGACAATCTCAACACTGAATCTGAACTATCTCATTTTCACCATCTCATAGACGACATACAGAACAAATTGCAAACACTGCAACAGTCTACTCCTACGCAAGATGACATAGAGCAACTTAAAAGTGCCTTAATGAGTGTAGCAGGTGCTACACAGTTATATGTAGTTAAACAGGCCTTGACAACACTTCAAAATACAGTATCCAATTTAACAACTTCCCAGGAGATAAGATCTGTAAAAAGAGCAGTAAATAGAATACTCAAATCAGAGGACATCAAAAATATTCAAACGGAAATTGCTCTAATTCAAGATACCATCGCTACACTGCCTACCAACCAGATAGTCAACGAACTTTATGCATTGTTTGTAGAAATCAGAAGTTAGGTACACGATCTTGCGAGCCAAAGTACTAAATTGAAACTTGTAAAAAATTTACAGGAGATTATTTCTAACATTAACCTACAAATCCGTACCCTCGAAACAAGTAAAGATTCAGCTTTATCAGGTTTTACCTTTCAACTTGATGATCTCAAAGAACAATTTAAACATTTGTATGTCGATATGAAAATCAAACCCAGGTACGATGAAGTGGTACGCACAATAAATGAATATCAAGAAACGGTATTAAGCTGATTAGACGATCTCCAATTACGTCAATTTTACACTGTTGAGACAATATGAAATAACCATTAATGAAAAAAATTAATATGACGAAACAAAATGGACTTATGATAATGTAGGAAATGCTTACAAAATGTGTCCTTACAGTCAGTCTCATGAATTTTTCCTTGATGGCGAAATTAAATTTTTACAATGTGACTATGTGAAGAAAGGAAAACATGTGGAAGTACCAAATTTCACCATACAGAGATAAAATGACGTGTACAGAGCAATACAGATACCTGTTGCATATTGGGACGAATCTGGAAAGAAATATAAAATACATGACGATCAAGAATTATCTGTTTCCTCTGTGCAAGCAAAGACCAATTATTATTTGAAGTGAAACAATTATACCCCGAGGTTAATCTATTTTATGTTATAATTTATTTTCAAACTAAATGTCAAGACAATATATTGTTAATGAATTACACAAATCAGCCCGTCGCAACTACAAGCGACTGAGTGTGGTAACGAAAGGTGTGAACGAATTATTTCAAGGTGATCTGATTGAGATGGCTACAGGGACTTTAAAAAATTTGGATAAGATAAATCATGGTTACAAATATATGCTCACAGTCATTGAAACCTTTAGCAAATATGCATGGGCTGTTCCCATAAAATCCAAGACTGGTACTTGTGTTACCGAGGCTTTTAAGTCGATATTTAGTGAGGGTAGGATACCAAAATATTTACAGACAGACAGAGGGAAATAATTTTACAATTCAACATTTTCTAAGTTAATGCAACAACATAATATTAAACATTATTCTACATACAGTGATCTGAAAGCTAGTATAGTGGAACGATTCCACAGGACATTAAAAAATCGCATGTGGAGACAAGTTGCTCTACAGGGTAACTATAAGTGGGGGCAAATTTTACCCGAGCTAGTTCATAATTACAATAATACAGTACACAGTACTATTCACATGAAACCTGCTGAGGTAACCAAGTCTGATGAGCAACGATTGATTTCTACTTTTTATTGTCAAAAATATACATACACTACCAAGAAGCCAAAGTTTAAAGTAGGGGATCAAGTGAGGTTTAGTAAATATAAACAGTTATTCGAGAAGGGATTCACCAAAAATTGGAGTACAGAGTTATTTACTGTAAGTCAAGTTTTACCATGAAATAGAAATACATATATCATAAAAGATAATCATATATCAAAATATTGAAGAAGAAAAATAATAAATTTTATGTGAAATGGTTAGGTCTGCCAGACAAAATTTGGATAGAAGCAAACCAGGTGATTCTTTGATACAAACATGGAATGTGGTACAGCGTTTACCAGATGTAGTGGAAACTAATGAAAAAATTTAGAGCTTTTACCCGATTACATAAAATGTCTCATTGCAGGCCCGGTTGTGGAAAAACAACTTTGCTGGTTGTAAATTTCTTGCTTGCCCCCAATTGGCTATATTGGAAAAATATACACTTATATGTATTCTCAAAGAGTTTAGAACAACCGAAATACCAACAACGTATGAAGCTGTACGAGGGACTGGGCATAGCTACATTTGCATCAACAATAAAACCTCTCGACCAATGCTTGAAAAATTCTGTTGTGGTGTTTGATGATCTTATTCAGGAAAATCAGAATGAAATTAGAAATTTTTTTACACAGGGTCGTCACAAAGAAATAGACTGCTTTTATTTAGCTCAAACTTATTCCAAAATTCCCAAACAGATACTACGAGATAATACAAACTTACTCTGTTTGTTTCGTCAAAATCATACTAATTTAAAACATGTATACGATGATTATTGGAGGAGACTTAAATTAAAATCAATTTTCAAAATTCTGTTCATCTTGTTGGAACAATGACAATTTTGGATTTGTCACCATCGACATGACTCGTAAACCTAACAATGGTAAATTCAGAAATAAAATCAACGACTTTTTGAACGTTGAAACAATATAAAATAACCATTAATTTAAAAAAAACATATGACGCAACAAAAAATTGAAGACAATTCGAAATTACGAGAGTACTTTTCCAAACGTCTCAAAGGTTGAAAATCAGAAAATCAAGGTTTTTACGAACAACACAAACGTCAAGACCAACCCATTATTGACGCAATCAGTGGTCTTGGTAAAGAGATTAAGGGTGTGACAGAACAAAAAAAAATCTCATCAATGAATTGGTACCTCTTACTGCTAAAAATTATGCAGATTTCCCTCCTATGCCTTTGTCTAGTATCCATACTACTCTGACACTCCAGCAGCCACCTAAAGCAGCTATAGAAGAAGCAGAGAAAATTGAGTTGGGTCCCCTGGCAAGGGATTACCTGAGTACTTGAAAATTCGAAAAAGATGAAGTATTTGGATTGTATAAAACTATGGAACCAAGTGAAGGCGCTGTATAGAATATGTGCAAATGTAAAGTAACATTCGAAGGGGATAACGTGAAAATTAATTTGGGTGGGAGAAACAGCTGGTCCAGATATCCTCGTACTATTGGGCTATGGGAGCTCATCACTAAGAAACAACCAAAAAAATTTACAGAAGATGATTATCAAAGTTACTCTGAAATTATGACACTCTCTGATTCTCTGTACCAAAATAATGATGCCAGGCAAAAGCGAGAGAAAACGAGCAGTGGTGATAAATACAAAAATCTGATCAAACCCATCTGGAACCAACTCAAAACCGATAGTGCTATAAAACAATACAAAACTCTACCTAAAGAATTTCTGTGGGTAAACGATGTTAGAAAACTCATAGATAGATTGCTGGTTATAGCAGGGGAAGTAAATGGTGGGAACAACAACTTCCATAATTAGAAAATGGGTATTGTAAACACGATCAGTGACAAACTAGCTAATTTTATTGTAAACGATCCCAAAGGTATAGGATACTTAATTAAAATTATCAATACTTTACCCCCTAAATTCTGGAATATATTAGAGGGTCGAGTTTTGGTGAATGATATTATTAATAAACTTCCATTCGAATTACACGTACCTGGTTACCAATACTGTGGTCCAGGGACAAAACTTGAAAAAAAGGTTAGAAAGAGGAGACAGGGGAGTCAATCCTCTCGATGCAGCTTACAACACACACAAAGATCTGGATGATCGTCATGTGGCTGATCAAAAATTAGAAGATGCACCTTTTGGAAGATTAACCAGCAGAGATGCTTCTTTGTGTGAACGAATAACAGCATTGGGTACAACTATTGTTAAATACAAGACAAGAATTAGGTGGGGTTTGAAATAAATAAATATATAATATAAATACCCTGAAAAATAATAATAATAAATAATAACAACAACATGAAACCAAAAGGAGTTGTGTACCAAATACCATATCACAATCTTAAAAATTAATTCGATTTTAACTAAAAAACAACAGGAAAAGAAGAGACAGTGTATAGCCAAAGGAAATGGTATGAAATTATTACTCAGTACGCCACAATTAAAACGATTGCAAAATACAAGATAAAAACCACATAGTGGAGGATTCATATTCAGCATTTTAGCTATCCTGGCAGCATTGGAGGCAGTGTGGAGCTTAGCCGGGGGCAGTGCTGCTATAGCCAAAACTGTTATCGACTCGAAAAAGAATAAGGCAGAACTAGAAGAGCAAAAGCGTCACAATCTTGCCATAGAAAGAAAATTAGGCAGTGGTGTGAAGTCCAAAGCACTTTGAAAATTAAAAAAAAAGAAGAAGCACCCATGAACCAAGACATTGAATCCTTAGTTAAGATATTTGAAATTAAACACTTCAGGGGGGGGGTTCATGTCTGATTCTCTCCCTAAAGGAAATCCCCGAGAATGTGGCTTGGTCAATTTTGATAAATCTGAAAACACTGGTACCCACTGGATATGCTATTATAAACAAAATAACAATGCTTTTATTTTCGATTTCTTTGGAGGGGTACGCCCCTACAAAATTAATTTGTTACTTGAAACATGTTAAGGTTTATTACAACGATGATCGTATTCAAGATTTCTATCAAATTATATGTGGCCATGTTTGCATTACGATGCTCAGAATATTAAATAAAATACCAAACATCAAATTAAAAGATTTTCAAAAAGCTGTATTATATATTAAATATGGGAATTTTTCATCTCTCCAGCGAGACTTCAGTCTTGAAACTACATCTTCACGATGATATTATCTATCCAAAATCCATAGCTCTGAGAGCATTCTACAGTATGTATCTGATTCCGAATGTAAATAACTACAACAATACTATATTAGTAGGTAATGAAAGAAATATTATTCCCCCGGACAGTATAACTTATCTACTTTACAATCTGAACTTCCAAACACGGTATTGCTATCTCAAAATTCTGTAACACACAGAGTGGAGAATGTGTCTACCAATGGAACAGTGGACTTATCTACCATGGTGGAACTTCTAGGTTTCGAGAACAATAGCAAATTACAAACAGGTGTTAGGCACATAGGTAAATTTATACCAAAATTCTTAGCTATAGAGACATTGAATATTCATTGCTACATTGCCAAAGGTATGATTATCAAAGAAGAAGAAAATTCGATTGGTAGTCACAAAGAAACAGGTATCATTGCTACATTTAAACCAAATTCAGAATTTATGGAACCCATCTTCTATTCCACAATACCACCAGTCTATTTCCCTGTTTCAATTGATAAAGTTAATTACATAGAGATAACAATTACAAATAAGAAAAATTAAATCATCGATTTTGCCGGTGCTAATAGCACTGCAGTAATATAAATTAATATTTGAAATATATAAATAAATACCAAATGTAAAATATCGAGAGTTATGAATTACAGTCCTTGCCACCAAACAGGAGGACAATTGCTAATTTCAATCAGCCCAACAAAGAGATACAGTATGACATCACGGTAGGGGATGGATTCATTCATCCACATAGATCAGATCTGTATATAAAATTTGATATTGTAAAACAAAGTAATGGTGAACAATACCCCCCCCCCTCCGGGGCTAATGTAAAACTTATAGATAATTTTGTTCATTCTTATTCTCTCAAATTCAAATTAGGAAGCATGGTACAGTGATTGACAGGATAGATTGCCCTGGAATTACATCAACTACAATGGGGATATTGAAACTATCCAAATCAAAGAGTGTATATTATAAAGAGGTGGGTTCGAAGCTGGAACAAAAATTCATGCAAATAGTCACACAGTACTGTTCCCCATGAGATTGCTATTTGACTTTTTCTCTGATTATAAAGAAATTATGTGGAAAGGTGGTTTGAGTGTCATATTTCGCAGAGCACCCAATGATTATAATGCCATCATAAGATACAAAACTATAAATGCAGATGGAACAGCTAATGAGGCTAGTTTACCCGAAGCTGCGAAACGTGTGATCCAGTCTATGGAGTTACGAATGATTATAGTTGAATTTGAATCGTATTATGATCTCAAATAGAAAGCCAACATTTTGAAAAATCCTCAAATTCTGATACAATTTTATACTTATCAATGCATTCAGAAGCCTGTGGAGGGTAAATTATTTGAATTTGATATTACTAATCAGTTTCAATCCCTACAATACGACATGCCAGAGTTTGTAGCTGTATTGTTTCAGACAGGGAGAGATGACAATCAGGAAAAGGATAGCAGCCAGTTTGATAATTGCAAAGTTAAAAATGTGTATCTGAAGAATGGCAGAAATGAGGTGTTCCCTCGTGAAAATTACAATTTGAACATTGCAGAAAAAGATTATGTGAAGTTATATGAAGCATTTAGTGCTTTTATGAGAGTAACTGAAGGAAACATAGATATGTATTATAATCCAGACGAATTTATAGTTCACAGACCAATGTTTTTAATCAATGCATCAAAAAGAAAATTGGTAGTTATAAATGATCGAATAAACATTAAGTTAATATGTGAGTTTCATGAAACTTTAGCGGAAAATACCATATGCAATGCAATTTTAATTGTAGAGAAATCATATATATATGATGTAAAGAATGAGATAGTAATAGAACAATTTAATTTTTATACTATTTAATACTAATATATATAATGCAATATAATACAATATATTTTTATTTTTTTATTTTAGAGCAAACATTTAGTCTTAGGGCTACTCTACCGCCACCTAACTTAAAAAAATATTACAATAAATAAGAAAAATATTTTACAAAAGTTATTAAAATGTTTACTTGTATTATAGTGTCCATATTCTTTAGTATGGACATTGTGATCTAATATTTGCAATTTATTATTATTACTATCAAGAGCTACTTTATTTTTGTAGTATAGACACCAGCTAAATTGCTGAGTTAAATAATTTACTTTTAAAAATCTTTCATTTTAAGTTCTCTTGTTCATGTTCAATTTACATATATCACAATGTTTACTTGTGTTATTGTGTCCATATTCTCTAGAATGGATGTTACAATCTAATATTTGTAATTTATTGTCATTGCCATCGAGGGCTATTTTATTTTTTAATGACATATAGACAGCATCTATTTTGTCAGTAAAATGATATGCAGACATCTTTCTTGTTTTCTTCTCAAATAAACATTCTTTATAATCTTCCATTGTAAGTTCTCTTGTACATGGTCGACTTACACCCTTAGCTCTTTTAATGTCTTCTTCTTCTTTCTTATTTTATTTCATACAATACATTTTTGGTCTTAGACCAACAAATTCTGATATTATAGAACCTGCTGAATCATCTTTCATTTTCCCAAGAACCATCTTATTTTCAACACTATTTAATAGATGATATTCTGGATAGTTACTAAAATCAAAATGTTCTTTCATATCTAGTGAATCTTTGTACAAATCCTCTGTTTCTATTTCATATACAAAACTATGTGAATCCATATATAATATTTCAATTTTATTTCTGTGTCTAAGCTTCATCACATTATAATGAAATTTGTACATTTATTATTTAGACAATTCAAGAATTGCAGTACCCACAGCTATTGTCATATTACATTTTATATTAGTATTTCTTCTTTCAATAAGAGTTAGATTGCTATCATCAATTTCTGTAAAACCTGTTAATCAAGGATCATCAACAAGTTTTTGAATTCTATTTGGTTCATTTTCTAAATTACACACTGCATGCTTCTTATTATCTTTTACAGTTTTCCCATATATTGAATTATTCATATATTTACAATTATTTTTCTCAACTTTCGAATCTGTTCGTTTTCGTTTGTCTGTATTTTTCTCAATATATGGTTCTAGCCATTTATTTTGATCAAATTTTAACGCCTGATGGACTTTGGTAAGTTCCATACCTTGCTCCAAGTAATATTGCAACAGTCGATAGTGAACATGATATTCTTTTTTAGTTTCGAAATATGACAGCAATTTTGTTTCTTCTGTACCTGAGACCTTCTGAGAAACTGGTGCCATAGCTAATCCATGGTGATAGTCATGGAGATCAGATGGATATTCCAAATCAACATTTAAGAAAGAACCCACTAGATAATCTTCGGGCCAATCTAAGAATTCTTTCTCTTCAAGTTCTTCCTTGCTCATCCATTCGTAATTACGAAATGGGAGAGGTTGTATCATAGCATTCCCATATAAGTTATTCATATCGATGTATAATATGTACTTTCATGGTTGATAAGGATTATAGTTAGGTAAACATTTATTGTTTGCTTTTGCATATCTTTTAGGACACTGAACTATGCCACCACGTTTAGCAGATTGAACAAAATGAACTGGTCAATATCGTTAATGAGGTCAATTTCAACTTCAGTATATAACAGCATAGCCTGCCAGGATAAACCTGGTGTTGTGTACATAAATACAGGATCTAGTCCATATTCTTCAAAAATAGTTTTTCGAAAATTTTCAAACACATCAGCCAACTGGAGAGTATCTAACATCAAGTAATTGTCATGAAAAACACCCATTGTTGTACAATTTAGTATGTTCCAAATTCTCTGTGCATGTTGATAATCTTCCTCGCTACATACTTAATTTCAAAGTTTGTTATTAATTTTTTCTCTTGGTGGTAACTGTGTCTCTTTAATGTTTTCAAAATCATCCATGTAATCATATGGGTAAACCCCCTTTCTTTTTAACAAATCTATCTTATGCTCTCCAAAATATTCTTTTGTATAAACAAGTCCCTTGTTGGTTAAAAAACTCACCAGAGTAGCTAAATTGTTTGGAAGAAACTGATATAAATCCAAGAATCTAAGAACAACTGGTTTTCCATTTTCTAATCTAATAGTTTTTTCTATGGTAATAAATCTATTTGTTGTTTGTGGTATAATATTAATTTTCTCTGTATCATAATCTAAATATTTAATAAATAAATGTGAATCAAAATTTTTTGAATAGTGAATCAATACTGGAATAAAATTCGGTTTCTTTATTTTCAAATTACATGTTTCACATCTACTAAAATGATTGTGAAGTCGAACTTTTGGATGATGTGAATTAAAATTATTTTTAGAGTATTTACAACTTAAAGTATTATCATGTTTCAGTTGTTGTTGTGGTGTAAGAGGCTTCATTGATTTTTCATTATATAAGTTTGGACCATATTTTTGTACCCACTCTTGAAGTTTTTGTATACATTTTTCGGCTGCATCTTCACCTCGATAAACACATTCTTCTGATTTATTCGGTTCATAATTATTTATTAATTTTAGTGCAAAACCACATGCTTTATGTTTGACTGTATGTGTCGCTTGATACATTTGGATCTGGGAAACATGTTGCTATTAATTCATATAATGTTTCGAAATCACCATAAATTACATATGGATGTGGTATCAATGCTTTAAAGTTACTAAATTTTACACTTTGTTTGAAAAATCATAAGTTGCAATAGGGTAACGAGAACAATATTGAATATGTTCATTTAATTGCTCTCCACATGTTTTCTGACCTCTTCCATATAATTTTGACAAGCATCGATCACATATTGCTATTCCATGTTGATCTAATGTTATTTGTTTTCTTGTCAATCGTGATAGATCGCGTATGAGGCAAGAATGCTTCTTGTTTCTTTCTGTAACATATAACACCATCTGTAACATGTGCACCATCTGCTGACCATTTTTGTCTGAGTGGATAAATAACATGATTTTTATTATAGCCAAAAACAAGCGCATTTATTGATCGATTTTAGTATTCTTCATATTGTTCTTTAAATCGATTGATAGCAGTGCTGTTTTTTGGATCGACAGAATATGTTATGCCTGACATAGGTATATCAAACTCTGCTATATATTCAGGGTAATTGTAATTAGACACACGATGTTTATTGTGAGATGCTGGATGAAAATAGGATATGATGCACCAGAGAAAACATTTATTATCTTCATTTTGAATATTTATTACAGTTTTTCGTTTTTGATCTGGTCGGGTAATTCAATATAACTTGAATCACCCAAGGGGGTAATATTTTGCTATTTTTAATTTAAGTTTATGGTTTGTATCACAAAGTGTCCATCCAGATACTCTATCTTGGAATTTATGGTATTTTGTCTTAAGTTCTTCAGAAATATTTTTATAAATATCTTGCAAAGAATGAATATCATTATGATATTGAAATAATACATTGGTACGGTGTATACATTTTTTTTTCATTTTTAGAATATCTATAATTTGATGATAAAATAAAATATACTTTGAGAGAACTTATTTCAAGTTTATTTTGAATTGCATTTATAATTTTTGGCTCTAATTTTGCTAGAAAATTTGGAATATCTGTATTTATGTCTGATGTGCTATATACAGGGTATTTTTTTAAAACTCATGGTGTAAAATTTGTAAATGAAGTATTATTTCCATGCGGTTTCTGGCAAATTAATAAGGAAGGATGGGAGATTTATTGGAGTATGTTTACCGGTTTATAAGCATCCCGGGTAATATCGCCCACGTCTCAAAAAAATAGCAAATATTCACCAGTGTACCTTTCGCGTCTATATGGTCTGGGGGTTTGGATGCAGTGCGGAGGTTTAAGTTTCCTCCTGTAGATAGCACCGTTGTCATTGTCAACAATAACCAGGAAACTGAGCTGTTATATTGTTGTGCTGGAAAGCTCTGTGCTTTTGCGTAATTGTTGTGCTGAAAAGTTTCGTTATTGTAATCAGGACACACAGTAAGAATGGTATACTCCTTGCAGGAACGTGTGTTTATCGTGAAAAGTTTTTGGAAAACTGATTCTGTTGTTGCTACGCAAAGGGCATTTAGAAACAAATTTGCCTCACGTTCTGCCCCAGACAGGAACTCAATATTTTCGCTAGTGAAGAAATTGGAAGAAACAGGATCGCTTCTAAGTGAGACAGGGAAGCATCGGACCCCGCGGGCAGGTGTTGTAGAAGATGTCAGTGCTCGACTCTTTAGGTCTCCCAAGAAATCTCTCCGTCGTTTGTCACAAGAAACCGGCTATAGATATTCAACATGTCAAAAGGCAGCGAAAGCTGCAAAACTAAGGGCGTACAAAATTACAGCTGTTCAAGAATTGAAGGATCCACATAAAGTTAAAGATGTAGGTTACTGTAATTGGTTTTTAATGTTTATTGTGCGTAATCCTGATATTCTGAAAATAACGTGGTTTACTGATGAAGCCTGGTTTCATCTCTCTGGGTATGTTAATTCTCAGAATACACGGATATGAACATCTGAAAATCCACATAGTGTAATCGAAATTCCGTTGCACTCACTGAAAGTTGGGGTATGGTGCGCTGTCTCAGCATCACGTATAGTGGGTCCAATGTTCTTCAATGAAACAGTGAACACAGAGCGGTACAGGGCAATATTCATCGATTTTGTTGAAAGTTTGGACGACATTGAACTCACACAGGGTTATTTTCAACAGGATGGTGCTACATGCTATACATCGCATGACAGTATGGCACTGATTGAAAGTTTCTTTGCGAAAAGGGTTATTTTAAAGGTATTGTGGTCTCCGAGGTCTCCACACTTAACTTCTCTTGACTTCTTTCTGTGGATCTTCCTAAAGGGACGTGTGTACACAAACAACCCTACATCCCTGGAAATGTTGAAGCAGAACATTATGACTGAAATTGCGAACATTAGCGCAGAAACACTATGTCAGACAGCCCTTAACATGGAACGGCGTGTTCGACTTTCTTTACAGGAAGGAGGTCGACACTTTCAGCACCTTCTTTAAAGGTGAGATGTTATGTCATATGTCTGGGCCATAATTTTCATGTTTTATTTATGTTTGAGTGAATACAAAAAAATAACTCATTTTCATTTTCATTAATTCAGTTTAGCAAAAATCCAATACTTCAATGTTATTGTATGGTACAATGGTGAATATTTGCTGTTTTTGTTGAGGCGTGTTTTTGTTGTTTTTGGTTATTATTCGTTTTATTTATTTTTTCTTTTTATATAATTTGTATATATATAATTATTTATATATTTTTTAAAAAAGTTAAGTTATATATTTTTTTAAAAAAATATTTTTAGTTTTATATATTTAATTTTTATTTTTAAAAAAATGTTTCGTTTTATATATTCTTTTTCAAAAATTTTAAAATAATTTATACTCAGTAAAAAAATTAATTATAAACTTTATGTTATTAAAATTATACACTTTGAGGTGCATATATATTTTTATAAATATACCTTTTTGCTTTTCTTTAAAAAATTACAGACATGTACATTTTTTTCAGACGTACATGATTTCAGAATATATATATTTGGAAGAAATAATTATATATATACTGCCACTGGTAATAACTTTTTATAAGGATCTACATTTTTAATTGTAGATACACTTTTTGAATAATATATATATATTTTAATACACACACACACATTCACTGCACTCTACTGTACAGCAAGTGCTGTACACATCTATTTTCTTTTTAAAAATGTGATAATTGTAAATACTTGCTTGAAATATAGTGATTTAGGCTCAAAAAGTCAATTTTGCCCTATAGAAATGTAAAAAATATGTGATTATAAATGCTTGCTTGAAATATACCGATTTTAGCTAAAAAAAATTCTGCCCTACAGAAATGTGTGAAATATAAAATTGAGCTTTCAATAAAAAAACATAATTATTTTTTACACTATAAAAATGATTGAAATTGGATTTTTTGGATATTTTCCTCTTTGGAGATTAGCATAAAAACAGGGTAAAAATAAATAAAAAAATAAATGTTCTAGAGTCGCACCTATCACTCTTCTGACATCAGTATGTATTTACGAAAGGGCGGTCAACTGAAGTTGCAATCTACAGCCTTTTTACCTCAATAGAAAATAACAGCGACGAGTACATTGTAGGTACCATAGCTGCCGTTACTGGAGCTTTCAACAATCTGTGGTGGCCCCACATATTCTACACGCTAAGAGAATTAAACTGCACTGGAACAATTTTAAAAATTCTAGAAAGTTATTTCAGAAACAGATAGGTCACCATGAGATTAAAGGAGCAGGACATCTCTAAAATACTGACGAAGGGGTGCCCGCAGAGATCGGTACTGAGCACGCATCGCTGGAACCTCAACCTTGATCCGTGTCACAAACTGTTAAATTCCATATCACATTAAGAAAGGACACGAGCGGGGAACTACCGAACTAATAAAAATTTTCCCCCTTAATTCCTTGAAATTACAAGTTATATCAACCGGGAATAGCAAAGAAAATGGGACGGGTCAGAGAGGGGTAGTACACTCTATCAATTTATTCCTAATACACAGGACCACATAATGCAAGTACACTTTTAACCTTCAAGAGGCCTAGTGCATTTCCTTACGGGACACTGTCCATACGGAACGTACTTGAAGAGATTTGGAAAAAGGGAAAGCGATACGTGTCCGACATGCGTAAATGAATAGACACTCCGTAACATCGAGTTTACTTCTGCCCTGCGTACAGCGAGAGACTCAAACTTGCCAGGAATGCGTTACCGGACACGGACGAATTTCGCTTACTGCGTGGTTAGCACCGGCAGAAGCTTAATTAACTTTCTGACATGGTATCGGAGGAAGAATTGAAGCGTTTCAGAGAACAATCAAGAAACCAACCGCTACCCCCTCCCCCTCAACCACCCAGAAGATCAACCAGACTGCGCAACCAGGATCCTCCATGGAGAAAACCTCCAGATCCATAAGAACACCAGGCGGAAGAGGAAGCACCCGAGGGCGCCACCGGAGTTTCCATTGGGCCAGCAGGAAGATAGGACTCTGGAGTCGGTAACCAGAAGAGGCATAAGTCCATCCTGACCGCCCGGAGAGAGAGCGACGCAAACTACACGTATAGGATTCGACCCAGGCAAATTTAACAAAACTGAAATAAAAAAATATTTTTCATAGTTTTAATTTCCTGTGATAAACTAGTATATAAACAATTTAGTCAGCAAACTGACAATCCAGTACATCAATTGCTGCTGACTTTCGAGAATACCGAAGTATCTCAGAAATTTCAATCAGAGAGATACCTATCGATATGAAATACCGCTAGACCAGTACTCTGCTGCACACCAGTAGTTTTCCAGGAAACTCAAATTTATGTAATACTGGAATCCTTACAACAAATAAATAATAAATACAAAAACTAGGAGACATACCCCTAACATTGCTATTGTCTATTTGTACTATGATATTTAGATGTATATTTTCTATTTGTTGTAGTGTATTAATAATCATATGTCCCTGTCTTATATACTCATTAACTTACAACAGTACAAACAATCAGAATAATATAACTCTTACATACAGTTCATGTGAACACTTAACACAAAAAAAGAGCAACAACAGAACCTGTTGTGGATATCAAGGCGGACTTAGCTACTGACGCACAATTACTATACCCGAATGTGCAGTTCTATGTATACTTGGACGGGTTAAAGTTACAGTGGTGAAAGTTACTTTCTTAAAAAGAAAAAAACATTATGACTCACAGCACTTTGCTGATCAACGCAACAGCTGTTTCCTTTATCACTAGACCTTAAACTGTCATCTGTTGACAGTTGAATGAATCTCTGATTTACTTCACGTTTTCTGTTAACAGATTGACTTATATAGATCTGGTTTATGTGTCTAAGTTTTTTTTTTTTTTAAAAAAAGTTACTTACACCACTGAAACTTTAACCCGTTCACTTTATTAAATATATATTCATTACACTATATACAGGGTGTTGCAAAATACCTGTTGCAACGCTTGGAAGGCGATTCGACAAGTACAAACAAGGAAGACATGCTATGCGAAAAAATGTCGAAATCTTCACCGTTTTTGAGTGACAGACGTGCGAAAATCGCCTCACATTATGTACGTCACACTGTGCTTTTAAAGCATAATAACTCAAGAAGGAACAAACATATCAATGTCGGATTAAAATAGTACAAACAAGGTCATACCTGACGAATGCAATGGTGCAGCAATTGAGGGCCAGTGTAAATTGCGCAAGGAGACTTTCAGAGAAAGTGGGGATCCCCTGATGTAAAATACAGGAAATTTACTACTATTTTATACATAATGTTGAGATCGGAATCTAGCCAGTAAAAAATGAGGACGTATTTCCACATTTCCCACTACTGCTGGGACACCGTCCCACACTCGAGAAATAGGAAATTCACCACAAATGACGCTATGCCGTCAGATTACGCTGAGATTGATTTCAGCTAAGTGATACAGAAAGCCCCACAAGAGGCTCTGGGAGTGTACTTCACCAGTTATGTATTAGCGTTAGTGGATACTACTTAGAGAGTGTAGTCGACCGTTGTTCTTCCTGTTCTGTTCTGTGTCGCAGCGTGGAGTATAGTCTGGCGTGTGTGTTTGATTGAAAGAGTATTGTAAATAGAGTACCTATACCAGTGTTCTTGCTCGGTTTGCAACAACTGCGTGGACATGTGTATGGCATTACGTGGGTGCTAATCACGGAAGTTGTGATCCGTCACTCGGAGGGAAAGTGCCCCCCGTTGTTGGTCAGTTTTCGAACAGGACAATGGCCGAGTACTCTGCATACGAGCTTGCTGATATACATCACGTTTATGGAGAGGCAAACCGAAACAGACGTGAAGAACTGCATTCGTATCACTAACGTTTTCGCAATAGGCGGTTGGTTACCAGCACATTCACTCATTGAAAGACTTGATGCCCGAATGCGTGAAACTGGATCTCTTGTACCCCGTAGGTGGGATTGTGGAAGACCCCACACTATGCGCACTGTGCAATTTGAAGAGGACGTGTTGGACGTAATACAGGACCGTCCTGGCACCAGCACACGTGCCATTGCTTGTACGCGACAAACCCACCATATCAATGTGTTCCGCTTACTTCAGGAGGAGGGATTGCTCCCGTACAAATTGCATAAGGTTCACCACATTGTGCCCACGAACTTTACCCTACGCATGAATTTCTGCCAATTTTACGTGCAACAAACTCTTGTCATTCCAGATTTCCCAATAATAGTTTTGTGGACCGATGAGGCAATTGTAAGCAGTGCTACACGTGGTTCCACTTTGGTAAGCTACATTTATGCTACATGCCTCGAGTTGTAAGCCCTCTAATGTTTCAACTCTCGTTGTGGTTTGTTTATGCAACACGCAGTCTGCTTACTAGGCGTCATTGATTTCGCCTGGTCGTCGTCTGAGCTGTCTTTTCCACCCAATAAGTAAGGTGATAACGGGAGTTTAAGCCGTGCGTCCTTCTGGTTGGCTGCTGGGCTCTTCCTTCCTGGCTGATTTGGCTCCTACCTCTTAATGGACTGCTAGACTCCTCCTACTATGCTCCTCCTTCTTGGATACAGGATAGGGACACTGAGGGACGAGGTCCTCCAGCCTCCTCTCGCCACTCACACATATCACCCTCTCTCCTGGCGTACTTGGCGTCGATTGCTAATCTAGCTATAATCTTACCAGGAGCGGTAGTGTCCCAAAGGAAAGGATGAACGGAGGATGCAGGTGATGGTGGAGAGGTAATTAACCTTGGTGCCTATCTTGAAAAAACCAAGGTGTGTTTACTTTTTGGATGTTTTCTCTATGTATAGTATTTGTGTCAGAATAAAGATAAGAAAGAATGAAAGAATAAATACTATGAATAAATTCAAACAACATATATAAATAATATAGAAAATAATAATGAGAGTGATATGTCAGAAATGATTGTCTTATTCAGTCATGGTCCTTAGACCTATTCCTATGATGTTTGCTCTAGTAAAAGTATTTAAGCCATCACAATCACAATTTAGAATCCCTTGTCCTTGCTTAGCAACATATAATAGAATCTGATATGATATAAAATAGAATAAATAATATGATGATTATATAAGAAATATAATACAGTATACCAAGCACAGAACATCGATACATAATTAAGATTAATACTGTGGATCCTTAAATCCTTTAGCCTCGCAAAGTGAGGGGGAGTTACTAGACCGGATGATGGCTTCTTCTTCAATCTCCTTTCTTCGACTTGGATTTAGTCTTCCGCATCTAGAGGTTCCTGGACGTCATCCAATGGATAAATGTAAAGTTCATGACAGATCCGTTTCGCTAGTCCATGGTCCTTTACCGGGCTTCTTGGAGTGACCACACTCAGTATCCACATATCACACTTTACTTTTAAGTCTCCACTTAGGGATATTCATACAGTCTTCCACGAATACACTATCCATTGAGGTCCACTAAGGCCAATTGCGGACCGTCTTTTAGTCCATGACGGTTCTTTGGTTGTTATGTCTGCCAACACCAGCCAGAGTTACGTTGTTGACTCTTCTGGTATTTCAATTGTTTAATGCTGTAGGGCCCATTTCCTAAAATTTCACTTCACTGGATTCTTCAGACACTTCCAATTCTTGATATTGGGATTTCCTTTCCAAGTTACTGATTCTGCTACTCTTCCTTCTTGATAGAGTGAGTTGAATTGTGTCTTCATTACGCTTCACTCTCAATTCTGGGATGTAGCTCTCCTCTTCTAAGGTTGAGATTTTCTCTGCCAGCCTATTGATTCTTGGAAACCTTTCAGGTTTCCAGATGTCAGCTTGGATAGTATGTTGTGCTCGCAAGTTTGTAGATTCTTAATCTCAGGGCGTATAATAATAATGTACTGGTTATCAAAAATTTCTAATGGCCGCCAGCGTGGAATTCCAACGGGTTGAGCACTACCAATCATGTAATACTTCAATGAGCAACTTTGATAAAATATAAGAACAAATTTCGTAAGTCAAAGTTGGAATGATGTACATGTGGAGTAGATGTAGCCTCGTCTGTAGTGTGAGTTCCGGACATTTAAACATAACGAAATGTACAAAGACTTTTCGTAGTCCTCTGTTGGCCACATCTTGGATGTGAGATGAAAACGTGAGTTCTCGATCTAGGGTGACCCCTAGATATTTGACTTTGTCTTCATGCAGCACAGCTTGCCCGTGATATGAAACTTGTTAGAGTTTATATTTTCTTCTTTTTGTGTAGATGACACATACACTTTTCGCGGCGTTCACCATCAGACGCCATTTCCCAGATCACGCTTCGAACTCCTCAAGCTGTTGTTGGAGATAGCGGTAGCATAAGGCTATTCGACGACTGGTTGCAAAGAATGCGGTATCGTCAGCGTACGTGGTTGATTTATTTTATTTTACTTCGCGTTTTGTGCCTCTTGGCTAATTTGCGAAGATGGGAATGAGTGATGAAATTGATGAACGGACATTCACAAACAACCAAGCCCAAGTCGGATTCCAACCCGAAACCCTTGGCATCGCAGCGCAATGAGCTAACCACTCCGCCACAGGGTCCGGCGTACGTCTCTCTGAATTTGGGACATCTGCCGTTTAAAGCGTGTAGAAACGTAACCATCCTGATAATAAACATTTTGGGTAATAAAACTTTTCCTGCTCCCACAAAAATAGTTCAATAGTTCAATGAACTAACCTATCTCTAACTACGCACTGATAATGGTCAGGCTGGAAAGTTCATACGAACTAACCGATCTCTGATTATTTAATGATAATGCTAAAAGGCATCTAAAATGTAACGATCCGAACTCTGCCGGCTGCCTATATACGGCAAACTGAATGTTTGTCCTGCGGGAGCCTGGCTTCCCGCCTTAATATCTCCCGTTGTAATCACCATACACTAATTTCCTTTGGATTATTTGCATAACAAACTTAATTCACATTATCTTCTCGGCGAGCCGCCATCTGCCGCCTCTCGCCACAACCATCGGCTAGGACTACCAGTCTTCCCGGGATCGGGTCCGTCGATCTCCGTGCTGACATCTACCTCCTCAATCCACAAGTACGTGGACTTTCTTCATGATGAGGTTGTTAGGATATTGGGTATTTATATTGAGAGGAATATACTTCAGGAAAGGGTAGGTTTTTTTTTCCCTAACTCAGAACGTTGTTCATCCCTTCATTTAGTTAGGAAAACCTCTGTTACGTGGACAGGTAACACCAGGGACGGCATGTTCAATAACCACAACTGCCACGTCTGGTATATGGACAATCCGCATGCAATCATTGTGCGCCATCATCAACATAGGTTCGCAGTGAATGTGTAGTGTAGCGTAGTAGATGACCACTTGATAAGCCCGTACATTGTGACCTCTACTTTGTGTGGTGGGAATTATCGGGTGTTTCTCTATGACATATCCCACAGCACAACATGGTTTCAGATATGTTACGGATAAGTAACTCGTGAAACATTGTAACGTTGCAGCAACATTGCGAAACATTACTGTGATGTTTCAGGTATGTTTCAGCAATGTAAAAATGTCCGCGAATCTAACATAACATTCGTAATGTTACAGAAACATGTCAGTGCAACATTACAGAAACGTGTCAATGTAACATTGCAGAAACATGTCAGGGGAACATTACAGATACATTTCCGTAAGGTTTTGTGATAAATAAGTTACATTACAGTGATATTATTTCACATTATTCCCATACAGCACAACATGGTTTCAGATATATTAGGGATACGTAACTCGTGAAACATTGTAACATTGCGAAACATTAGCGATATTTCAGTTATGTTTCACCAATATAAAAATGTCCGCGAATATAGCATAACATTCGCAATTTTACAGAAACATGTCAGTGTAACATTACAGTTACATTTCCGTAAGGTTTTGTGATATTTCAGAAACATTACAGTGATATCAATTTACATTACCGTTATATTGAATGGAATCAGTATTGTATTCACCAGTGCCACATTTAAACCTAATTAGGAATGATATTTAATTATATTTATTTTACTTCTCCTCAAATGACCACGTATCTCAATTGCTACAATTATTCTCGAGGGGGAAAAATGCATAAAAGTACGAAATACACATTCATTCACACCAGACAACAGTTACAACTAAAAAAAGAAAAATACTCGTATTCGCCACCAAATCCTAATCTACCTTAAAATGTGTGTAAAGTTTTACATGCAATAATAAGTTCTCCGTGGTTTTTTGCACCCTGTCACAAAGACGGTGGGATTTGAGTGATGTGATCAGCATAATGCTCCCGTCCCTTTTACTAATAGATGAGAGGCTGGAAGCATTTTAGTGTTGTATGAAATTGATTCATGATTCTATGAGTCACCGTCATCTGACAATTCTACTCTAATGTCATATCTGTATGAATGAAAACATTTTTTTCTGGACAGAATACATGTTCCACATGTATGGTTTTCAACCTATATGGTGTTCGAACTTTCAGAATTACACAGCAATATTCCAAATTAATTTCAAACATCACAAATTGAGCACATGTCTTCAAATATAACTTTCCAATACTAAAATTTACTATGTCACATTCTCACCTTCTATCTCAAATAAAAATTCAAAATGAAGGTAATAATTAAATAGCAAACTTGAGTGTTTGCAATTTAACAAAACCTTATACATAGCTACTGGAAATTTTTTTACATTTTAGATACTAATAATATTAATTTTGAAATATAATGTATTATTCTGTAAACACGTTACTTCAAACTTTTTGGAGATCAATCAGACGGCCTTATAAGTAACCTAAATTGTAATTATTTTGCTAAGAATATCGTCGTACTCATAATTGGAGAAATGTAGATACACATTGACCACAAAATAAATTCAGTAACTGAACCAGTAACCAGAACTGGGAAATAAATATCAATTCACAAGTGCAAAGCGGAGACAAGCTAAACTTTAGCAATTTTTAGGCAGTGACAATACGAAAAATATAATTGAATAATAACTAAAAATTTATAAATCAATGAAAAGTTTTGACATTCTCTATAATATTAAATGTGCAGTGTGTATCAGAGGTTGTGGTTAGTAGTTAGAAAAAGATTGATTGATTGAGTTGATGTTTTAAGTCCACTTTATGCACAGTAGGGCTAATCGGGACTGGACCTACAGTTTAAAGTGGGCTCCGAACCACTGTGTGCCTCCACCGGGTATCGAACCCGAGACCCCTTGATTACAAGGCGACGACGCTACCACTGCGCCATCGGAGAGACCCAGTAGTTAGAAAAAATAATTCTCTTAATGTTACTTGTGAGCAATTTCCATTGAAGATATAATTATATGTTCTCATTTCTATTATTTTATAATCATTTATATTTTACCCATCTTTGACTTTCAACGTTGTTATGGTGGTTAGGATGGGTTGGTCAGTTTCAGAATACACTGAGAAATTGAATTAAGCTTCTTGAAATCAAGGGATTTCTGGTTCGAAACTCTGGTAGAGGCACGTTGCAGTGCTACGATACGGATACTATTTTGAATTGTAGGTCCAGTCCCGATTAGCCTATTTGTGCATAAAGTGGACATAAAACATCAATTCAAAGAACCGAATAAACATAAATACGCATACTTTCATACATTTTTTTTACACCAGCGAGTGATCAGACACTATCCATGTCACCATTGATCTCTAAAATTTGGACATGCATCACTTCAAAGAAAAATTATTATAAAAATAATATTTCTTCATAAAATATATTCTTTATTTGTCTAAATTTGTCAAAATACAATTGCTTCTGTTCTGTTAAGAAGTATTTCATTTCAAGTTCTCCGCTATAACCTCTTGTTGGAGTGCAGTAACATTCATTTTTTCCTGAAAGGAAATATTGTCATATATAATATCAATTCGGGTCAGAATTTTCATTTCAAAAAACAATATTTTGCACAAGTAAAATTAACTTATTAGCCTTGAAGAAAATTGCAAGGCAACATCAAGAATTTACATTCTTCATGTCAGCACCATTCAGTTTTTTTAATAAAATTAACCTTGGAGAATGCCGTAACACCGATTGAATTTTGGCGAAAAAAATTACTTCATATTATTTGCTCAGAACTAGCGAAAATATATTTAGTGAATGCTCTATATGTTATGTAACATCCAAATCGTTAATATTAGTGAAAATCAGTGTTCCCATGTACTTTTTTAGAAAAACCCTCGACATTCCGCAGAAAAAAATCATGTATCATCTTTCTTTTAACATGCCAAGTCAAATACAACATTTGCAACTTGTGCAATAGTGCAGTATCATAATTAGATTTTAACCATTTATTTTATTTTTGTCAATAATCCATAATTCTACCTACCTAATTACAAAGAAATGATGATTGAATGGATTTTTAGCATAAAAACAACTAAATATTACCAATTTTTTACCTCTTGAAACTTAATAATAACAATTGAACCACAAAAGACCTAAATCTAGTATATTAAACTTGTATTGTTTCATAGTTTAGAATTATTGTAACTTGAAATCCAAATTTTGTCCAAAAATGATCATTCTTGCGAAATAAACTAATTTTAAATCAGTCATAAAATACTTAATTACTGCTATATCTGCATAAAATCTAACTGTTGGGGTCATAATCATCTTAGCATTGAAGAATATTGCAAAGCAACATCAAGAATTTACATTCTTCATGTCAGCACCATTCAGGTTTTTTATAAAGGTAAACTCGGAGAATGCCGTAAAACCAATTCAATATTGGCAAAAAAATTGCTTTTACTTCATATTATTTGCTCAGAACTAGCATAAAGATCTTTAGTGAATGCTCAATATGTTATGTAACATCCAAATCGTTAATATTTGTGAAACTCAGTGTTTCTAGAAAATTCCTCGGCATTCCGGAGAAAAAAAAAATAATGTTTCATCTTTCTTTTAGCATGTCAAGTTAAATACAACATCTGCAATTTGTGCAATCGTGCAGCATCATAATTACATTTTAACCTTTTATTTTATTCTTGTCAATAATCTATAATTCTACCTACCAAATTACGAAAAGAAATTATTAATATAGTATATGGAGGGCATCACAAGCCTCATGATAAACAAAACTATACAAGACTACATGAGAGAGAGATGATTAACATAAGTGACTAACCTAACAAGTGATTAAGAAAGAAATATAGTTAGGAATTAAGTTTTGTCACACAAAAAATTACTCCTGTGGTGATTGATGTCTGGAAATATTGGAAAAGATGGCATTTCACATTATCTACCTAACCTGATAATCAGCATGAAAAAATGAAAGTATTTACCCATGTGGTGATTGATGACTAAAAATATAGGAAAGCTAGCTTTGCACATTATCTACCTAATATGATAAGCAGCATGAAAAAATGAAAGTATACAACAAAATCTCTTCTGATTTTGCATGCATTTCATAAAAATAATTTCTCACATTATAGTGGATAATGAGACAGGTCACAATACTTATAAAAACACTAGCTTGATAGCATGGCATAGCCCCGTGACAGGTTAAGTTTGCAGCAACTTTTCGTATATATAGACCCAAACGTGCGCGCAGAATATAGTTCCGCTGCAATACTGCCGATTTTCTCAATGTCTGTGATATGAACATCTCGACGGTTGAGGCAAGACTGGCACAGGAGATGCTGAGCGTCGTTTCTGCGTGGATTAATACAGAAAACCTGCTGCAAACTTAACCTGTCGCGGGGCTTAGTCATTTTTTAAATAATATGCACAGTCTAGTCATGGCACTGTGACACTACTGGTAGTCATGGCATACTGTCACTTTCAGAGGGCTGTGTTATTCTTAAAGCCAGTATCATGTTTGTTTTGTTTATAATTGCACTTCATTGTAAACAGAATTTTGATTATGACTGCTATGTCCATTTGAGCTATTATTAAAGGTTCTTTCATATGCTAATTTTATTCTTGATAGCTTGTGCAACCAATCGAGAGCTGATCTAACAAGTATGACCGTGGCTGTGGTGCTGCCGTAGACTTACATTTCGTAACGATGTCACAAAACAAATTAGTTGATTCGTAATTTGTATTAGATAGAGGCTCTGAACGTAACAACTTGCATGGTATTCTACGCCTCTTCACTACGCACAGGGAAGTGAGAAACAACATTTTCTTTAAAAAATAAGAGGGCAAATTTTGTGCAAAATTTAGGTGGGGGTCATATACCGTAAACGAAAACTATATAGCAATTTTTAACAGTAAAAACATGCAGGGAATTACTTTGCGTCTCGACTATTCACTTTTTAACTACACACAACGCAGGCAACTTATCTCTCGCGATTATAGTTTCATGAGGTGGAGAAATTCAGTGCTTCTCTGCGTCCACGTATTTTAATTAAACAAACAAAGCAAAATACTTCTTTAAACACTGGCTTGAACTGCCTTGTTTCCACTAACATTTTCACATACGTTACACAACACAGATTAAATATATAGCGTCCATAAGTATATCACAATTAAACACACTTTGGCATTAATAATATTCAACTTACAACTCAATAAACAACATTATTCTTCATAAGATGTGCACGACTCCCAGTCAGCGTTGAAGGTAAACACAACATGGCCGCCACAGAAAATGTCCCGGATGGCCGCCACACATGCATGATGAATGAATCCAACGTTGCGGAAATGTCTCTGAAACATATCTCAGAGATGTAAGAAAAATGAGACGTTCCAGAAACTGGACAATGAAACTATAACATTGCAATGTTTCAGAAACAAAACTGGGACTTCATGTGATGCTTTCTGTAACGTCAACGCGAAACCAGAATGTTAGAAACGTAAATGAAAGATTGTAATATTTCTGAAATTGTCTGAAACTTGGTGTGCTTAATGGGATTACCTGAACTTTTGGAAAACGTGCCACTGGGAGGTAGACAACGGATCTGGTTTCAACACGGTGGCACCCCCGCGCATATCGATAGGGGAGCCAAGGCCTTACTCAACGATATTCTCGGCGATCTTTGGATTGGCAGAGGTGGACCTACATTGATATATTTCTTCCTTCTTGAATCATTATGCTTTAAACGCACAGTGTGGCCGCGGTGGCTCAGCTCAGTCGGTAACGCATCTGACTACCATGCTCAAGGTCCCGAGTTCGATCCCCGGCCGGTTCAAACTTTTCTAACGGTGAAAGCGGCCCCGGCGCCCACCCAGCGTCGAATAACATGGGTACCTGGGGAAACCCTGGGGGTTAAAGGCGGTTAGGGGCGTGATGCTGATCACATCACCCCCACTCACGACCGGATCAAGAAAGTGTGGGGCGTTACCCCCACACCCCCTATACGCCTTCATGGCGTGGTGCTATGCACAGGGGAACACTTTACCTTTTACCTTTTTAAACGCACAGTGTGATGTACATGGTGTGAGGCGATTTTCGCACGACTGTCACTCGAAATCAATACCGATTTCGACATTTTCTCACATGGCATTTCTTCTTTGTTTTTACTTGTCGAATCACCTCCCAAGCGTTGTGACAGGTATTCTGTAACACCCTGTATTTTTGCGTAAATAGTCATATATCTTCATAACATTATCCCTCCAATCTTACTCATGACCCACTTAAACAGGACCTGTTTTGACACTAAAACAGGTCTGACCTCTAAAATACTTATTGCTAACCTTAGTATATAATAACAAAATCAACCTTAATAGGTAACTACACATCATCATAACTATAATATATAATCCTATATATATAAAAATAATATAAACATATCATAAGCATTAACATTATACATCATATGTCGTATTTATTTTCATACACCCCCAATAATATTACTCCTTACATTTAATAATAGAAAAAAAATCATCGGTGACAGGTGCCACCTACTGTGGGTGCCAGAGCTAATCATTAATGTTAATCATACATATATGACATAATTACATTATTTTTCTTTGTCTTTCTTTGTTTTTATGCTGCTCATAATGTCATGAAGAGATGGTAAAAAAACTGGTTACTAAGAAATATACGTCTTTCCTGCACGGTGTCAAGCAATTTTCTGACGCAGGGGTTTTGTGCAATCAATAGTTAACAGGGTGAATACTCCTTTACTGAGAAGGTCAACTAACTATGTGGTAGGTGCCAGTAAGTGTGGAAAATAACTTGCAGTGAATATCAGATTCTAATCAATACTTGTCACACGAAACAGTGCATTGTGTGACATGCAAAGACATCGAAGAAACTCGGAACATGGTAGTGTGTGACATGCAAACAAGTTTAAATCGGAACAAGGGGAATATGTAAACATGAAAAGATTATTATCTCCTCTTGCATGCTATGAAGAGAAGCATTATGCGTTAGATTCCCGTATCTTCTATTTTGATCTTTTAAATTATTAAAAAGCTTATATCTCGAGAACCAAGCAACGTAGAAAGGTGGTTTTTTTGCATTGGTTTTGTTTTGATGTTCTCTATAATTTGATACAAAACTCGATAAATAACCAAAAAGAGATAATGCCCATGAATGTATTCCGGTTTAAGAAACATATTCAACAAATAAGGATAATTCCAGGAAACATTGGTATCGTTAGGGATATTCATCGTAAACTAAGAGGTCTGGTTGTTTTTTCCCTCTGTCTCCCTTGAAAAGGGTTAGGGGGAAGTTGTACACACAGGTCGAAATTTGTGTAGGATTAAACACAGTAATATGATTCCCAACACAATATACGATGTGGAAGCAGGTGATTTTCTGTATGCTGAAATAATTGGGGAGTATGATAAATTAATTACTCTCTTCATCGAAATAAGAATAATTTATCCTGTCATGAATATATAAAAATACCAACAAAAAATATATATAAAATAATGGATATATTTGGAAACAGAAGGCGACAAGAGATACCATATAAATCCGGCGACATTGTCAGATTAGACGAGCGTCTTAAGAAACTAAAAGCTGATTTATTAATTTTACAAAATTCACTAAATTTAAATATACAAGCTGAGATTACAAATCTCCAAACTGAATTAATTAATCCCACAGTGAAAATTGATGGCGAACTGAAATTCCAACTCCAAAAAATATACCAACTTAGCCTCTATAAACAATGTTCAAAATTTGGAACAGAACATAGACAAGTTGAAAAATGAACTTAATAAATTCCCACAAATCCAACAAAGCACTTCAGAGCAAATAAAACAAGAATTAAACAATCAAGCAAATACTATTCGTACCGTACTGCTTTCTATTATTCAAAATATCAAAACGCAAGAGCAGTACGAATAGGTTAATGCTAATAAGTAGTATAACATACGATATTACTGGGACAACAAAAGTACGAACCTCAATCAGATTAGTTTGGCTACACTTAAAACTATGTCAAGATGCCCATATGAGCCTATTGCTTACAGTGTGCTACTCTGTCTAATCCAAGACTTTAGTAAAAAGCTCTCGGGGATTGCCTGTAAAAAGTACGACCACTTTCAGATTGATTTGGCTACACGTACAAAAAGCTGCTTCTGTCAGATTGTTGTCCATAGGTTCGTAAAAAATATGCCCCTCTTGGCATTGTTTTGGCTACACTTAAAACTAGGCCAAGATGCTCATATGAGTTTATTGCCTTTAGCGTAATACTCTGTCAAGTGTGCTTAAATACTTGACAGTCAGTTCAGAGTATTAATATGTTAACCCGAATATTTTAATTCGGCACCAGGCCCAACTTGTTTATCTAGTACTAAGACAATGCATTATGCAGAGGCTTTCTAGAATTGCTCTGTGATTCTTTCGTTTCTTATATCATAAACATATGATTTCTGACCTATAAGAATAACACTGCATATGGTGTCGGCAGGTGGTGTATCATGGAAATCACAGATTATTTTAATGTTTGTCCTGTCATTAACTACAACCTGCTTGCGTTTTCAGGTGTTGATTACAAACAATGGTCTTTGTGCTTTGAATTCATCGGGTGAGTAATACATGTCGGTATTACCAGTAGTGACTCTTTTGTATGCTGTGTAGGCCTCGTATAATTTAAGAAAATGTATTTGTAATCTGAGAAGAATCCAGGTAACAGGTGCATCGGAAACAGTACAGTGGCTCTTGGTTATTATTTTATCGCCAGCCTCAAATTCTCCGATTTTGTAGTACGAGGCTTTGGTCTTGGATAAATTCAATGTGGCCAAAGCTGTAGAAGTAACACCAGGATAGTCTACTCTGTTTACAACACCATGCTTTCGGATCTCGATTTGAGAAAACAGATGCGGTACAAAATTGTCTATTAGTCTTATATTTGAGTTAGCAGAATAATCTGTGCCGTCGATCTTGACAACATTAAACTTGATATATAAGTCTGCTCTGTGGGGGTGTATAAAGCCATCCCCTACGTCAAGATCAACCTCAATCTCTGTGTTGGTCTGATTCAAATTGGCACAGGTCCTACGGTTCGGAGGGAACGACTGAAGTTCGTAGCTTTCGATATGCTCCATTTTTTAGTATGTATTTTATTTATATATTAATCTCTATGATGGCGGTTGTTGTGGCTCCAGCAAAATCAACTAATTTTTCTTTTTCGTTAGTGACCACCAACTCAATGTGGTCGATTCTATTATGGCACACAGGAAAATATAATGTTGGCGATGGAGTTTACATGATTGGCTCCATGAATTCAGAGTTAGGTTTGAATGTTGCGATGATGCCAGTTTGTTTCTGAGTGCCTATGCCCTCTGATTTGGTGATCATACCCTCGGCCACATTACAATGAATATTCAGAGTCTGTATGGCCAAGAATTTAGGTATATTAACAGCAGTGTGTTTGATGGCTGGTTCAAGTTTTGTGTTGTTCTGGAAGCCTAATAGCTCGGCTATAGTACCCAGATCCACTGTCTCTGTAGCAGACACAATCTCTACTCTGTGAGTGACAGAATTTTGAGTTAAGACAACACCACTAGGTAACTGAGCATTTAAAGTAGATATATTATACTGCCCTGGAGTGATGACAATTTTTTGATCATCAACTGTGATTGTGTTGTTATGGTGTGTAATATTAGGGATTAAGTACATGCCGTAGAATGCGCAATTGATTTGGGATACATAATATCATCATGTAGTTTCAGTTTTAAGATTGAATTTTGGCTGGTCAGATGGTATTTGCCCATGATGTTTTAGATACCACAGGGATTTTTGAAAATCTTCAAATGATGGTTTATTTATTTGGGACAGATATCTAAGAACAAATAAACACAGATGTCCACAATTAATATCTTCACAATTTTGAATACGATCGTCATTGTAATACAGATTATGAGATGTTAGATATTTTACTACATTATTAGGTGTAATCCCCCCAAACGAATCGAACACAAACGCCTCGTTGTTTGAATATTTAAGATAGCAGATCCAGTGTGTGCCCTGATTTTTGTAGCTATCCAAATTAACTATGCCACACTCTTTTTTGAGCGGTTGTTCTGGTAAAGAATCAGACATGTACACACCTCTAAAATTTTTGATGCACAGTGGTTCGATTAAAGCTTCAATATCTTGGTTGGTAAGCGGCGCTTGTTTATGACTTTTTTAAGACCTTTGCCTTGTTATTCTATGGCCAGCATATGGCGTCTTTGTTCAGCTAATTCGGCCTTATTCTTCTTGGCATCTATTACTGTTTTTGCTATGGCAGTCGATCCCCCTGCTAAGCTACCATCTGCACCGAGTGCTGCTAAGATAGCCGGGATACTAAATATAAAGCCACCTACATGTGATTTTCTTCTGGATTGCTGTAATTTTTTAATGGGGGGATGATTACCTGTCCAAACGTTTCAAAGGTTGGAAATCTGAGAACAGGGGATTATATGAACAGGACAAACATCAAGACCAACCAATTATCGATGCTATCAGTGGTCTCGGTAAAGAGATTAAGGGTGTCAAGAACAAAATAAAAATCTCAAAAATGAATTGGTACCTTTTACTGCTAAAAATTATGCAGATTTTCCACCTACCCCTTTATCTAGTATCCATACTTCTCTGACTCTCCAATAGTCACCTACTAAGGCTATAAGTGAAACAGAGAAAATCGAATTGGGTCCCTTGGCAAGAGATTACCTAAGTACAGGCAAATTTGAAAAAGATGAAGTGTTTGGCTTTTATCCGACCATGGAAACAAAGGAGGGTGTGGTTTGGAAAATTGGGAAAACTAGAGTAAGATACGAAGGGGATAATATAAAAATCAATTTAGGTGGGAAAAATAGCTGGTCTAGATATCCTGGTACTCCTGGATTATGGGAGCTCATCATCCAGAAACAACCAAAAAATTTTACAGAAGAAGATTATCAGAGTTACTTAGATATATTGATACTATCTGATGCGTTATATCAAAATAACGATGCCAGTCAGAATAGAGTTAAATCGAGCAGTTGGGACAAAAATAAGAATCTTATTAATCCTATCTGGAACAACTGAAAACTGGTAGTGGTATCCAACAATACAATACCTTACCTGAAAAAGTTGTGTGGGTAGATGAAAACTCATAGATAGATTGCTGGTTATAGCAGGGGGGAAATGCTGGGTATTGTAGACATGGTTAGCAATAAACTAGCTCATTTTATTGTAAAATATCCCAAATGTATAGGATACTTATTTAAAATTATTAATACTCTTCCCCCTAAATTCTGGAATGTTGCAGAGGGTCGAGGTTTGGTATATGATATTATTAATAAGCTCTCATTCTAGTTACTTGTACCTCTCGATGCAGCTTGTAAAGAACATGACATTGCATACAACACACACACACATGTATGCTCGTCATGTCTCTGATCAAAAATTGGAAGAGACTGCATTTGGAAGATACACCAGCAGAGATGTATCATTAGGTGAACGAATAACAGCATTAGGTACAACCATTGCTACGAATACAATGCAAAAATTAGGGTGGGGTCTGTAATAAATATATACATATAAATACCCTGAAAAATAATAATAATAAAACATGAAACCTAAAGGAATTGTATACCAAATTCCATATCATGATCTTAAAAATTTAGAAATTAATCCAATCTTAACTAAAAAACAACAGGAAATGAAGAGGCAATGTATAGCCAAAGGAAATGGAATGAAATAATTACTTAGGACACCACAACTAAAACGTTTGTAAAATACAAGAACAAAACACATAGTGGTGGATTCATATTCAGCATTCCACCCATCCTGGCAGCATTGGGGGCAGTGGGGAGCTTAGCTGGAGGCAGTGCGGCTATTTCCAAAACTGTAATTGATTCAAAAAAAATAAGGCAGAACTAGAAGAGCAGAAGCGTCATAATCTTGCCATGGAGAAGAAAATAGGTAGTGGTGTGAAGACAAGAGCACTCAGAAAATTAAAAAAGAAGAAAAACCGCTCGCGAACCAAGACATTGAATCTTTAGTTAGAATATTTAAAATTCGACATTTTAGGGGGGCTTTCATGTCTGATTCCCTTCCTAAAGATAGTCCCCCTTTCTCACGAGAATGTGGTGTGGTGAATTTGGACATGTCGCAAAATATTGGTACCCCCAGGATATGCTATTATAAACAAAATAACAATGCTTTTTATTTTCGATTCTTTTGGGGGGTACGGCCTACAGAATTAATTCATTATTTAAAACATGTTAAGATTTATTACAACGTCGAACGTATTCCAGATTTCGATCAAATTATATGTAGTCATGTTTGCATTACGATGCTCAGAATATTAAATAAAATACGTAACATCAAATTAGAAGATTTTCAAAAGCAGTGTGGGATATTAAATATGGGAATTTTTCGTCTCTCCAGCGAGATTTCGGTCATGAAACTACATCTCCATGATGATATTATCTATGCAAAATAAATAGCTCTGAGAGCCTACTACAGCATGTATCTTTTTCCAAATGTAACTACCTGCAACAGTTCTATATTTGTAGGTGATGAAAAAATTATTACTCCTCCTGGACAATATAACTTATCAACTTTGCAATCTGAACTTCCTAACACTGTATTGCTATCTCAAAACTCTGTAACACAGAGAGTAGAGATCGTATACACCAAAGAAACAGTAGACCTATCTACCATGGATGAACTTCTAGGTTTCCCGAACAATAGCAAATTAGAAGCAGGTATTAGGCACATAGGTAAATTTATACCAAAATTCTTAGCTATAGATTCATTGAATATTCACTGCAACATTGTAAAAGGTGAAGAAAATTCAGTTGGTAGAAAAAGGAGACAGGTATCATTGCTACATTTAAGCCAAAATCAGAATTTATGGAACCTATCATCTATTCGCCAATCCGACCAGTCTATTTCCCCGTTTCTCTTGATAAAGTTAATTACATAGAGATAACAATTACAAATGAGAAAAATGAGATCATCGATTTTGCCGGTGCTAATACCACTGCAATAATAGAAATTAATATTTAAAATATATAAATAAATACCAAATGGAAAATATCGAGATTTATGACTTGCAGTCATTTCCTCCAAACAGGAGGACATTTGCTAGCTTCAATGAACCGAATAAGGACATTCAATTTGACATAACTCTAGGCGATTGTTTTATTCATGCACATAGATCAGAACTGTATATAAAATTTGATATTGTTAAGAAAAATAATGGTGAAGAATATCCCCTCTCCGGGGCTAATATAAAACGTATAGATAATTTTGTTCCATTCTTATTCTCACAGATTGAAATCAGAAAGCATGGTACAGTCATAGACAGAATTGATTATCCTGAAGTTACATCCACTACAGTTGGAACATTGAAACTACCCAAATCAGAGTGTGTATATTATAAGGTTGGTGGGTTCGAGCTGGAACAAAAATTCAAGCAAAAAGTCACATTGTACTGTTCCCCATGAGATTGCTATTTGGCTTTTTCTCTGATTATAAAGAAATTATGTGGAAATGTGGTTTAAGTATCATATTTCGCAGATCACCCAATGATCATAATTCGATAATGAGATACAAAACATTGAATCCAGATGGAACAGCCAATAATGCTAGTTTACCCGGAGCTGCAAAATGAGTTATTCAGTCTATGGAGTTACGTATGCCTATAGCTGTTTATGAATCGAATTATGCTCTCAAATGAAAAGCCAACATTTTGAAAAATCCACAAATTCCGATACAATTTCATATCAGGTCAGTGGAGGGTAAATTCTTTGAATTCGATATTGCTAATCAGTTCCAATCTCTACAATATGATATGCGAGAGTTTGTAGCTGTATTGTTTCAGACAGGGAGAGATGACAACAGGAAAAAATAGCAGCCAGTTTCATGATCGTAAAATTAAAAATGTATATCTGAAGAATGGTCAAAATGAGGTATTCCCACGTGAAAATTACAATTTAAACATTGCAGATCAAAATTATTTAAAGTTATATGAAGCCTATAGTGCTTTTAAGAGGGTAACTGAAGGAAATATCAATATGTATTACAATCCAGTCGAGTTTATAATTCACAGACCAATGTTTTTTTTAATAAATGCATCAAAAATAAAATTGGTAGTTATTAATGATCGAACAAAAATTTTAATTCATATGTGAGTTTCATGAAACTTTACCTGAAAATACGATATGCATTGCAATTTTAATTGTAGAGAAATGATATATTTATGATGTAAAAATGAGAGGCCATAAAGTTACTGTTATTGAGTTCCTTAGATATAATTTGTAAAACTGCTGAAATTGATGTTTACAAGTTTGTTTATGTGGTCAAAGCATGTAATCCTATAATTGAACTGTATAGAATGATGTAAAGGAACTTGTTATTTTAAATATATTTTGAAAAGTTTGATAACACCAGACAATGAATAAACTTCAGGTGAAAATAATTTAAGATCTTATTTATAATAGACGTCGTCGAGGCGCAAGGGGTACTCTCTGGAACGTTCCCTTCTTGATCACATCAGCCTCCATTCCACGCGGAGTGTTTCCTTCAAGGAATCTAGGGTGGGGATAACAGGGGACAGTAATGTTGATCGAGTTATCTTCTGCTCTTCCTAACTAAATGTAGCATGTTCTTGTGTATATGCTTTTGACTGCACAAATCACTTGTTAAAAAAATTACCAATATCGAATCAGGTGTGTTGTTTCTTAAAAATTCCTACATAGAAAAAATATCTACACATAATGAAAAAAATATTATGTACCAATTAAATGACATGATAAATTTTATGACATACTTCTATAGATTAAAAATAACACTGGTAAACACACATTTTCTGGCATAATGTTTTCCAATGGTTTTAAGGTAACTTTGGGGTGCTGATTTCAAATCTGATCTCAGATTTGCTCTATCACATCTCATTTGTATGCTATTGGCAAATCCCATTTTCATTGATTTTACCCGGAATTGACCGGTGGTCACTATCACATCAGGTTTCAGAGATATCAAATATTGCATTTTCAATAAAAACAGCACATTTATGATCATTTACGAAGAGCTAAACAGACATACAAATGAGAATAAGATAAAATACAATATACAATAATAACGAAATAAACATTTAATGCTCTTCGCTCAAATGACCCAAGTTCTCTGGAAAGTCGGCCAAGTGAGTATGTAAGTAGTGAACCTTGATACTCATCCTACATCCAAGTGCTTGGAAACTCAAGAACATCTCCTCCAAAATCTCTTCATAGTTGTCCGCTTTCCTGTTTTCAACGAAATTCCGCACCACATCAGAGAATGCATTCCAACCCCTAGCCTCTGCCGCAGTCATTGTTGTAACAAAGTGTGGATCCCTGATGAGTGTTCTTAACTGAGGGCCATCAAATATTCCTGCCTTTTTCTTCACGGCACTTGAAAAGGTTGAACAAATATAGCTGAAGCACTCTACAGTGTGATCAAGATCTTTGACGAATTGCTTCATTATTCCAAGTTTTATGTGCAGTGGGGGAAATATAATTTTATTCCTATCAACCAAAGGCTCATTCTTGATGTTCTTGTCACCAGGCGTCAAACTGATTCTTGGTGGCCAGGTCCTTTTAACCCAGTGTTCTAATGTAGCCCTACTGTCCCAGTAGCAGAGGAAACAAGGGTATTTGGTGTGACCTCCTTGCTGCATCAGCAGAAAATTAACCATTTTTAAATCAACACAAATTACCCATCCATGAACATGATATTCCAATCTATCCAGAATTGTTTTGATGTGTGCATACTCTTTTTTCTTTCGTACAGAGTGTCCTATTGGGATTGAACCACATATATTTCTGTTGTGCAGTAACACACATTTCAAACTCCTTTTACTACTGTCAATAAAAGTCTCCATTCACTTGAATCATTATAGGCAGTCCCATATTCTGAAGAAGCCCTTCAACATCATTACAATAAACAAGTTGACCGTCTGAATGGAAGTACTTTCGCAGTGCTGCTTCTCTGTTTCAATAAAAGGAGACAATAGTGCCAGGTCTGAGAAGTTCTTTTTCTTTCAGCCTGGAAGCCAACACTTCAGCAGACTGCTTTGGCAAATACAAATCTCTTAGCAGATCATTTAATTCAGGCTGACTAAACAGAGAAATTTTATCAGAATCTGCAACAGATGGCGTACATTCAGTCAGAGCATCATCCTCATCGTCTGTAGAAGCAGGTGAAGTGAGGGTTTCAAAATCAATCTCTGGTACCTCAGTAAATACAGGCACAGGTATTTCCTCACAGTGTTCAACTGGTCGTCTGGCAGATGGGATATCTGGGTATTGTAAGTAGTGTTTGTTCGTCTTATTGAAACCTTTTACATTGACAAGGCAGAAGTAACAGTCATCCAAATGGTTTGTTGGTTCATTCCAAACCATTGGCACACCAAACTTCAGCTTAGCATTCTTTTCTTTAGACCATCATCGCAAAGTTTCAACACAGGTCTTACACACTTTTTGGGGAGCCCAATATTTGTCTTGGTCTCCCAGTCGTACATTAATGTAGGCAAGATACACCTTCTTGACAAAGGTATTGATGTTGTGCCTTTGATCCCTCAAAGTGAAGCTGCCACAGATGTAGCAGAAGATATCTGCATCATTACGGCAAGTCATTCTTCCGAATGTTGTAGCCATTGTTAGATCACGACATGCAGATGAAAAATATGACATGTTGATGTCTACTTAAAATCATATTATAAACACACTATCCTACAAATACAACGCCATCTTTGATCACTAAAGCACTCACTGACTCGCAACAACTTGTAATCATAAGTGACCACCGGTCAATTCCGGGTAAAATCAATGAAAATGGGATTTGCCAATAGCATACAAATGATATGTGATAGAGCAAATCTGAGATCAGATTTAGAATCAGCACACTGACATTAGTCTAAAACAGTTGGAAAAGTCCATGCCAGAAAAGTTATTATTTTTTTGTTGACCAGTGTAATTCAAGAGCACTCTAAAAATACATGTAATGTTTATGAAAACTCACCATTAACAACAACCTTTCCTGCACTGAGGCTTTCTTGAGTTCCACCTGTCAGTTTGTGAAGTGTACGACATTTATAGCTTCTATAACTATCTCCTCTGGTCACATTGAGCACATGCAAGTCGCCCGAGGGAAGCATCAGATGCTTCGTATCTGAAACAATTGTACCAATCAAGACAGCAGTAAATTAAACACACAAGGTAATATACTATTAAAAGCTAGACCAATATTGTTCGACATTTGACAATTTGAGTAAAAATATGAAAGGTCGTATATTACAAATATACTACTCCAGCTAGATAAGAAAGATCAGATAAAAAATGGTTTAATTTAATTACATTTAAATTAAAATAATTCAATTTAACTCAACAATTCATCCGACAAGAAATGTATTTATTTATTTATATATTAGTACCTTAAACAGAGGTATATCCTTTAATGGCATAATAATAATAATAATAATAATATAAATGAATAGTAATTACAAAATTATATACAATAAAAAATTAAAATACGACCGGAATTACAATAGCTGCCATATGTAATCCAGTTAACAATTATATTCACTACATAAGTATAAACAAACGAAACACTGTATAATTAGGATAAAAAAAATTAAATATCATATAATCTTAAGTATATATACAGTTTTTATGTATTTTACTATTACATGTTCGTACTTTAAGAATTGACTAATATTTTTTGTCTAAAAATGACATTGAAAAATTTATAAAATGGTTAATTATCATAATCATATAACAAATTCTATTAATCGTGCAGCTCCTACTTGTTGGGTTTTGGGATGAAAATATTTATACAACGTAAATTATTCTTCCTTATATCATAATGAAGTTGTCCAAGAAATAAACTATTATCTAATATGCCGTTTACTGCTTTGTGCAGAAACAATTTATCTAGCAATTTTCGCCTTTTACTAAGAATTGGTGTTTTGTATTTCCTAATGGACAAGATTAACTTATCAGAGATCTAATATCCGTAATGGTCCACATTGTGTCCAAGCGCCACGACCTTGCTGTATGTGACTTTACATTTTTCGACATATAATTTTAGGGCCGCAGTCTATATACACAGGAACATCTGTTCTAGGTTCGTCAGCATTTCCTTGAAATCGCTCGAAAATGTAAAAAATCATCCACATAGAATGCAAAATTATTGATGTTCATGCTAACGCATGCCAATTGAACAGACGTTGTCATTGCAGATGGTGACGTCACATGTCCCCTAGAACCAATCTTCATTACATACTGTCGCTTGGTTGGAATAGTGAACGCTGTGTATTTGTAAGAGTCTTCGGATAATGGTAACTGAAAGGATCAGTCCTGGAGGTCAGCTCTGCAATAGAATTTTCCCCTCATTGTGAAGTTCTTCACTGATATTAAGAAGATATATTGCCTCGAACACTGACCTCGGATTAAGAGCAAGGAGGTTTTGTACAAGTCTAGTTCCCGCTCTTTCCGTTGACTAAAATACCGGGAGAATTGAACGGTAAAATTGTGGGACTTATTTCCCTTGTTTTTAAAAATAGTGTCAATTTGCTTCTTAATTTCTGATCGTAAGTGTATGGGGATAGGACATGCAGGTATAAAATTCTGAGTCGTCTTTAAGCTATATTCTGTGCGTGTAATTGGTTGTCCGTCCAATGCCCTGATCTGACCATGCAGAAACATGTGCATATCACTCTAAATGTTTCAAAATTTGCTGTTTCTGATCGGAAGACAGTGCCGGATTAATGTCAAATTTACTTTTGTCTAGGACTGTATTAGGTATTGTTCCTAATTGTGCTAGTATATTAACTTGTGCATTACTATCATTTTTCTCTTGTTTGTATCCGGGCGCTCCGAAGCTTCTGCTGTGCTTTTTTTTAGAGCCTTTTCTAATGATAACATTATGATTTCAGGGATATGTGACTCAAATTAAAAATGATTCAGAATTTGCAATACCTCTGGATACCAACCACCCGGTGCACCCCTGAAACTGTAGGACAAGGTCTTAAAAAATAAATTCTCGTCATAAGAGAGTAGGTAGCAAACGCCGGTTCTGAATAACCCGAAGTGCGTACGAGCAAATCGGGTGAGTCGTAGCCTTTTACGTTGTATATTATTGTAGCCTTTTACGGTGTATGTTAACCTTACTAGCGGTGTTGCCAACTCTGGCGATTAGTAGCCCTTTACGATGTGTTAACCTCTCTAGCGGTGTTGCCCCTTCTGACTCGACCGGGCGAGCCGTTCCCTTTTACGGTGTGTATTTTTGTAGCATTTTACGGTGTATGTTAACCTCACTAGCAGTGTTGCCAACTCGGGCGATTTGTAGCCCTTTACGGTGCGTTATCCTACTATCAGTGTTGCCAACTCTGGCAATTTTTTGCTTTTACAGTGTGTGTTAACCTCAGTAGCGGTGTTGCCAACTCTGGCGATTTGTAGCCTTTTAGGGTGTGTGTTAACCTCACTAGCGGTGTTGTCCCCTCTGACTCGCTCGGGCGAGCCGTTCCCTTTTACGGTGTGTATTTTTGTATCCTTTTCGGTGTGTGTTAACCTCTCTAGTGGTGTTGCCCCTTCTGACTCGACCGGGCGAGCCGTTCCCTTTTACGGTGTGTATTTTTGTAGCATTTTACGGTGTATGTTAACCTCACTAGCAGTGTTGCCAACTCGGGCGATTTGTAGCCCTTTACGGTGCGTTATCCTACTATCAGTGTTGCCAACTCTGGCAATTTTTTGCTTTTACAGTGTGTGTTAACCTCAGTAGCGGTGTTGCCAACTCTGGCGATTTGTAGCCTTTTAGGGTGTGTGTTAACCTCACTAGCGGTGTTGTCCCCTCTGACTCGCTCGGGCGAGCCGTTCCCTTTTACGGTGTGTATTTTTGTAGCCTTTTACGGTGTGTGTTAACCTCATTATCAGTGTTGCCACTTTGGGCGAGTCGCAGCCTTTTAGAGTTTTTTTCTACAGTTTTTGTACGTGAGTGTACGTGTGCCCGGACGGGTCGTAGCATTTTACGAGCTATTTTTGCGCGTTAGTGTAAGTAAAACAAATCGGGCGAGCGGTAACCCTTTACGAGCTATTTTTGCGCGTTAGTGTCCGTACGAGCATATCGGGCGTAGTACGGGCAAACCGGGTGACGTACGATCAAATCGGGCGTTGTACGAGCAAATCGGGCTGGCCGTAGCCTTTTATGGTGTATATTTTTGTAGCCTTTTATGCTATATATGTTTGAATTGTTTTACGATATATGTTAACCTCAATATCAGTGTTGCCAACTCCTCGCAGCCTTTTACGGTGTATATATTCAAGAGGCCGTAGCTTTTTACGGTGTATGTTAACCTCACTAGCGATATTGCCAACTCGGCAGCAGTCAAATCGAGTACCAGCCGGAAGTGAACGAGCAAATCGGGCGAGTCGTTTCCTTTTCCGAGCTGCTTTATGAGACTTTCAAGCAGTCGAATCGAGCCCTCAGGTCACGTGACCGGAAGTGGACGAGCAAATCGGGCGAGTCGTTCTGTCGCTCTTCAGACAGGAGAATCGATCACTGATTGCACCAGCGAGGCCTTTCTTGAAGCAAGAGGGAAAAAAATAAAATAGTCTGACCAGGGAAAAGAAAGTGATGCACTGTAACATGCCGACGAACGGGTTCGGCTACAACAGAAAGAAAACCAGTTCCTTGCTTCCCAAGTACGTCAAGATATCCAGCGAAGAGTTCATCAAAGCTCGAGACATGCTCGACAAGACATTCATCGCTTTCCGAACCGATCTGCTGGCCGCCACGGTCGTTCACTTGAACGGCATCGAGAGACAGTTCGAAGTGAACACCGGCAAGATCTTATTCGTTTTCAACAACAATCGCATCTTCTACGAACTCCCGCTCGGTGGCGGAAGTCTCCGGATAGGGGACTTGCATCCCTCGAGTGGTATCGCGATCAGATTGCATCACGGGAAGAGCCTGTTCAGGATCAAGCACGACAACATGAAATCCGGAGTCTTATACGACAATGTTTCCGTTGGGGATCGTCTGTATGCATGAACTACCGTGACGAGCGTGGAGTAACCAATATCGCTTTTCTTGGAGCTGGTGCTCTCCTATCCCGTCGCCAACATCAGTCGTCGATCGTAAGTGAGTAAGTAAGCAAGAAAGCAAAGAAAAAATTAAAGAACTGAAAGAAAGCAAGCAAGATAACAGTTTGTGCTGCATCTTTACCTCAGAGCCTTCCTCTGTCGTCTATAAGCCCCCAACGCCGCCTCCGTCACAATGAGAGCGGCTATCGTGGATGAACTGCACAAACCTGCTCGCAGGAAGTATCCTCGACTGCCCGTGGGGGGTCGACGATCTCTGGCAAGCCGACTTCGTGGAGATGAGTACGGGAAACCTCAAGGGCCTTCACAAGATCAACAAAGGTTTTAGGTACATGCTCACCGTCGTGGAGACTTTCAGCAAGTACGCTTGGGCGGTGCCCGTCAAGAACAAAACAGGAGTCGAGCTCGCAAAAGCTTTCGGATCCGTTCTCGGCGCTGGCACCTCCGAGAAAAGATCACCTCGTTTCCTTCAGACCGATCGCGGCAAGGAATTATACAACTCGGTCTTCCAGAAGGTGCTGAAAGATAACGGCATCCTCCACTATTCCACCTACAGCGAGTTGATGGCGATCATCGTGGGAGCGATTCAACAGGACCTTCGAGAATCTTATGTGGAAGCAGTTCATTCTCCGTGGGAACTACAAGTGGGTGGACCTGATGCCAGAACTGCTGTTGAATACACAAACGTCGCCAGAGGACGATCGGTATGAAACCGTCGGAGGTGACCAAGCAAGGCGAGAGATACTTACTCTCCGAGGTGTACTGTAAGCGAAGCCAGAGCAGCGGTCGCAAGAGAGCAAAGTATAAAATTGGAGACAAGGTGAGAGTGAGCAAGTTCAAGCGACCGGGTATGTTCGATAAGGGTTTCACCAGGAACTGGTCCACCGAGATCTTCACCGTAACAGAATTTCTCCTGCCATCCTCCCCGCCCTACATACCCACCTACAGACTTAAAAGCGCCGTGGACGGTGAGGACATAGAGGGGATATTCTACGAAAAGTAATTACCCTCCACCCAATCCCCGGACACGTACCTTGTAGAGAAAGTGCTGCGACGGAAGAAGGGTAAAATTTACATCAAGGGGCTAGGTCTTCCCGATTCGCAGAATTCCTGGGTAAATGCCGGCGATATCGTATGAGCTTGGACGTAAGCAATAAGCTACCCGAGGTCGCCGAAGGTGGTAAACGGAAGAAAAACGGCGAGTTGCTCCCCGAAAGCATTCGATGTCTCATAGTGGGGCCCTCGGTATGCGGCAAAATGACGTTGATGGTGGACAATTTCATACCGGCTCCTCACTGACTCGATTGGGAGAACAGGCAGCTACGTTTTTTTTAAAAGTCTCGAGCAATCGAAATACAAGCAACTGACCGAGATCTACGGCAATATGGGAATAGACACCTTCGCCTCGCAGATGATGCCTTCGGAAGAATGTCGCTAGAATTCTATGGTCGTCTTCGACGACGTCATTCTGGAAAATCAGGACGTGACGCGAAATTACTTCACTCCAGGCCGCCACAAAGGCATGGATTGCCTTTACTTGGCTCAGACCTTCTCCAAAATCCCCAAGCTGCTGATCTGGGACAACGCTAACTTTCTGTGCCTGTTCCGGCAGGATAATACCAACCTCAAACACGCGTGCGACGAGTTTGTCGGCGGAGACATGTTGCACGAGGCGTTTCGGAATCTATGTTCGCATTGCTGGAATGCCGACGACTACGTCTTCGCGACGATAGACATTACTCGCAAACCGAACCATGGGAAATATCGCAACAAGATCAACCAGTTTCTCGTAGTAAGACATTAATGTAATAGCAACGATACACGAGCTAGCAGGGCACTACATGTTCCAGTGCTACGACGGAACTAACGTCATCATCACATAAACAGCTCAAAACCACTATGTTGTTACTTATCCGCCGCATGAGATAAAAACAATAACGAAATAATTAACATTACGCTAACGAACCAGGAGCCCTAGAGATCACTTTACCATGTCATTGTTCCCTGTGTATAACTAATGAGACTTTCATCCCTAGAGTCTTCCCTTGTTCTAGCCAATCAAAGGATAATATGGAAATTTATCATATTTTTCCTGCATCTTATGGAAAAATTCCCACTATCAAAATCGACGTATTATTTACTGGAACTAAGGCCGCCGAATTTAAACATTTTAATGACTGCCTCGATACATGTCCAGAGAAATTCCCTCTCTTAAAATTCTCTTCACAAACCGAAACTACTGATGTAATAAATGATATCTTAGAAAATATTGAAACGAATGTTTTACACCGTCTTACAGAAAAACACCACTTCAAAACATCTTTATTTATCATTTGGAACATAGGACTTACCATACTAATTTGATGGGCAATAAGTAGATACCGCGTGCAAGCAATCCAACTCATAACTCTTAGTCAAGTTCAGAATACTGTCGCACTAGACCCCACTATAGAACTATTAGATGACACTCTCATTTACGTGATTCTTTCATAACACTTCTTAATGTTTAGTTTGCTAATATTCTAGCTAGCTAAACGTTATGTAAATTGTTGTAATAAGACAAATCAGACTACTCGTAGACTCACCTACGCTCACAGTAACCCTATACTTTTTCTTAATGACGAAATCCCTAGACTTCACCTCCCTAATTTGAACAAGCAGACTTGTTCGAGGCTTCCTCGTAAGCAGTCGTTGGTTGATAGACGGCCCGCTTGCAATGTAATGTCTTTTAGTAGCTCCAGTTACGGAATTAGGCCATACAGTTTTTATATTGAGTCCCTTAAATAAACTGAGTAGTGTCAAATTTTACCTTTGAGATCAAACCCAACTTGGACCCTTCAAAAACCTGTCATTTTAGTGCACGAACTCACTTTCTCTCTACGTTTCGCGGCTCTTTCATTGCAGTGACGAAATAAAAGAGCGAAAAAAGGCTCTGAAAAGTGAGTGTCACACTCGTACTTTCAAGGACACACGCTCCATTATTGTAACTTTCTAAAAAACATGTGTGGTCCATGTTTCTATATCGTGAGCTTTGTAAACCTAATATTGCTTTCCTCATGTTTCCATATCGTGACCTTTGTAACCTAATGTTCGCACCTCTCATTTCGGAACATTAAGGTTTCCACATCCTGATTTGTGTAAACCTAATGTTCCCCCACCTCTCATTTCTGTATTGCGAGTTGTAAACCATATGTGTGCTTTTTTTAAAGCAAAGAAATATTTTTTTTGTATTCCCTGGCCACAAACACTTTTTTTGGCCCACCACCTGTTGACAGAGAGGCATGATTTTTTGATTGATGAAAATTGGTTCTATGATGACCTATACCAAATTTGGTATGGGAGGACAGACGACAGCGAGACTCACCAAACACACTAAACCCGACCTCTCTTCGGCTACATGTTCGGACGTTACGAGTGATCAAAGTTTTGGGGGTTGTATAAACACACCTTGCTCATGAACTTAGGACCACGAAACTTGGCATACATACTCTACATCCACAAAATCGACAAAGGCTGGTGTTTGGGGGGATTTTTAGATCTATTTTTTCTCTATCTCTCACCGTTTTCGAGATATTTACAATTTTAACGCTGGATTTGGAAAAATTTCGACAGAGGGGTCAACCATGATAACCCATGTTTATTTTGTGAGGATATCAAAAATAACACTGAGCCGATGTTAAGGCAAAAACCTCATGTCTCCACGATGATCCTATCGAAAGTTACGAACGATCAAAGTTTTGGGGGGTGTGCAAACACCCCTTGCTCTTGAATTCAGGACCACCAAACTTGGCATACATACTCTACATCCCCAGAATCGACAAGGGCTGGTGTTTGGGGAGATTTTTCGATTAATTTTTTCTGTATCTCTCACCGTTTTCGAGATATTTGCAATTTTTAACGCTGGACTTGGAAAAGTTTCGACAGAGGGGTCAACCATGAAAACCTATGTTTATTTTGTTAGAAGAACACTCAGCCGATGCTAACGCATGTCTCTACGATCATCCTATCAAACGTTCAAAAAAAAAAAAAAAAAAAAAAAACAATTTCGGCAATTGGCCCACCCATGAACTTTTAGGACCATCAAACTTGGTACACGTACTCTACATCACCAAAATCGACAAGGTGTTTGAGGAGATTTTTCGATTTATTTTTTTGCTATTTCTTAACCTTTTACAGACCAGGATGACGCTGCACACGGTGTCGTCGGGCAGTGCATTGTGAAATTCGCACACAACCTTGATGTTGGTGCGATCCTTGAGCACCACCTGTTTCCTCTACGCTGGACGTGAATGGGAAAAAATAGAACCTATCCAAAAACAGCATATTCTTGGTTAATTAACATGGATGAATGGAATGTGAGATAACTAAAGTTTTTTTTCGTCTGATAGGAGGGAAAAAAAAGTTGATTTCTGCATCTGAAAAAGAAAAAGAAAATTAGTGCGATAGCTCAACAACATCGGAATTGACCATCATTATTTATCCTCATCGTTGCGATGTAAAGAGGAGAAGATTTTTACATGTGAGTTTTATATTATTAGTTGGTTATATTATTGTCTCGTCCTTTAGATCTTTTAGGAGACACAAACTTCAAACTTCTTAGGTTTTATGTATTTATAATATAAGAATTTTAGTTTCTGCGATATTATACATATATTATCTTATTTATTCCCATTTGCATAAAGCAAGATAAAAGATGATCTGATGTAATAATACTGCAGCATTAAGTGCCATGCATTCCTTCTTCGTTCGTAATGAAATCAACAAGTTATTCGAAATACGAAACTTGTCATTTGATCTCCTTAGCGAAGCATGATTTAAAAAATAAAATCATCGAAAGTTTCCGGTTAGATATTTCATTTCGCAAGCCACGATGAAATTAGGAGGCACAGGCTTGTATACATTCCATCTCTCGTCTGGAGGGACGACGTAACCAACCATTCAATGACGATAATGTTTATGAATTTGTTCGGATTGAGAAAGCAAAAATTATCATGGAAGAGACACCTTCTTTTGAATATCCCCTTTCCTCTGTTCATATTTTCCGTCCTTGATTTCTATTATGTTTCCCGCTCGTCAGAGTGAAGTGCGTTTTTTTTTTTTTTTGTTTTTGTTTTTGTTTTTGAGTACAGCTCCTCGTTTCCATTTTTCTTTCAACGTACAAATTCATGTTATCACGTCATGGAAATTCCTCTCCTTTTTGCATTGCATAATTGAAGATTTGAAATAACACATAATGAAAATGCTATTGGCAAACTTACGAGGAGAATGAATTTGTAAGAATTCCCTTGTCAATTTGAATCCAATATTACTAACATTGTGTTTGTTTAATACGTGAAACCATATTACATTGATTATTAACTAATTAATTCATTCTCTACACTTCTAGAACCCGAAAGTTCATACTTGTAGTTCGATTTGTCCTTATCCTGATTAAGATATATATATATATATATATATATATATATATATATATATATATATATTAATTCTTTAGTTCCTTAAATATGAAACGAGCAGACAAAAGTTTATGAAGAGAAAAGTAACATGAATTAAGCCTTCTTATCATTTCCTCTTTAATATGATTTTAATTTTTAGTATTACTCCTAAGTATTTGGATTTGGAAAACTGGTTGAAACAAGTTGTTATCACTTGGTTTCGGCCTGTAAGCACATATCTTTAGATTTCTCATTGCCAACTTCTAAACCTATCTCTTTAGCTGCTTTGAAAAATATTTTAGCATTATTATTAATTGTATTTACATCATTCCGCAGTAAGTCTACATCATCTGCATATGCTAACAGTACTTCGTTAATTTATTTTACCTTCCTAAAAGCATATTCTAAGACAAAATTAAAAGAGCAATGGAGATAATGCATCTTCTTCTTTTTTTTAATCCATCATGAATTTTACATTTGTCAGACATACTAACAAGTTTCATATTTATTCCAAACTCGACTAATTTATCTCTTTGTCATCTTTAACTTCAATCAAGTTAGGTTCTGGAACTATAGGTTCTGCTGTGCGTACTTAATCTATTTCTGATTTATCTCCTACATGAACATTTAAAACGTCATTAAAGTAGTTCCTCCATCTATTTAAAATAGTCAGCGATTTGTTATCAAGTTTATTTAGATTGCCACCCCTTTCTCAATTCATTTGCACCTCTGATACTTTTATTTCAATTTCGTTAATTTTACTTTTCAAGTAATCTTCTAAACAAGCTGTTCTTTATACACCAAAGTCTATTTCTACTAGGTTGTGGGAACCATGACTTACTTTTTCTTGATTTATACTTTATTTAACTGCTGATTCTATTGCATTACGTACGTGCTCCCAATTCTTATTTACGTCTGTTTCATTTAAATCCTGCAAAATATCGAGTCTATTTAATTCATATTTTTGGAGGTACGCAGAATGAAAACAATGTACAATTGTAAAGGCTGATTTTCATTATGAGAAATAAGTTTCATTAATTTTCTTTAAAGTTCATTTTATGCCAGGGATTGTATTTTTTTATAGTTTGTATAGTGGCATGTGCTTTCGTTAGGATTTTTTTTAATTATAAAAGAAATAGCTTTGTTAAAAAAAATAATCGTTAGTTTATATGATAATATTTCTTGTGAAGCATGTTTGTTGTCCGTGCTGAAGTTTATTTTGTTTTAATAGGATTCGAATTCTTCAGGGGGCAAGGGGGTTGAGTTTTTCGAGAATATCACGCATTCCATGTTTATAAGTAATTACATTTTCAGTAGAAAGCGCATCCTTTATCGATGTTTCATGAGATTTAGTCTCCAATTAATTTTGATGAGGGAGTAGGAGTATATCCGCCTTTCTTTGATTTCCACCGATTTGTAACAAGCGCCCAATTCATACGAAGCAACAGAAGAAATATTGTGTGTGTGCAAATTTCGCCCATTGGTAAGGTGGAAGGGTGGTGAATAGCCTTTTTTTTCGTTGTTGTTGTAAAAAGCAGGAGAAAAATTATTCGTCAAATTTTTTGTGTTCCGTGTTAAAAATGTCAATAATGGTTATCTTAAAAAATATAGTTTCGATCGTGACTATTTTCTTTAAATGGATTTTTACAGTTTTTCATGTAGCAATTTCAGAGGTCATTTTTTTCGATGATGGTATGTTGTAGTTTTATGGGAGAAATATACTTTCACACCCCGTAGTTTCCAGTGATTTTTCTTAGAGTTAGCGAAAGTGTGCTATCGAATTATACTTTTTGCGTGATGTGGCACGGAAGTAGATTGTTAGCGTGGAGTGCTGAAAAAAGGAGACTGAGAGTGAAAACTTAAAGTTTTGCATCCTTGAACTTGATGAATTGATAGATTTATTCGGAACATGCTGTTTTTATAGTGATGTGCACCTGGTATCGAAGATTCTAATGTATTTTTGTTTTGGGTTATAAGTGAGTTATTCGACACAAAACTTGATGCCCTTTCTCATTTTTGAACTCCACATTATCTGTAATCCAACCGATGATAATGCAAATGGGTGACATGATAGCAAAGAATAAAATGTTGCAAAAGTTGATTTGTTTATCACGATAGGGAACTCAAAATGTTAAATTTTCATTATCCTTCGCTTACAAATTTTCTCTTTTCTCCGATATCTATCTTGATCAATTATCTCCTTACCTCTTAGAAACATGTTCTGTACCATTTTTAAATGTACATCAAAGGCAGTTGAATGTTGTTTGTCGCAGCAAGGGAATAATATTGATCAAAAAAGGGCGTGGTGATTTAACATATACTCACAAAAACAAATCGTAAAATATTATGTGTGTGTCAGTTTTCAAATTAAAGTACTAACAAATGAAAAAGTATATTAATTCGGAAAATGTGTGTTACTTTTCTCTGTCTTCTGAAAGTTAAAATATATACAAAGTAATAATTTAGTCCATGGATGCAAAAAACTTCGTTCATTTCATTGAAAGAGGTACATACATTAAGTGTGTTTAAAAAATAAAATCATGTTGCTTTGAACAAAAAAAAATGTAAGAACAACGTTGTTGCTTGTAGAATTGTTAATAGGAATATGAAACTAGATGAGAGAGAGATATTTAATTAAAAGTGAAGCATAAATAAGATAATGTATTTATAATATCGCAGAAACTAAAATTCTTATATTATAAATTCATCAAATCTTAAGAAGTTGGAAGTTTGTGTCTCCTAACAGATCTAAAGGCCGAGACAATAATATAACCAACTAATAATAGAACGAAAACTCACATGGAAAAATCTTCTACTCTTTACATCGCAACGATGAGGATAAATAATGATGGTCAATTCCGATGTTTTGGAGCGATCGCACTAATTTTCTATTTCTTTTTTCAGATGCAGAAATCAATTTTTTTTCCCTCCTACCAGACGAGAAAAACTTTAGTTATCCCACATTCCATTCATCCATGTTAATTAACCAAGAATATTCTGTTTTTGGATAGGTTCTATTTTTTCCCATACACGTCCAGCGAAGAGGAAACAGGTGGTGGTCAAGGATCGAACCAACATCTAGGTCGTGTGCGAATTTCACAATGCACTGCCCGACGACACCGTGTGCAGCGTCATCTTGGTCACCATTCCTCCAAGATGTGAAGAACGAAAGAGTGACGGAGCAGTTCTAATGCATCAAATGCGAATATCTCGAAAAGGAAGAGAGATAGAGGAAGAGTAAGTTGAAAAATCTCCCTCGTCGACCCGCTTGTCGATTTTGGTGATGGGTACGAAATTTGGAGATCCAAGGGTGGGCCAATTGCTGATCGTTCGTAACTTCGAAGGTTGCATTGGCATGTTCGTGCCCTCTCTGGCTGGAAATTCAAAAATTACGTAGGCTCTGAAAAATTTCAAAGTCCACCGTTAAAAATTTCGAATATCTCGAAAACGGTAAGAGATAGCGAAAAAATAAATCGAAAAATCTCCCCAAACACCATCCCTTGTCGATGTTGGTGATGTAGAGTACGTGTACCAAGTTTGATGGTCCTAAAAGTTCAAGGGTGGGCCAATCGCCGAATTTTTTTTTTGAACGCTCGATAGGATCATCGTAGAGACATGCGTTAGCATCGGCTGAGTGTTCTCCTAACAAAATAAACATAGCTTATCATGGTTGACCCCTCGGTCGAAAATTTTCCAAGTCCAGCGTTAAAATTGTAAATATCTCGAAAACGGTGAGAGATAGAGAAAAAATAAATCGTAAAATCTCCCCAAACACCACCTTTTGCCGATTTGGGGGATGTAGAGTATGTATGCCAATTTTGGTGGTCCTGAATTCAAGAGCAAGGGGTGTTTGCACACCCCCCAAAACTTTGATCGTTCGTAACTTTCGATAGGATCATCGTAGAGACATGAGGTGTTTTGCCTTAACATCGGCTCAGTGCTCTTTTTGATCTCCTAACAAAATAAACATAGGTTATCATGGTTGACCCCTCTGTCGAAAATTTTACAAGTCCAGCGTTAAAATTGTAAATATCTCGAAAACGGTGAGAGATAGAGAAAAAATAGATCGAAAAATCCCCCCAAACACCACCCTTTGTCGATTTTGTGGATGTAGAGTATGTATGCCAAGTTTCGTGGTCCTACGTTCATGAGCAAGGTGTGTGTATACAACCCCCAAAACTTTGATCACTCGTAACTTCCGAACATGTAGCCGTAGAGAGGTCAGGTTTAGTGTGATGGTCTAGTCTCCGTGTGCTCTGTCCTACCATACCAAAATTAGTATAGGTCATCATAGAACCAATTTTCATCAATCGAAAATTTACCAAGTCCTGCCTCTCTGTCAACAGGTGGTGGGCCAAAAAAAGGTTTGGGGCCAGGGAATAAAAAAAAACAACAAATATTTCTTTGCTTAAAAAAAGCACACATTTGGTTTACAACTCGCAATACAGAAATGAGAGGTGGGGGAACATTAGGTTTACAAAAATCACGATATGGAAACCTTAATGTTCCGAAATGAGAAGTGCGAACATTAGGTTACAAAGGTCACGATATGTAAACATGAGGAAACAACATTAGGTTTACAAAGCTCACGATATAGAAACATGGACGACACATGTTTTTTTTAGAAAGTTACAATAATGGAGCGTGTGTCCTTGAAAGTACGAGTTTGACACTCACTTTTCAGAGCCTTTTATTCGCTCTTTTAAGTAGTGTAATTGATGATACAACCAGGACCGGAAAGTATGAACCCCCCTCTGGCAGATTTGTCTACACTTAAAACTTGCTCAACATGCCCATATGAGCTTTTTGCTCAAGTGTGGAACCCCGTCTAATCCAAGATTTGTGTAAAAATGCCCTCGGGAATTTCCTGAGAAAGTATGACCCCCCTCAGATTGATTTGCCTACACTTATAAAAGGCACTTCTGTGAGATTGTTGTCCATAAACCTGTCAAAAATATGCCCCTCTTGATATTTTTTTTGGCCACACCTAAAACTACGCAAACGTATTAACACACACACACCCATACACACCCACCCCCCCCCACACACACACATATTTACTTCCGGTTTAAGTTCAATTGGGCACCAGGCTCAACTTGTATATCTAGTATTAAGATAATGTAAATCTTCTAGAATTGCTCTGTGACTCTCTCATTTCTTACATCATAAACATATGATTTTTCACCTATGAGAATAACACTACATATAGTGTCATCAGGGAGTGTATCGTGGAATTCACAGATAATTTTAATGTTTGTCCTGTCATTAACCACAACTTGTTTTCTTTTTGAAGTGTTGATTACAAACATGGGTCTCTGTGCTTTGAATTCATCTGGTGTGTAATACATGTCAGTATTGCCAGTAGTGACCCTTTTGTATGCTGTAAATGCTTCATATAATTTAAGTAAATCATCCTTGGAAATGTCTAAATTATAATTTTCTCTGGGGAATACCTCATTTCTGCCATTTTTAAGATATATGTTCTTGATGTTGCAGTTATCAAATCTACTTGAATTTTTTTCCTGATTATTGTGTCTTCCAGTCTGAAACAGAACCACCACAAAATCCGGCATGTCATATTGTATACTGGAGAATGAATTTGTAGCATCAAACTCATAATAAGTACCAGCGGCAGGCTTCTGTACACATTGATATGTATAAAATTGTAAAGGTACTTGTGGATTTTTTATTATATCTGCTTTGTATTTAAGAGCATAACTGGTCTCATATTCAACAACTGGGATTCTTAGCTCCATAGTCTGAATAATGCATTTGCCTTCATCAGGTAGGGTATTGGGCAGAGCTTCCCCTGTAGAGTTTAATGTGCTGTACCTCATCAAAGCATTATTATCATTGGCAGCTCTTCTAAATGTAATTCTTAAACCACCTTTCCACATAATATCTTTGTAATCTGAGAAGAATCCTGGCAACAGGCTCATAGGGAACAGCACTGTGTGGCTTTTAGATATAATTTTATCACCAGCCTCAAATCCACCTATTTTGTAGTAAGAAGCCTCGGTTTTGGATAATTTTAGTGTGGCCAAAGCTGTGGAGGTAATGCCGGGATAATCCACTCTGTTTATAACAACACCATGCTTTCTGATCTCAATTTCAGAGAACAGATGCGGCACAAAATTATCTACCAATCTTATATTTGAATTTGCCGGATAATCTGTTCCATCGAGCTTTACAACATCAAATTTGATGTATAGATCTGCTCTGTGGGGGTGTATAAAGCCATCCCCTACATCAAGATCAACCTCAATTTCTGTGTTGGGTTGATTTAAATTTGCAAATGTCCTCCTGTTTGGAGGGAATGATTGTAGCTCATAACTCTCAATATTTTCCATTTTTTTTGTATGTATTTTTATTTAAATATTAATCTCTATGATTGCAGTTGTTGTGGCTCCAGCAAAATCAACTAATTCTTCTTTTTCATTAGTGACCATTAATTCAATGTTATCTATTCTATTATGGCACACAGGAAAATATAATGTTGGGGATGGAGTGTAGATGATTGGCTCCATGAATTCAGAATTAGGTTTAAATGTTGCAATAATGCCAGTTTGTTTGTGAGTGCCTATGCCATTTGATTTGGTGATCATACCCTCAGCCACATTACAGTGAATATTCAGAGTCTCTATGGCTAAGAATTTAGGTATATTAATGGCAGTGTGTTTGATGGCCGCTTCAAGTTTTGTGTTGTTCTCAAAGCCTAACAGCTCTCCTATAGTACCCAGATCCACTGTTTCTGTAGCAGATACAATCTCTACTCTGTGAGTGACAGAATTTTGAGTTAATACTATACCTCTGGGTAATTGAGCATTTAGAGTGGTCAAATTATATTGCCCTGGAGTGATGACAATATTTTGATCCCCTACTGCAATTTTGTTGTTGTGGTGTGTAATATTAGGGATCAAGTACATGCCATAAAATGCTCTGAGAGCTATTGTTTTGGGATACACTATATCATCATGTAATCTGAGTTTCAATATTGAATTTTGGCTGGTGAGATGGAATACCCCCATGATGTTTCAAATACCACAAGGCCTTTTGAAAATTTTCAATTCATGGTTTATTTATTTGAGACATATATCTGAGAACAGATAAACACAAATGTCCACAATTAACATCTTTGAAGTTTTGAACACGGGCATTATTGTAATAAAGATTAGCTGATTTTAGATATTTTACTAAATTTTCAGGTGGATCACCTCCAAATGAATCAAACACAAATGCCTGATTGTTTAAATATTTAAGATAACAAATCCAGTGAGTGCCCTGATTTTTGTACTTATCCAAATTAACAATGCCACACTCTTTGTTGAGTGGTTGCTCTGGCAAAGAATCAGACATGTACACACCTCTAAAATTTTTGATGCCCAGTGGCTTGATTAAAGCTTCAATATCTTGGTTTGTAAGCGGCTCTTGTTTTTTTTAAACTTATTCATGGCTCTCTTAAAACCTTTGCCTTGTTTCTCCATGGCCAGGTTATGGCGCTTCAATTCATCTAATTCTGCCCTATTTTTCTTGGCATCTATTACTGTTTTTGGTATGGCAGCTGATCCCCCAGCCAAGCTCCCAACAGCCCCAAGTGCTGCTAAGATGGCTGGGATAGTAAATATGAATCCCCCCACATGTGATTTTTTCCTGGTTTTTTGTAATTTTTTTAATTGGGGGGTACTAAGCAACAATTTCATACCATGGCCCTTGGCAAGACAAGAGCTTTTTTTCTTGCGCTGCTTTTTGGTTAAAAGACTATCAATAGTTTTAAGAGATTTAAGACCTGCATAAGGTATTTGATACATAACACCCTTGGCCTTCATTCTAGGTTTATTATATACATATTCACAGCCCCCACCCCAGTTCTTGCTTGGTGTTCATAGCTATGGTAGTCCCCAATGCTGCTATTTTTTCACTTAAAGAAGCATCTTTGCTTACAAATCTACCAAATGCAGCCTCTTCTAATTTCTTGTCTGCAACATGTCTCTTGTGAAGATCAGAATGTGTGTTGTATGCTATGTCATGGTCTCTACAAGCAGCATCTAGGGGATTAATACCAGCATCACCTCAGTTTAATCTATGGTCCAATTTTGTACCGGGACCACAATACTGATAGCCTGGAATGTGTAGTTCAAATGGCAGCTTGTTTATAATGTCATTAACCAACCCCCAGCTCTCAGAAATATTCCAAAATTTAGGTGGTAGAGTATTAATAATTTTTATAAGATATCCAATCCCCTTAGTGTCATTTACTATAAAATTAGACAATTTTGTGCTTATCATGTCCATAATTCCAACCTTTTCATTGTAAAAATTGTGGTTGCCAGCATTTTCCTCCCCAGCTATCACCAATAACCTATCTACAAGTTTCCTGACATCATCAACCCAGACAAATTCTTTAGGCAGGGTCTTGTATTGTTTGATTCCACTGCCAGTCTTAATTTGTGACCATATGGGCTTGATTAAGTTGTTATATTTTGCTCCACTGCTAGACTTGACTCTTTTTTGTGTGGGATCATTGTTCTGGTATAGAGAATCTGATTTTATTAATATTTCTTTGTAAGGTTCATAATCTTGATCTGTATAGCTGCCAGGCCTCTTCCTAGTCATCAGTTCCCACAATCCAGGTGTGCCGGGATATTTAACAAAACCACCTCTTTGTCCAAGATGAGATTCTGAATATACAATTATATCATCTCCCATAAATGTTACTCTGAAATTGCCAATTCTATGTATGATGCTACCATCATGCTCTGTGTCAGCATATAAGCCAACGACCTCATCTTTGTTGTCTTTAGGTGTGTTTTTTTTTGAGCACACCTAAAGACAACAAAGATGTTAAAAAAATTACAACAATACAGGAAAAAATCACTTGTGGGGGGATTCATATTTACTATCCCAGCCATCTTAGCATCACTTGGGGCTGTTGGGAGCTTGGCTGGGGGATCAGCTGCCATACCAAAAACAGTAATAGATGCCAAGAAAAATAGGGCAGAATTAGATGAATTGAAGCGCCATAACCTGGCCATGGAGAAACAAGGCAAAGGTTTTAAGAGAGCCATGAATAAGTTTAAAAAAACAAGAGCCGCTTACAAACCAAGATATTGAAGCTTTAATCAAGCCACTGGGCATCAAAAATTTTAGAGGTGTGTACATGTCTGATTCTTTGCCAGAGCAACCACTCAACAAAGAGTGTGGCATTGTTAATTTGGATAAGTACAAAAATCAGGGCACTCACTGGATTTGTTATCTTAAATATTTAAACAATCAGGCATTTGTGTTTGATTCATTTGGAGGTGATCCACCTGAAAATTTAGTAAAATATCTAAAATCAGCTAATCTTTATTACAATAATGCCCGTGTTCAAAACTTCAAAGATGTTAATTGTGGACATTTGTGTTTATCTGTTCTCAGATATATGTCTCAAATAAATAAACCATGAATTGAAAATTTTCAAAAGGCCTTGTGGTATTTGAAACATCATGGGGGTATTCCATCTCACCAGCCAAAATTCAATATTGAAACTCAGATTACATGATGATATAGTGTATCCCAAAACAATAGCTCTCAGAGCATTTTATGGCATGTACTTGATCCCTAATATTACACACCACAACAACAAAATTGCAGTAGGGGATCAAAATATTGTCATCACTCCAGGGCAATATAATTTGACCACTCTAAATGCTCAATTACCCAGAGGTATAGTATTAACTCAAAATTCTGTCACTCACAGAGTAGAGATTGTATCTGCTACAGAAACAGTGGATCTGGGTACTATAGGAGAGCTGTTAGGCTTTGAGAACAACACAAAACTTGAAGCGGCCATCAAACACACTGCCATTAATATACCTAAATTCTTAGCCATAGAGACTCTGAATATTCACTGTAATGTGGCTGAGGGTATGATCACCAAATCAAATGGCATAGGCACTCACAAACAAACTGGCATTATTGCAACATTTAAACCTAATTCTGAATTCATGGAGCCAATCATCTACACTCCATCCCCAACATTATATTTTCCTGTGTGCCATAATAGAATAGATAACATTGAATTAATGGTCACTAATGAAAAAGAAGAATTAGTTGATTTTGCTGGAGCCACAACAACTGCAATCATAGAGATTAATATTTAAATAAAAATACATACAAAAAAAATGGAAAATATTGAGAGTTATGAGCTACAATCATTCCCTCCAAACAGGAGGACATTTGCAAATTTAAATCAACCCAACACAGAAATTGAGGTTGATCTTGATGTAGGGGATGGCTTTATACACCCCCACAGAGCAGATCTATACATCAAATTTGATGTTGTAAAGCTCGATGGAACAGATTATCCGGCAAATTCAAATATAAGATTGGTAGATAATTTTGTGCCGCATCTGTTCTCTGAAATTGAGATCAGAAAGCATGGTGTTGTTATAAACAGAGTGGATTATCCCGGCATTACCTCCACAGCTTTGGCCACACTAAAATTATCCAAAACCGAGGCTTCTTACTACAAAATAGGTGGATTTGAGGCTGGTGATAAAATTATATCTAAAAGCCACACAGTGCTGTTCCCTATGCGCCTGTTGCCAGGATTCTTCTCAGATTACAAAGATATTATGTGGAAAGGTGGTTTAAGAATTACATTTAGAAGAGCTGCCAATGATAATAATGCTTTGATGAGGTACAGCACATTAAACTCTACAGGGGAAGCTCTGCCCAATACCCTACCTGATGAAGGCAAATGCATTATTCAGACTATGGAGCTAAGAATCCCAGTTGTTGAATATGAGACCAGTTATGCTCTTAAATACAAAGCAGATATAATAAAAAATCCACAAGTACCTTTACAATTTTATACATATCAATGTGTACAGAAGCCTGCCGCTGGTACTTATTATGAGTTTGATGCTACAAATTCATTCTCCAGTATACAATATGACATGCCGGATTTTGTGGTGGTTCTGTTTCAGACTGGAAGACACAATAATCAGGAAAAAATTTCAAGTAGATTTGATAACTGCAACATCAAGAACATATATCTTAAAAATGGCAGAAATGAGGTATTCCCCAGAGAAAATTATAATTTAGACATTTCCAAGGATGATTTACTTAAATTATATGAAGCATTTACAGCATACAAAAGGGTCACTACTGGCAATACTGACATGTATTACACACCAGATGAATTCAAAGCACAGAGACCCATATTTGTAATCAACACTTCAAAAAGAAAACAAGTTGTGGTTAATGACAGGACAAACATTAAAATTGTCTGTGAATTCCACGATACACTCCCTGATGACACTATATGTAGTGTTATTCTCATAGGTGAAAAATCATATGTTTATGATGTAAGAAATGAGAGAGTCACAGAGCAATTCTAGAAGATTTACATTACCTTAATACTAGATATACAAGTTGAGCCTGGTGCCCAATTGAACTTAAACCGGAAGTAAATATGTGTGTGTGTGTGGGGGGGGGTGGGTGTGTATGGGTGTGTGTGTGTTAATACGTTTGCGTAGTTTTAGGTGTGGCCAAAAAAATATCAAGAGGGGCATATTTTTGACAGGTTTATGGACAACAATCTCACAGAAGTGCCTTTTATAAGTGTAGGCAAATCAATCTGAGGGGGGTCATACTTTCTCAGGAAATTCCCGAGGGCATTTTTACACAAATCTTGGATTAGACGGGGTTCCACACTTGAGCAAAAAGCTCATATGGGCATGTTGAGCAAGTTTTAAGTGTAGACAAATCTGCCAGAGGGGGTTTCATACTTTCCGGTCCTGGTTGTATCATCAATTACACTACTCTTTTAGTTCTTCACTGCAATGAAAGAGCCGCGAAACGTAGAGAGAAAGTGAGTTCGTGCACTAAAATGACAGGTTTTTGAAGGGTCCAATTTGGGTTTGATCTAAAAGGTAAATTTTGGCACTACTAAACTGTCTACAAATTTAGCATAACAAACGTTGTTGCAATTAATAGAATTAGTTCCCATTGTAAAATACGACAAAAACGGAAAGTATCTTTGAATTTTCGTATAATGTACAATTAATAAGAGAAAAATACTGTATCCTCTAAGATATATCATGTTGGCTGTAATGAGTAAATTGCCTGATAATATGAGTAAATTGCCTGATAGTATGAGTAAATTTTGGTTAGAAAATATCTATAAAGGTTATTGTTCGGAGCAAGTCAGTGATAATTTCGTGAAGAAATTTGTAAATTCTTTGAGTCGAAAGGTTGATCACTAAATATGTATTAAAAGTGCAAGATAAAAATGAGGATCCAGTGGAATTCCTTGACAGTAGAGTAAGTGCAGGACTAATTATGCCAGTGCAAACGTTAGAAGAAACATTCGTAAGCAGACTTTTACCACACATTTAAAGACAGCTATTGTTTCAAGTACCGATTACCACACTAAAAATGTTGAAAAGAAAGCTAACCCTTTTTCATCAACATATCCGCGGCACTCAAGATTTTTATGTTGGACAGAAGAGGGAAATGGAATTAGTGGGAATTAAGAAATAAATGCTTCATTTAGTACTTACAGGAAACAGTCATATCCTAATTTCGAGCCAAGGATTGTCCACAGATGCCCTAAACTTTTCAGGTGATGTTTTCTTCATCAAAAACCGTAAGTACGAACAGTATGAAAGCAGTGTTTGGTAATGGATTTATAGAACATTTACCATTCAATATGTGTTTAGACACGGGATCAACCGAGAACTTAATTAAACATACATCTTTGCTACTACTCGAAGCTATAATAAAAATAAGTATTGTTCCTCAAAACGTTCAACTGATGACCGCTAACAGCTATATGTTACAAGTCAATAAGCAAGTTACTGCCTAGGAAAGTTAACTTGGCCAGTGAACTTTTATGTATTGGACAATTTACCCGTAGATGCTATTCTTGGCGTAAAATTTCAGATAAGAACTAAATCAATTTTGGATATGAATCAAGAAATAGTTCGTTTTGTGAACGAGCCAGATATTTTGCGTATAGTGTGGAACTGTGATAGTTTAATTAGTGCCAGTCATGTTTTGCAGGAAAATTCTTCACAAGGACAGGTGAAAATTTCCTTTCCGGAAACATCAACTTCGATGGAGTGAACTGCAGGAAAGCCGACGCCTCCCCAAACTTCATTTAGAAATGGAACCGAAGAAGCTAGAAAAATAAAGACTTCTCAACCATCAACCATGAAACTGCAAAAGATCCTTACGATGATGTGTACACTCAATGAATCGGTGAATTTAAACGTACTTACAGTGATGTAATAACTGATAAGATAGAGTGTATACACTATAAAAATGAAAGACGAAACACCTGTTCGCACAGCTCCCTACGTTTCGTCCCCTGAAAATAGGAGAGAAGTAAACGATATAATTAAAGATTTGCTGGAACAAAATATAACTGAAGCATCCAATATTAGTTATGCTGCACCTTTTTTCTTGGTCGATCACAAAGGCAAATCTAAACGCTTATTTGTTAATTATTCTAAGACAAATGAACAAATACTGTTTCATGGGTTTCATCCTAGTCATCTAGAAGAAAGTTTATGAATTTTAAATCAAGGAAATGTTTATTCTGTTTTGGAGTGTAAAAAGGCTTTTCATCAAATCATGTTAGACGAGGAGAGCCATAAATTAACTGCCTTCCTTACCCAAGAAAATAAATTTCAGTTTCGTACTATTCCCTTCGGATTTACCATTGGTCCAGCGGTTATGGCTAGAGCAATGCCAATGGTTTTTTGGAGATCTAAAAGGAAACTTTCTTTATTGCTATTGCGACAATTTTATTATATTTTCCAAAAATAAAGAGTCTCACCTTCAACATTTGAAAATACTGCTAGACCGAATGAGAAAATTTGGGGTTACCATTTCTCCTAGTAAGTCACACTTTCTAAAGGAAGAAATTAAATTCTTAGGCTTTATTAACGATGGCAATTTAATAATGGACCCAGAACGAGTTCAAGTAATTAAGCAACAATCTGCGAGGATTGATGAAATTGGTAGCATTTCTTATATATTTTTCGAGATATATACCGCAATTCCAAGAAATCATTGGTCCTTTAAACGAGTTGAAAAGAAAACGATGTAAAATTTGTATTGGAGGGTTTGTGAACAAAAGGCATTAGATCACGTTAGAAGGTATTTTCAAGAAAATGTAGTGTTAAAATTGCCAGACAAGAATACACGATTTGTTGTTCAAGCTGATGGCAGTCTATCTGGCTATGGTTTAATCCTGTTACAGGAAGACGTTTCAGGTACTTTAAAAATCCAAAACCATTTATGACATAGGATTATATAGTTTAATGTTAGCATTGGATAAATTTTCATATTATTTGAAAGCGCAACCATTTATCATTCAAATGGACTGCTCAAGTATAGATTGGATGATAAAACGTTCAAAGAAATTTACTAAATAAGCACGATATTTAGAGAAACTGTCAACCTTTAAGTTTGAAATTCAACATATCACTGCCAAATATAATGTCTCTTCAGATATCTTATCTAGAATATTAGACAGTAAAACATTTCAAACTGAGGAATTGGATGAAGATGAATTACAAAGCTTAAAACTCTCAGTGTGGTCTCACCCTATATATTCTCATGTATTACCTGACAAACAAGCCAAAGACTTACAACTGAGTGAGATGATAACCAACTGTAAGTATTAAGTACCGAATAATAAGTATAAGTTAATGAAGGACGTATTGTATAGAAAAACTAGAGCTATAGGAATGCCTTTAAAAATATGCGTGCCGCAAAATTTAAGAAGTAATTTAATGGATTATTTTCATAGAAATATATATATTGTGGTGCACATGGAAACTGGCAGAAAACTCTTAGACGTCTTCAACGTCATTTCACGTATGACGGGATGTCCAAAGATGTTAAGGCCTTTTGTGAGAGTTATGATGTGTGTCAAAAGGCTAACGAAAGAAATGTAAGATCTGTCAATACTCTTTCCTCCGATATAGTAAATAATGAAGGTCAAAGGCATTACATAGACATCGTCGGTCCCCTACCAACATTTATAGGTTTTCAATATGTCCTTGTAGTTGTAGATGCCATGTCTAAATTTGTACGTTTAGAGCCACTAAGAAGACTTTCATCTAAAATAATAGTATGATTATATCATGATAATATATATCGCTTTATTTATTATACAATAAATATAATTTATACAACGACCCTTCACTTTATGTACGCGAGTCAAAATAGCAAATGTATATATCTTATCAAAACTGTGGTATGGAGCCCAAATTTGGCCATGTGATAATCGTAACTTAGCAAGAATAAAGAAAAGTTTAAATCGGTTCCTTTGGGCAAGGAAAAGTTTTCCGAGTGAAACAGCAGACACTTAGCTTACAAAAACAGCAAGAAGGAATGAGTTTGGTGGATGTTGGTAAAAAAAAAAAGCTTTGTTTAATCATCGGTATTTAAAGAAAATGTCGAGCACCAGTGAATGAGATCAAAATTCCTACTTCCCAAAAAGTATATCAAGAAGCTATAATGGAATATTTGTATGGACTTATAAAGAAAATAGATTATAATTAGCTAACAGTGAAAGATTTGTATAATCAATACCTTACGCAAAATATGGATACGCCGCACATAGTGAAGAAAAACCCTCAATATAATTGGAAAATAATTTTTACCAATATTTCGGCAAAACATTTATCAAATAGACAATGCAGCAATGGTAGGTACCAAGTTGTTCACGAAGTAATTGATAATAAAGCAAAACGACATCGGTTGGGGTTTAGTTCAGACCATAATTGTGAGCAGTGTTTATTAGAAGATACAATAGCACACAGGATGACGCACTGTGGAAAGGCAGAACAAGACTGGCCGGTACTCCAAAAAATGATAGCACATATAAGTCGATCATCAGTTCAGTGTATTACTCCGAAATTAATAATTTTTCCGGAATTTAATTTTTTCCCTGCTACAAAGCATCGAGCGATACGGTGGATTATAGGTACGTACACTTTATATATTTTTTCAATGGACAAACAGGAAACAATATGAGGGACTATTACCGAAGTGAATATGGGAAAATTTTACCTAGTAAAAAAAAAAGGTTATATGCAAACTATATTCAACATACACTGTATGACTCAACAACAATGTAATATTGGTGAATGTAGCTACAAATGAAGTATGTTCAAACCTCGTTAAAAAGTAGTAGTATGTAATAGTTATATTCTAATAAAAAAAAAGTCGGTAACGCGTCTGACTACCATGCTAAAGGTCCCGGGTTCGATCTCCGACCGGTTCAAATCCGGGAACTTTTCTAACGTTGGAGCTACCCCGCGTCGAATAAAATGGGTACCTGGGGGAAACCCTGGGTGTGTAAAGGCGGTCAGGGGAGTGGTGCTGATCACATCACCCCCTTTCACGACCGGATCAAGAAAGTGTGGGGCGTTACCCCCACACCTCCTATATGCCTTCATTGCGTGGTGCTAAGCACAGGGGAATGCTTTACTTTTTTTTTTTTACTATTTACGGGCTGAAATTTTAATGATCCACTACAAATAAAATGGCAATTAACTTTAAATGTGGATTCCCTTTCTCCACGGCAATTAAAAGAGCAATTGGAAAACGCAATAGCCAGTTTGCACAAACATTGGGATAAGCGAAATAAGCTTTACAAAAAAGATTCGCCGATATTTCCTTTGTAGTAGAAGATCTTGTTCTTGCCAGAAAGCAGGTTATGCTGTCCTTGGAAGACAACACAACTAAAAGGCTCAGTTTTCCTTATGAGGGACTCTTTCGTATTGCTCGTTATCTCACTACATCAAGCGTGTTGCTGGAACACGAGCAAAACCCCTCTGTTCAACGCACGCAGGTGTCATGTGAGCTTGCTCAAGCGTTATCTGCCAAGAGTACGGATACCATATTGTCATTGTACTGCTATTTAATGAAAGGGAAATCTCTGCCGATAGAACATTAGTTTGTAAGGAAATCATTCGTCTTGTGTTTTTCAATACTGTTACGTCCTGGTTTTGTCTGTAAACATAATAATTTTGTGTATGTCAAGCTATCGGCTGTAGCATTTAATTAAAATATATATGAATGCATTCACAAAAATATAAATCATACGAATTCTGATGAAATTTTATTGTTATTCAAAAGACGAATGTAAATTCACAAGGTTGTAAATAAGCTGTAAAATTCACAATTTGTTAAGTCATGTTTTGATTAAAACCATATTTAATGGTATACAATTTTTGTCAAGGTTTCGTACAAAACAAAACAAAAAAGAAACAAGGGATACATGATAGTCTTAGGTTATGAAGGTATTCAGATATTGGTTGGTCTCTTTGTATATTTAGCAGGAAATAATCCAGAGAATGTCGACAAACTTCATATTCTGATCAATGGGAAATTCCTGTGAAACACCAAAAATGAGATTTTTAAGGATCAAACAGATAACAAAAAATTAATGATCTTCTTAAGTTTATTTTGATAGAAGGGGAGGAAGTTTATAATCCCTCGATCACATTTTATTTTTTTGATTTGTGTAAGTGTGCGATAGTGAAGAATAAGCTTGGCAACAGTGAGTGTGTGTCATTAGTGACGTCATTGAAGGGCGCTGATTGTTGGACGAGTGGAGGAGTTCGTGTAGGAAGAGATCTGCCCTTGTTTATCGGCAGCCATGGGAGAGAGAGAGAGAGAGAGAGAGTCGCCTTGTCTTCAATCCTCAGTCTAGTTTTCAGTTAAGTAGCAAAATTATTGGTTTGATCTTTATTTTCTTGTGCGTAACTGTTTATAATTTGCTAATTGATTATTTGATCATTCCAAAAAAGTTTAATTTAGTTGAATTTTCATATTACCGTTTTCATAAAATGAACTTCTCTCTCTCTCTCTCTCTCTCTCTCTCATGCACGCTCTTCCACTGATTGTATAACCATGTGAAATAGTATCTTAAGTAATTAAACCCAAAATATGTACCTAAGCGAATTATCGATTTGAATAAATGTGTAGTTATCATGAATTGTTGTTGCTCGAATTTTGATTCCTGCAAATCGAGTTACAGTTAGCCCGAGTATTGGGGACCTCTTGTGGTCCCAGATCTGGTAAGAGTTCAGCCACGAAAGGCGGTTGTAATCCTTACCACGTAGACATAACCTTGGACACAATCCAGTACACCTCACAATGACGGAATGACTAACCGTTGTGTTCAGCGTAACGTTAACGATGACGTCAAAGCTTGACGGGTTAACGATGCGAACTTTTATTACTTCTGGGCTTCATCTTAATCAAGTCGATTCCCCAATTCCGTGTCAGACTTCCGTACCTTTAATTTATCGCCTTCAATACAACCTCATCCCAACAATTTATTTAGATTGGAAACATTTACCCCATTCATTGGGAAATACTTATATTACCACTGATCCCTCATTGCAAGGTTGGTGTTACATCAGAGCCAAAAAGACACATTTAAGAACACTCTTCTTAAGAGATCAAGATATATCTGAAATCCAACATAGAATCAAAAAAATTCCTGTCAAAGATAGTATACATTTTCGTAACTTGACATTAGATGACTTACCGGAAATATTTGATGTTCTAGTATCAACCTGCCAAAATAGAGTCATGCATCCTGCGTTACTATCCTTTCCACTGTTGACACAACATCTCACCCATCTAAATCAAAAGATCAATAGCTACAACTACACTTTAGCGATTCCGCTCATCAATCTAGGCCAATATTATATCCCCATTGTCGAATGCACAATTAGTACCACTACAACTTTGGTGGCGTTTAAAATTCCTCTAGTGCATGAACATGCCACATTAGTTACATACCATCTCAATCCTCTACCCCTTCAGTACTATGATAAAACTTGTCCAGTACCTATTTCTTCTATACATGTCGTTTACAACGTATAGGATAAAACTGTCTGTAAGCCACTCTGCGCTATTTATCAAGACACACTGTTCTTTATAACCCCTATTCGAGGCATGTTTACTGTCCATAACAAGTGCCTCCTATCAACTATACTAAATAATGTCAAGGGACATGTCCAATATTGCCTCTAACTTGCACCACTAATCCTAAATTCACTAGTCCAATACTGTTCAACGTATCCACTTATCTATTGTCATAGCCTTCTGACATCGACATGAACGTCACGTGCGAGAGCATACTCTTTAGTTTCCAACAACAAACTCCTTTTGATACTCTCGTTATTCAATTGGGTTGACAATGCAATTTATGTATAATGAACTCTTGTTTCAATACCCAATTCCCCAGCATACTTCCTGATACGACCAAAGTTCAGATCTCCCAAACCTTGCCCATTCATTGAGTAGACTATAATTTGACTAACAGATCTAACTATGAATGCATTATTGATCTACAGAACACACCTGTCTGAAGAATTAGTCACCAGCGTGTTAGCATGAACAATTTTCTCTCACCCACAGATGTGGTCCTTTATGTTTGGTTGTACTTAATATCCTGTGACTTATTTACACTAATCGTGTGGATATGGATATGGTGGTGAGTTCACAGGCGAACTCGGGGAGCTCGGAAGTCTGTTCCAAGGACTGTTCCGATGAGGGCTCCCACATATGAAGTCCCCAGGGAACCACCAATCTACGAGAGTATCCTGGCGTAATAATGTATGTAATCAATTATACCCTGTTAATATGTTTTTATTTCAAGTTAGAGTTATGTCAGTACCAGTAAAGCCGCCAACGACATCAACTCAGCACTACGGAAGCATCGCCGCTATCTCTACACGCCCGGACTATGGATATACTAACTCATGGTCCGACTCCCCGTGAAAAGAACTGACACTGGCCGCTCATTCCCTTAGTGCATCCCCTCAACACTTGAACCAGACACTTGCATCCCATACGAATTAAACTATTATGGTGATAATAGTGCAGTGTTTCAAGAACATCTTGTGTAAAGTTTTCAAGAACAGTCAAGTCATGTGTAAATGTTTACAAGAATCAAGTGTCTCTTCAACTACTTATGTAATCTTTATCAATAATACGTATATTTGTTATATATATATATATATATATATATATATATATATATATATGTAATCTGCTTAATATGCACTCATTATTTCTTAGGTCAACCCTCTCAATAATCAACAACATATGACATAATCTACACGTGTCTCTTGTCAGCTACTCTGCAGTGTGGAAGGTCGTTAATAGGAAGTTTTTACAGCTAAGAGAAAGGAACCTGTGACATAGCATTTGGCTAGTACAAAGATTTGGCACTGGCCAAGGTCTCCAACGACACGTGTGACATTGGAAACATTCCAAAGGTCGGCCTTGCCTGTCAGCTGCAAACAAAGCTGTAAGGTTGCCAACTGACCTAGTGAGTCCACGTGTAATTAATGATCTTAGGCGAAAATAATGACAGTGATATGGAAACTCTAGGAAGACCACGCGGTAAGGCAACTTTACAAATAGACAGAGAAATCTATAAAAACTCCTTAAAATATGAAATAATCATACTGTTGTTTCTGAGCATCTCTGGCACGGGGAACTGCTGACTTATCGACAGATCGTTGGCTGTGGCTAGACTAAAAGGTATGCTGGACTTATTTGTCTGTTGAAGGCGCCTTAGATTACTCTTCTGAGTCAGTAACTTGATATGCATAATCACCTAACATTAAGAGTGCACTAAATGTAATCCTTATGCTAAGACATCAGAATAAATGTTTGTGAATATGAGAATAGTGAATGTCTATCCACATCTTTAAAACACTTCTGAGTTACACTCCCAAGTACCAGCTAGAGGTTGGTACAATATATGCATTAACCGAGACATGGATGTATGAAGTTAGGAGTTATTTTGATAATTTAACAAGTGAATACAGAGTTATAAGAAGGGACAGGTCTCCCTCTACTAGTTTTAAGAAGAAAGGTGGTGGATGAACTTTAATAATATCGTCTAAAATTCCGTGTCAATTATAGGATTTTAATTCTGATGTTGTCGAATGTTTATGGGTCAAACTTACCATTAATTAATGTACAAATATTATTATGGGTTTGCATTATCTATCGCCTGACATAAATACAGCAAGGTATACTGGTTATATGGAGCTAGTTATTTATACTATCTTGTGTTGTAGGGACAAATTAATAACTTCAGGTGATTTCAATGTAAGTGTAAACTGAGGATATTATGATAGTGACATTCCTCAGGCCAATTGCTAGTACAAAGCATTCAAAATCATGGAATTATATTACATTCTACTTTGTAAACAATATAATGCTCCATACAACCTCCACAATCCTTTATCTACGCTTCATCGTGAGCTCAGCAATCTGCTAGTAATTCAAGTTGACACGAAGATTCCTGCTATATCCGAAGTGGAAGTTTCCCACCCACCTCTTTTACTTGTACTAAGTTTCACTGATAACAATTATCATAAAACTGAATATTTATTATTTGATCAGTCCTCTTTGAGATATAATTTTAGCAATGTCGACTTTTCACAACTTTACTATGAATTAAATAGTATATTTAAACTATTGATATTTCCAATGATCTGGATACTATTGTCGAGTCCTTACACTCTTCTGTACTAATATTAAGGAAAGAAATGAAGTGAAATATCAAATTTTCTAAGTGCAGATATTATAATTATCTAAATGCCTTTTTGCTAGTGAGAAAACTCGTTTTTGGAGACTAATTAATGGGTCACCTTCTAAGCTGTCTACTCGTGTCACATGTGATATTAAATATTGCATGATGAGAAGGAAATTGATGATGCATTTATGAGTCATTTCGAGGCTAATTTTTCTAAACCACAAAACACAGATCTTCTGGAATCTGATTGGTATTTTAATCCTATATTTCCTCCTGTAATCTGTTAGAAAGATATAATAAATGTCTTCAAGAAAATTAAGGCTAGAATAATTCTGGTCTCTACAATATACCGAATTATATTTTCTAAGGATGTAGTGATATATTTGCACCTATTTTGTGCTTAATTGTCAACAAATCATTAAAAACTAGCATCTTCCCCAAATTATGGAAGGAAGTAACTGTGGTACCAATTCATAAGATAACTGGAAACAGTAAATTTTCTAATTACAGACCGATTACTATTGTTAATATTTTTAATAAGATCTTCGAATCTCATATACACATTTCTTTATATGTTAATCCTAAGAGTGTAATTAATGATGTCAACATGGGTGTATACCAGGAAGATCTACAAGCACAAATCTATCAGTTCTGATAACTGATGCTTTTCAATCCTTCTGTAACAAGAGTCAACTAGATGTTATATTCCTTGATTTATATAAAACTTTTGATAGTATCAATCATAATTCAACAATTATGCAGAAATTCAACAATTATGGATGTGTTCCTAGATAATGTTTTTGGTTCATGAGTTATCTTCGTAATACAACTTTCTGTGTAAGGAGTAAATCAACATTTTTAACTCCAGGTAAAATACACAAAGGAGTGCGCCAGGTATCTCCATTAGGACTTCTTCTCTTTGCTATCTATTTTAATGATATTTCTAAAGTAATCAAGCGCGCTAAATGTATATTTTATGCTGATGGTATCAAGATATACACTGAAATAGACACTGATGATATACATGTTCAGTTGCAATCTGATCTAAATGCAGTCAGTAACTGGGTGGCTAATAATCAACTAGAAAGAAAGCGGCCACTTAATTAACAAATGATCGAATTCAAAAAATATATTATTGTTAATTCGTTTATTTTCTGTGTATGCATGGCCTATTTTGGTATAAAGTACAACAACTTGGAATTTTGCATGTAATATTAATATGAAAAACATGGTTCAAAATGTACAGAAAAGATTTGATATTAAATTCAGACTTTCTAGGTTTTATTATGGATATTATAATTTGTTAGACAAACTTAATATTTCATGTCTCTTGGAAAGAAGAAATATTAAGGATTACAATTATATTTCCAAATTTATTAATGGAAAACTCGATTTCCATATTTATTATCTAAAATTACACCAAAGACATGTCATTATGTATTCCGAAAGAACTGCTTTTCAATTTCTGCCATTTCTTATTTTAGACATAATAGATATTTTCATCTTCTTATATCCAAATAAGGTAATAATTCACTGGAGCTTATTAACCTTATATTACGATAATAACATCTGCAATTTTACTTTTAACGTGCTTTTTAACATATGTGATTACATTGTACGTTTTAAACTTGTATATTTCTTTATTTTAACAAAATTATTCTTTTTTAAATTGTAATATTGTGTATATGTCATATATCATAACAAACTGCTGTATTAGGATTGTACGCTGTTTTTCGGCAGTAAAATCAAAAACTTAAATAAATAAATAATTATAAGTAAATAAATCAACTGCTTCACGTGATAAAAAGAGTATTCTGCAATGGCTTTGACATCAGCTCGGAAGGTTGAGACGTTATGACAAGTGAGAGTAAAGATGAATAAGATGATGACGTTGTTTTCGAGGTTCACCACTCTGACACAAAATACATTTTGGAGAAAAATGGAAAGGATATGGATCAGAGCGATGAGCTGGATTCCTGTAATGAAGATGGGGCCGATTTGAGTAGATCTTTTCTTGCCAAAGAAAATATTAAATGGAAAAAAGACATCCCTGGAAACTCCAATGTTCTCAAACGATCATATAATAACGTTTCTCGCTTTCCTGGGCCAAACGTAGATGCAAGACAATCCCAGTCTAAACTGGGGTGTTTTGAACTTAATCTTGACAGTATGACTTTGCAACCTTTAACTGATTTTAATAATATTTATACAGATAGAGCGAAAAAAAGAGATCGTCATAGGATCTCTGGCACTTCTTGTCACCTGAGTAATCGTGCAAGAGACCAGTACACCAGAAAGTGCTGTGGAGAACAAAAAGTATGTCCTGATCACACAGCTACAGTGTGCTTACCTTGCATTCATACAAGAAAATAAGACTTAACTTTGGACTGATATGCCATTCTTTGCATGTATTTTTTATATTAAATTCATTTCTAAAACGCTTTGCATGGTTTTGTATTTACTCTCAGGGATTCAACTTAAGTAAGATACTTTGGACTACAAAGAAGTCAATTTAGTCAATTTTATAGAATGTAGTTTCCTTTAATCCCAATATCCAATTTGCATAATATATCACATTACAGTGTTTACATAATATTTTTGCTTTTATTATAGATTTTTGTGAACAAATGCATTTACTAAATTGATGCAAATAAAATAACACAATAAATATGAGAAAACCGTTTAACCCTAGGAGTATCGCAAAAAAAATATAGCATCTGGTACATCTGGGTCTCTCAGACCTAGAATTAAAAAATGTGTTATTTACCTGGTAGAAATATAACAATAAAGAGATTTTCATTTAAGATACTTTATTTTGTGTGATTATGTTTTGATTTATTCATTTATTGTAGTTTATTACATTTTGTTACAATTACAGTTCTACTATATTCTGTTTTATTACATTATCATTAGTTATTTTATTTATTTCCGTTTTGCTACATATATATTCAAATGTTTTATTACAGTTTATTCAGTTTTGTAACATTATTATTTTCTTTTATTATAATTTTAATTTTATTTCTGATTTTATTACACTTGTACAAGAACTACTGCACAGTAGGCAATTTCGTTACAAATTTATGTATTGCCCAGATGTGATTAGTTTTCCTATCTGCCTTCCACTCGCAAATAAAGCATCTCCTTCGCTTCTTGTTTAGTGCTGGAGGTGGAATTGGATTCGGATCAGCCGAGGGTGGAGCACCAGCGATGTCAGCAAGCTGTTTCCCTTTTTCGATAAGGAACAGTCGACGCTTGTGTGATTTTCCACTGCAGTAGTCCCTATTCAGTGACATCCACAAAACAAAAGCGTTGAGGGCATTGATATCTATCATATTGTAGAAGACACCATTGGCCATCTTCTTGTCATTCTCTTCACAGAATAGCAACAAGCCATTTTGTTCATAGTGTCGACTCCTGCCTTGGTGCTATTCTAAGAAGATGACCTCTGGTTTTCTCAATGACTTACTCTCATCGATGTTGCCTTTGGAGTTCATGGTGATGAGAACAACAACTACTTTGCCCTTTTTGGGACAGTTGGATGCAAGTATTTCGTCCTTCTGAAACCCGAATACTGTGGTATTGGGGTCACGTCCTTTGGTTGTGAAAAATAGCAAAACAGTTTCAGGGCAACGAGCACCATTTTCCCAGCGCCATCTACATATTCAAATTAAAAATATCATTGGGTCTCAAAGACCTAGTTGGTTGGTTGTTTGTTTGATTGTTGTTGATTCTCTGGGCCTAAGATAATTTTGAAAAGTGATCATGATAAAAACAGGGACAAGTCTCCCCGTCAAGATGAATTACTTGTCCCTTCTCCTCAATATATCGGTTCTGATGAAACTAATAGGTGTAATGCACAGAAACCTCGTCAACAAGTGGAATTTATTACTAATGTTATGTAAATTGGTAACATCAAAAGTAAATTCCAAAAAAATTAAAAACTGTTTTTTCTTATGAATTGTATTTTATAATACGTAATCAGTAATATTGCAATACAAGATATTATTTAAATAAATATATAAATAAGATTAAGTTTTATTACACACATTGATACATGTTTGACAACAATATTTAGAAATAATTTTAATATAGCTGAATGAAAAGTAAATATTAAAAAAAAATTGACAAGAAACAATGAAATCCATGTGTATACCAACATCGTTACTCTGGAACACGTACAATGGGGTGTTAAACTGGAATCCGAACCAGTGTGCAATGCGCCTCCACGGGATAACGAACCCGGCACCCCTTTAGTACAACGTCCTGTATATGAATAGATATTTATGACATATAATTCTCAAGGCATTTTTCATAAATTTTAACAGCTGAATGAGAAATAGGTTTCGACTAAAATATCGTTGAACTAGTGATGAGTACTTCACCAGAGAAAAATAAAAAGCTGATCAGAATCATTCCTCTGAAATTGAAATGCACTGCACAAATATTTCATATGATTTAATATAATCTTATATTACATTAATACAACACTCCGCACTCGATAAATAACAAGAAAAATAAAACCCCGAGAGAGTGGGATTTGAACCTACGATGTTTCTTTTTCTGCAAAAAAGTATAACAGGGTGACCGTCTAACCATTTTCTTTATTTTCAAGAAATCTGAGTTACATTTTATATTAACATGGTTATATATATATTAATACGTTAGTTTACTCACATACAACTTTTAGGAAATTTGCATACTTTTCTGTTTTGTACAAAAGAGTTTTAAATTAATTCATAATGCAATATATCTTTAAAATTACATGAAAATTTAATATTATTGTAATTTAGTATATAGTAAATGGAATTGTCAATATACTATCTTAGTGCCTTCCGTTTGGTGCTAGGATAATATCTAATGTCTGGCATTGTTACAGCGTGTGTTTGTTGTACGGCACATTCTACTTAATATTATTCGTAATTGTTTCCACGTGGAACTGGGGTAAAGGCATTTGGTTATTCTGTGTTATAGTGTATTTTTTAATTACATGTATTACACAAAAACGTGTTACTGAATTGCAATCGATATATTTTACTTTTGGTATCATATTTATCATGTACTAATACATGTGTATGTACAACAATGACTCAACAGTATGTATTAAATGCTTTGAAGAAACGTTTGCTCATACCATGTTTCATTACTTAATAGGAGCTTGTTGCTCTACTTTCGTTAACTCCGTATTAGGGTAAAGTTCCCGTTGATAAAAGTCATTGACTTGCAGGTTTTGTATCTCACTTTCATCTCCAATCTATACAAACATTCTACAGTGCGTTTATTTTGGCTCGGGGCAGCGTTGGCGCGTGACTATAGTCAGCGAGGCATGGCACAGATGCTGGCATTTTCGATCTGTAACGCCTGTGTTATAAGAGTTGTTAAAAGTTAGTTGCCAACTGCATTCAAACATTCCTCGCATCTTTTGATTGTTGTTTTCTTGCCATTGTTAACTCGGCACGACGCGCGCTAGGTAAAACAAATAACCAGAAAAAATACTTATTATCTCCGAATTTTAATTCTTTCAAAGCATGTAAATAATAATATCCTAAATGCTTAACGTAATTTTATTTACTTTCAACGTTTTTATTTCATTACGCAAAGAAAAAGGTGAGAAAGATAAGAAAGAAAACACGGCAAGAGCGTTTTCTGTCATAACGTAAGGAAGCGCGATGGGTAAAAATACCCAGATGAAACATTTACTTCCTGAGTCCGAATATTTATTGCTCTAAAGCATGTAATTTCTAATACCTTAATTGATTAATAAAACTTTATTAATTTTGAACATTTGAATTGAATCAAAAAATTGATGAAAACGAGAAAGAAAATAACATGTTGAAATACCAAACTGATACACATGTGTTGGGTAAAATTTACCCAGGCAGTGTTTTAACGACCCTGCGAGCGGATGGAACTAACGAACAAATTGACCGCCGATTCAAGGTCCAAACACTTGGAAGGTTCATTGGGAAGATACTGAGAAGAGTGGCGTCACAAAATTATCGAAAATGATATAAAATATATATTTCAAAATCGACATGGTAATTTTACCCATACGGGAGTGCTTATGGGTTAAACACTATACGCAAGTTGTCAGAGTAGTTACACGTTGTTTTCCTTGATCATTCTGTAAAGAATATTACCATCGCATTGACAGGTAAAAGTTGATTGTTTAGTCGCCGGGAGAGCGCACAAAGCGACACAGTTAGAGGCTCATGTTGCAGGCTTAAACTTTCGCGATTATCAGTAAGGTTGTGTTCATTTTAGTGTGCAGTGTAATTTCTCTCTATTTTCACTGCGTGTGTGTGTGTGTGCGAGTTTGTGTGTTAGTCCTATCTGTGTAATCCCAGTGTGAGTTTGTGTGTTTTTAATAAGATTGTGAGAAAATTGAAAATCCAAACGAAAAGTTTACCTTAGAACAAATAATTTATATGTGACACTTATAAAGAAACCGAATCATGTCGAGACGTCTGTAGGTACTTTTCACATGTATTGTGCAGCTTCAGGTAGAGAAACAGTTAGGCAACTGGTTCTGAGATTAAGAGAAACTGGATCGTTAAACGATTGAATTGCTGAGCGAGAACAAAGGATTCGAACGGAAGAAAGACTCCATGAAATTGGGGCATCATTAAAATGCTCTCCAAATTAACTCCTACGTCGTGTTTCACAGGAAGTAGACATTTAAAAAATCAGCCATTTCTCCTACTAAACTGTAGAAACTGAAACCTTACAGAGTAAATATTGTGCAAGGATTACAGCTACGTTACAACTTATATGTGGGGAACTTTAAAAAAAAGTATGTACAAACAAACCCCAGACTACAGATGAATTGAAAAACAACAGAACAGAACTTAAAACAATTACGGAAGAGGAACTTTTGCATTCAATCCAAATTTCATCAAAACATACCAGGTATGTGTGTCTTTGAACAACTACTCTTTTAACAAAGGTCAGTGCTCCTTATTCAATATAATTACATTTGTCTCCACATTAAATATATGACCGTATAAATAGGCGGGGCGTTACAAATCTAAAATGCCCGCATCTGCGCCATACTTCGTTGTCTGCAGTCATGCGGTATCTCGGCTCCTAGCCAAAATGAACGCACTGTACAATTTATGTTAAAGATATGCATGGTGTTGTGGTTACCTGTTCAACGAATTAAGAAAAGAAGTTCATCATCACCGCGAGACGTTGAAGGACATAGAAGAGAGGAAAAGAAGAGCGAACGAGAGAACAGGATTTCCAAGTCACGGGTGTATGTGGGAACTACGTTGCACGAAGGAAGAGGACAAGATCGGTGAAGCTTTGAAGGAGAGAGTGAAAGAGTGGCTTTCGTTGTTGACAGACAGAAATACCTTGTGGTGTTTTGGCTGTGATCGTCCTTTGTTATGTAAATTAGAAGGACATCCCTGTTTCCCTATGGTTCCTCCCGAAGGTTTTGGCGCTCGCGGACGACTGTTCCCCGACGGTCCTCTGGCTGTTCCTTTATCGCCGATACCTGGGACGCCATCACATACAGCATCCGATTATTTTACCTTTTATGACGTATGAGAATGTTTACTTACCACCATTGCTGGACTCGCTCCGAGCCATATGTTATCAATTACGTATCAGTGAATTTGAGATACAGAACATAAAGAAAGTGGCCTATACAATTACGTCAGACTCCGGAAGAAATAGTGACTACAGAATTTTACTATTCAGACTTTAGCGGCAGAGTATTGTGTTTTCATTGTTCGTACGGACTCTGCGATTGGACATCCAAAGATTGTCCGATTCTAAGACATTACATGTTGGTACCACAGTGTCCTTTTATACAGAATGTTGTGGCGATACATCGTAACGCCAAGAGGTGCAAGTATTGCGACAGTATAGAGACTCCTGAGAAAACGTTCGATAAACCTAGTATTGATTCTGTAACAGTTTGCAAAGTATGTTTTGAGAATCCATGCAGTGTTGTAATTCATCCGCGTTGACATTTTGTTTCCTGCAGATCCTGTGCTTCCCAATTGGACAAGTGTTCCGTATGCCGGGGTAGCATTGAAGATACATTGACTGTTTTCACTTCGAGGAGCAAGAGTAGAATTTGTGTGGAAAGAAGCAGGAATTTTAAAATTTCCTTTTGACAATGCATTTGACACTTTTGTGAAATCTCAATATGGATTACACTTCTTGAGTGAAAAGTATCGTCGAGTGAATTACTGGCTCCGTGCCAACAAACACGGTCTCAACTGGGGAAATGGGTGGCTACCGTATGAGAAATTAGGAGATTTGTTATATGTTGTGCTTGTGAATCAAATAGTGTACGTCAATTGTATGGAGAAAGTGAAATGGTTTGAAAAATCACTTGGAGAAAAACGTATGGGTAAAATATCTGTATGTAACGTCGAAGAACTTGAATGTCCAAAATTGAATAGTGTGAAAAAATTTCAGGAAACTGCAGAGAACATAGCAAATGTGAAAATGTAAAAAAAAGCATGTGCAGTTGAAAATGTCTAGAAGATGTACAGTTTCTATTGTAATAAGTACAAGAAATAAAAGAGTTCTTGAAAATTACCAAATGTTTTATTTTACAATCGATAATATGGATATAGGTTTACAATACATAAAATAACACAAATGTTGTATTTACAATTGAATATAAAAGTTTTACAATACCTGAAGGGTTATATTACAATAAATAAAATAACAGTGGTAGATGGTTGATGGCCGCGGCGGCTCAGTCGGTAACGCGTCTGACTACAATGCTAGAGGTCCCGGGTTCGATCCCCGGCCGGTTCAAAAACGGGAACTTTTCTAACGTTGGAAGCGGCCCCGGCGCCCACCCAGCGTCGAATGTCATGGTGTACCTGGGGGATTCCCTGGGGGGTAAAGGCGGTCAGGGGAGTGATGCTGATCACATCACCCCCACTCACGACCGGATCAAACCCCCTATACGCCTTCATGGCGTGGTGCTAAGCACAAGACAGCACTTTACCTTTTTTAACAGTGGTTGATGTACAATACATAAAATGACAATACACAAAAAGAACTGAATCAGCAGTTTGAAGAAGGGAACAAGCGCCAAAAAATCGAAATTCATTTTTTTGCTCCAAACGTGTCTTAACATATACCCGCATCTAGGACGTTAGAAAGAGGGACCGAAAACCACACGCTTGATGGTGTAATTGCCCTTGAAAATATTCGTACGTTTGAAGAAGGGAATGAATCCAGGCTTTGTTCCCTTCTTCAAACTGATTCATCCGTTTCCCACTAGTGGCGCTGAGATCGCACTTGCTAACAGCTGTTACAAGTTGCGATGGTATGCAAGACCTTGTTGAACCTTGTGAATATTATTGTACATTTCTGTTGTGTTTACCAAGGTTAACCAGCAATTAGTATCTGGGTTACAATCTGTGATGGTCTAAACGAATAATCTAAACGATTGTGAAGTGTTTGCAACTTATTGGAATGTCTGCTAGTTCATCGGACAGCGATGTTGTTCTTACGCCTAAAAAGAAGAGGAAAGGTGTTCGGCGCCCAGAAACGTATAGTTATGTAGTGCAGAAAAACAGAAGACTTCGAGGTGAAGAGTATGTAAGTATTAGAACTGGAAAGACAGTGCCTGCAAAGTCAAATAGAGATGGGGATTGCTCTTGTAAGAAGAAATGTAGTAAGAAATTCAGTGTAAATGACAAGGAACACTGTTTGAATACTTTGCGAGGGTTTCAAACGAAAAATGAGCAAGACACATTTTTAATGGGACTCATTGACCGTAAATCACCAGCACGTAGACGTTCAAAAAGTCCAGTTCCACTTAAACGTGATAGCATTTTTGTTTACCACGTAATGAAAGGCACTGAACGTGTACCTGTGTGTAAAAAGGCATTTTCAATTTTGTACGGTATCACAAATAAAGCACTGTTTAGGTTAACATCATTGATTACGTCATGTAAACTGGCCGTTGATAATAGAGGGAAGCATGGTCACCGAGGAAATGCCATCCCTGATGATGTTCGTGCAATGATCGATGAACATATGAAAGAATTACCTTTACACGATACACACTACAGTAACAGAAGAATAAAATATTTGAGTGCTGACCTAAATATTACAACCTTGTATGAGCTCTTCTGTAAAAAACACCCAACTCTGGCCAAGCTAGTAACATACGATTATTACAGAAAATATTATAATGAAAATCATGCTTACAGATTTGGACGTCCCCAAATAGATGTGTGTAGCACTTGCGAAGAGCTAACTACAAGAATTAAAAGTCCGCATGTCAATGATAATGCAAAACGTGCTGCTGTCGCCGAAAAGATTGTTCATCTTCGCAGAGCCAACAAGTTTTATAAGAAACAGCAAGAAGTCAAGAATCTATGTGCTAATGACCCTGAGGTTGGAGCGATTGTTTTTGACTTTATGCAAAATCTTCCGTTACCGAAAATACCGGTACAAGAAATGTTTTACCTCCGGAAACTTTGGTTACACGTGTTTTGCATTCATGACCTGAAAACTAATGCTGCCGAATTCTATGTGTACCCTGAAGGTGAAGCTAAACGCGGTCCCGATGAAGTTTGTAGTATGTTATGGTTAAAAATACAAAATATGAGCCCTGTAGTCAAAGAACTTCACGTTTGCAGTGATGCCTGCGGAGGCCACAACCGTAATAATACATTAGTACGGTTTTTCATGGCATTGGTTGCTACAGGACGATTTCGTAAGATCTATCAGTACTTCCCTGTGCGGGGTCATTCATTCTTGCAATGTGACCGTAACTTCGGGACTGCCAAGAGAAAAATCAGAAAAATGGACAGAATTTATGCACCAGAACAGTACATTGAGTTGATTAAAACATCTAAGAAGTCAGGTTTTAACGTTACTCAGATATCTGCCGAAAGTGTCATTTACTTTAAGAACTGGTGGCCGCAGTTCTACAAAAAAACCAGCAAAGTCCCTTGACAAGACCACATCATTTATGATATCTAAATACAGGCAAGTGGAATACTCCTTACCGAGAGGTTATTTGACCACATCTGAGTATATCGATGGCCTAGTGAAACACACTTTCCTGCTGCAAAAGCCAAACTCAGCAGTAGCCCAGATTCCAACTGATCTAGCGTATGATGGACACATCCCCATTAATCACAAGAAGATACAGGATGTAGCCAAGATAGTCACGTACATTCCCGATGAATACAAACCGTTTTATGAAGATGTGTTGACAAGGCCAACGACTGCGACAATGGAAGATGATGGTCTGAGTGAAGGGGAGCAATAGTTTTCTGTGTACCTTTGGACACTGTATTCAATAGTTCAAGATTCCTCAATGTAGAAATCACAACATAATGCATGCTACTTAACATTTCTATGATATTTTGTGACAAATAAATATTTGTTTTTTTTTTTCAATCCAGCATTTATATGCATAATACCCAATGCACATCTCAGCAGTTTGAAGAAGGGAACAAATCCTTACTTTTATATTCCTCATATTCCTTTTTATTAAAGTCCAATACCAAAAATACTACGCACTAGGATACTAGGATACTAGGTATATGTAACGGATTTCTTATACGATTTTGATTCAGCCATAATGAACAGTAACGACAATAGGCAGTTTTTTTAATTTCCCAACAATCAGCTTTTTGGATTTGTTCCCTTCTTCAAACTGCTGATTCAACTATGGTTCATATGCAATGGTTATTTACAACAACAGATACATAAAAGTAACAAAACTTATTTACAATTTCAATGTGTGACCAAGGTTGTTCTGAAGATATATTTCGTTGTACCAGAGAACGTAAAAATAGTTCACTAAAGCGGGTACTTCCTTTTTTTTCTGAAACAATATTCTTTGTGATACAATATACAAAAATCTCCATTTCGTGTTGCTATTTATGATAGCGTTCGTTTAATATTTGCAGGTGTCTAAAAAGTTTACACAAATAAAGTGTAGTTCTGAGGCTGTGAAAATAAAAGCATCTGGTGAATGATGTTGATACATCGAAATACAACGTTTACCGAAAACATTTACACCACTAATGGTGATATTTCCTTTAAACAAATAAGAGAATCGTCGACCTGTTTCGACGTGATTTAGTAAGTCAGATTTCGAAGCACACAGTTCTCGAATTTGTTTAGAATCAATGCGTACGGGTGATCTCCCCTGTTGCGAAAACTCCCACACCAAATTGAAAGAGGATTTCTTTTCGAATCCTATTCCCACGTACTTGTTATTTTCCTTGTTCAGAAAATATGTGTTAGCAAGAAAAAGATCTAAACATGCCTCTACGTTGTGTAGTTCAGGACATTCGATTGTATCTGTGGAAAAGCCTATTTCCCTACGTCTCTTTATGAAATCACAGTCTGTAGTCACATCCATTCCATAATCCGCCGTTTCGTTCTTGATAGTGAGAGTTTCGATTTTGGTGGGTTGCACACGTTTGCGGTTTTACGTATGGATGCATCATCCTGATGGGTCATACGTTTCACAAGTCTGTCGTGTTTTTCCATCGTACAAGCCACAGCAGGTTCCATGATGTTTTCGCTAGAGCTGTCTCGATGACACTGAAAGAAATATAGCTGTTTTAATGACGCAACACCGGATCGCGTGGATAGAGCAACACGCTTTTTCCCCTCTGGGGCACGTGGAATGTGATAAACATTTGAAGATCTGACGAAAACGGTGTGGGATATACCCATCTTTACTGACACTGGGTGTAAATTCTTGGTTGTAACATAGCGTGCTTTGTAATAAGTATACAGGCAACAGTAATGTCCGCACGTCGTGGCCAACACCCCCTGTAAGGAAATGTTTTTGTAAGTCCAGACCGAGGAATGACGATTCAGGAAAGTTACGAATTCTTGATAGAAAGGATGAAATCCGTATGAACCGAAATATTCTACCACATTGTTTTTGTCAAAATAGAAGGCCACCAAGTGTGTACCCCGGGAGTCGGAACTGTCTGTGTTTACGATTATCAAGGCGGGGGTAGGAAACGTCCTAGGTAGAAGATCTCTCGGGTAAAAACCTCAGAAAATGCTTTTGGTGGAACAGTTACAAGATAGAATCTCCCTGATCTGCGACGTGTTCATGCTGCTTATGATTTCGAAAACGTATAATAATACGGTAGTCTTTGGTTATTTTCAACTCTGAAAGTAATATCCGTCTAATATTGGGGTTGGGGGGGGGGGAAATTGCGAGTTAACAGGTTTGACAGATGACACTTACAAAGAAACACTATTATGAATATCATCACAGGTTATCAGTTCGATGAGTTTTTCCATCTCATGTTACATATGTTTTCAACAATGTAGAACAACACTTTTTTCTTTGGTCATTTCTTCGATCCCTGGGTAAAATCTGGCAAACGTGTGTCAACAGGTTTGGAAGTTGTCACTTTCGAAGAAACACTATTATGATTAATATCACAGGTTTTCCGTTCGGCTGGTTTTTCCATCACAGGAAGTATAATGTCTACATCAGAACTGTCTCAATAACATTGCGAGCCAGAAAAACAAGCACACATATTTATAGACAATTTGGTCTCACTGATGGAGGATAACACTTCTGTCTCTTGTTATATTTACTGCAGATACGAATTCAGCATACAAAGGCATGTTATATTTTCCGACAGCTGGGGAGAAAATTCTATATCGGCTCCGATGATTCCTTGTTCCTGGAGACTGATGTGCGTGTCGTTTCCTGAAGAGTCTGGTGTTATGTCGTAAATAAGGAAAAAGGATCCGTTCTCGAACATTTTCCGCGTAATCTGGTGTCCGTAATTGGCGTGGTGAATGCCTGTACCGGAAAATAGAGTTTGGTAGGCACGTGTTATCAATCCGCTGTTTCCTCCTGTGGTGATCCGCAAGGGTTCGTAAAGTACGAGTTCTCCATTTTTCACAAGATGGAAAGATGATAGATTAAAACTTCTAAAGTCGAACTGTCTTACAGTCTCCGAGAAAGCTGGCGGTGGATACCATAGCAAAAAGAACAACTTTTGGAAAAGGACCTTCAAAAGCATTATCGATCGAAATCTGCTGCGTTCCCGGAACGTAAGAATAAGCTTTGATGACGCTTCTGGAGAACGGACAATGAGCAGGAGCGTAAGAGAGTGCTTTGTCTATAATCAAACTGGTGGTAGGAGTAAGAATGATGTGATTTATTTCGAGAACAGCGTTTAAAATTTTTATTCTGGTTTTTGGTGAAGTCTGATCTCCCCAGATGTAAAAAGCATCACGTGACCTGGCTAGATCGATACGTACTTCAACGCTGTTGATGAGGTATTTAGGCTGGTGGAAAAAAATCTATGTGCAGTTTTCCCATAAGTTCGACTAAGGCTGACACTTCCGTAGGATTTCTGGTTGTCGGAACGTACTGGAAAAAGTATTTTCTGGTGGTTAAACCTTTGCTGGCGGCTGTGATTTCATCTTGATGTTCAGGTGTGTCCAAGTACCACAAGGCATTTTTGAGATGCGTGTTCGCAGCATCGCTACCGTAATTGATTTCTGCTTCCAAGATTGATTTATAAGCGTAATTGTTATCGGCAACTGTTACAGCTATACCGTTGAGAGCCATTGTAACTTGTGAAAAAAGTGAATGAGGATGATAATTTACGACCCCGCAGTTTTTTGTGAGGGTGTTGGAAGGTTCGGAAGCACCAATGGAACTCCCATCTTGATTGACCATCTGCGTTAGCAGACGGAGATAGGCAGATGAAAAATGGAGAAAATCTGTTCCTGCCCCAAGTAGCAAAGTGAAGTATGTTCTGATTATCGATCGAAGCGATAGGCTTGTATTCGAACGTGTAAGTTTTTCGACATTTCGCTGAACAGGTTTTTTGCTGAAAAGATCGAACCTCGAGATCATGCAAGTGTTATCCTCCATCATTATCCAAAAATATATTTTCCGTCTGCCTTCTGTTTGATTTTTCTTTTGGGTGATGTCCTAGATTTTGTGGATGTTTTTCTCCGCTTTTTGAATGCGCTATTTTACGGATCGCAGATGTTCTAATACGGCCGGATGAACGTTTTAACATTAACTGAGCAATTTTTGTTGCAGGTTTTGTTCTTATACCGGAACCTACCAGAGAGTCGATTTTCCGTTGTGCTTTACTTTGGAGATTTTGACCCACTTCACATACACGTTGACGAACAAAAGTTCTTGGGAGTTTTTGGCTTCTTGCAATGTCGGTGATAATGTTGGCGTCTGTTTTTAAAGCTTCTTTTCCGATTGCATTTGCACCACTCCAGAGTAGAGGTTTCACCATTCTGAAGAGTCCTGTGAAAATTGACCCCAATCGTCTCCCTTTTTTTTAATTCTAGTTGAACGGTAGATGGGTCCAATTCCCCCACGGATTTGATTACTATAATATTCGGTCTGCGAAGTCATGGCGATTCATTCTCTTTTCGGCACAGACTGAGAAAAATAACGGCCTACTGTTTTTTAAAAGGACTTTGCTTTTTTACGAAAATCAAGAAGACTTAGGTGGGCAGGCCATGTGGCACGAATGAGAGAGGAAAGAGGAGTTTACAGGATTCTTGTTGGGAAACCTGATGGTAAGAGACCTGTAGGAAGGCCAAGACGAAGATGGAGGGACAACCTTGAGATGGACTTAAGGGAAATCGGTAGGGATGGAAAAGAGTATATAGAAGTTGCTCAAGGTAGGGAAAGATGGAAGGCCTGTGTTGCTGCAGCCATGAACCTTCGGGTTTAAGAAGGCTAGGGAGTTAGTTAGTTAGTTAGTTTTCTACGAAAATGTAAAACAAATATTGTGGGTACGGAGCCGTTTCTCAAAGGCAGTAAATTTCCTTTTCTATCGTACAACGTAATTTCTATTGATTCGAAAGAAGCTTTATCCAGAGAAACGTAATGATTGATTGATTGATTGATTTAATTTACTTTACTTCGCGTTTTTTGCCTCTTGGCTAATTTGGGAAGATGGAGATGAATGTTGAATTGATGAAATTGATTACTGGACATTCACAAACAACCAAGCCCGACGGGGATTCGAACCCGGGACCCTTGGCGTCGCAGCGCGAGGAGAAACGTAATGAATCGGGTGGAAAGTATGATGGGCTACGGGTACTGTGCAAGATGAATCTGTTTCCGAATTCAGTTTTCGGGTCAGACGTAAAAGACGTAACATTTCTCCTCCGACCAATTGCTGTTTTACTAGATCGGAGTAAATGAATATATAGGAATTTTTATCCACCACGTTATTGGACACTGCGTGGGTAGAATAAATAGATTTCAAAATATCATATCGAAATTTAGCATAGTCATCAGTCTCGTCTATTGGCGTAAAACTATTTGTTGGAGCATCGTTAGATTCCGGCTTTGGAACCACTATCACAGCCTCTTTAAAGAAAAACCTGAGATGAGTAGGAACAGCGACGTTAGCAGGATTTGTTTTCAGACAATGAATATATGTATATTTTGCTGCAGGAAAATAGAATGGTTGTTCGTTAATATAGAGTGTATTATCCGTAGAAACAGAAGATCCCGACGAGTCCAATTGCGGTTCCAACATAAAATGAAAGAATTTCTCAAGAACGGTTCTCCGTATTTCCAGGTCGTTGGTGAGGGATTCTTCGATGGAAGAGATCAGGTCCTCAGCACTTGCTAACGTCCGAACAGGAAAGGTTACCTTTCCAGAATCTGTTTCCAAAACATTGTGGTATAGAGTTGAATAATGCAGTTCTTCTAATCCGACTTCCCACAATTCTGGAGACAGATCGATCCGTTTTCCAAGTTTTACGTTGAAGAAATGAGTCAGCGTGTTGTTCGGAAAATATTCCTCCGATGCAGATGATGGAAGGTAAACATATAAATTATCGTCCATTCTCGCCGAACACAAAGAACTCACTGGATCGTAGTGACGAGATATTTTGATATAAATATGTTTTGGATATTTTTTTTCTGATAACTGTTTTACGGAAGATGCCTTAATTCATGAATTGAAACTAGGTGGATATCCGAGCCAGCGAACCAGGTATTCCAAATGTTTACCTTTCCCCAGGCTGTTCAAAATCTTATCAATTTTATACTCTTCGTAAGGAGCCGAATAAACTCTTTGTAGTTCAAGTTTGTAAAATGTACCTTTTAGAGGTTCTCCATTTAAATCGTCTAATATGCACACAGGTACAGGTGTTCGATGAACAAGGGAATGGATTTTGAAAAGTTCTCGTGACCACGATTGTTCGTATCCCTTCTCGAAATGTCCATTTAGGATAGAGATTCGTACGATATCACCAACATTCAGATCTGAAGATGGTTGTGAAATATGTTTGTTAGGTTTGTTGAGTCGTTTCCACACAATGTAAACGTTTGTCTCGTTCATATCTCGAGGTGCCATTCCTATGGAACTGTGGATTGCTGTATTGTAACCTTCGAGAAGTTGCGGTAAAGTGTCTACGTAACGTCTTGTTTGTTGCGAAGTGAAATATTTCCACATCCGTACTTTCAGTGTTCTGTTGAAACGTTCCACTATACTCGCTTTCGCAGGATAATTTGAAGCCATCGAAAAATTTATATTTTTATTTTTAAAAAACTTTTGGAATGTAGAATTTGTGAATTCCGTTCCTTGGTCGGTCTTTAGTGTAACAGGTTCTCGTCTACTTTGTCCGAAAATATTTTTAAAAGCTTCGGTTACCGAAGTGCTTGTTTTATTTTTTAGCCGTAATACAAAGGCGTATTTTGAGGATACATCGATCACTGTCAGAAGATATCTGTATCCGTCGTTATGTTTTTGTATCGATGTCATGTTGTTGAGATAAGCTTCCCAAAGCATGTCTATGTTCAACACATTGTAATCATTTCGAGGAAACGTTTTCCTCATAGGATTGTGGAGAGTGAACGTTTCTTGGTGCATCAAACATTTTTTAATTGTATTGCGGATATATGTTTATACCTTTCCGCGTTCCATAAATGATCTACATATGAGAATGAAGCATGGTGTCGGGGATCGTAATATGTTTTGGTGAGGATTTTATCGTGTTTTAACTTATGGACTCCCATGACTGATCTTTTTGTCTACGGCTTTTTCTCAGAGGAACCAGCTTATATGCGTCGGGTGTTCTCAGAAAAGGTGTAGTTTTTCTGGTGACACGGACGGCCACTTTCTTCTTCTTCTTCTGTTTCTGTCGATGAGACGGTCCTGGGATTTCCTTTGACGACGATGAGAAGTTCAACGTCTTCTGATCCGGAAGTGTTTTTTCCTGACGTTCGTCTATCAAATGTTGTGCCGTAGTTTGCTACTTGTCGTTGATATTTTGTAACTGATGACGTGTATTACGGGGTAATGTCTCTGCCAGGTTTGGAGGAAAATACGTTGATCCTGGCGAAATAGTAGAAGAACCGTCGTTACCTTGAACAATAGGAATCTGTAATGGTTCTATGGATTTTCGACTCAGCAATAAATACTTGTCCAGTTCCTTTCATTACAGACGCCATTTTTGATTGTCTGTTATATTTTTCAATTTTAGAATATAATTCATTTTATCTAGAACGGATAATTGTTCAGTTACAGACGAGTCGGAACCACGAATATTTGCTAGCTGTTCCGGCGAAAGGACGATCATCTTTTTGTAGGAAGATGTCATTGCTCAATGAAGAATGGGAGCACCGAAAAGACCAGATAACAAAGAACCTAGAAGTAAGGGTAGAAATCCTCCTTTCTGCACAAGAAGTATTCTTCGTTTTTCGATGTTCACTTTCGGTTTTACGAGATTGCGTAAGATATATATATATATAAGGTGTCAGACGACGTCTTGTGGACGGTTTAATTTTCACGTTTCCTTTTAAAACGTTTTGGCAGCATTCGCTGATTAAACGAATTGTCTTTTTCGGAGAAATTTTCAATAATGATTTATGGATTTTGGTCGGTGAATTCTTCAACACGTGCAAGAAAGGTGAATTTTTCTTGAAAGAAGACGAATGTCTATTCCTGTTTTAACGTGATTTTGAACGTGTCTTCCTCGGTTTCCTCATCTCGATGTTTTAAACATTCCTGAGGAAGATATGCAGTTGAGTATTTCTGGTTAAAAATGTCTGTCTGATAACGTAAAGGATCCGGTGTTGACTGTGATCAATATACAAATAACTGAAAGAATGAGTGGTAGCATCTATATATACTTTTTCGAGTTCCTTCTTGCTTTGAGAAAGAAGTTGTCGTGCAAAGAGAGTGCATAGACAGTGAATTGGTTCATATCTCGTGAATTTTTAAAAATAACGAAATGCTTCACGTTCAGCGAAAGGTCCCTGTATTCTTTTCCTTGGTGAAAAAGATTCTGTGTTATGAACACCACCGAAATGTTTTTGTGGTGGCTGCCTTTTGTGAATAGGTCGGCGACTTTTTCTCCTTCAGCAACCATCATAAGTTCATCCAGGATTATGAGAGTGTGGGTTTTTCAGTTGCACGACCTCCAATCGACGATACCTTTATGATATTGCACATCTCGAAGATTTTGGGAATACTGTTTTCCTGATCGTAACACCATATGATTTTCTTGACGGGTCCTTCGACGAGATGAATGATGGAGTCGACCATATTTGTCACACAAGTAGTTTTTCCGCTCCCTGATGCTCCGCAAAACATCATGGTGAAAGGGTGGAAAAGTTTAGAAATCATGCTGAAGAAAGGTCTTAAAAATTCTGAAGAAATATGAAGATGTGTCAGTCTGCAAACACATTATATATCCTATCATCCAAAAGGAGGATCGAACTCTGGACCGTTACAGACATATTTTAGTCTGCACACTATCCGAAAGGAAACGATAAATGTTCATGGTGGAATCGTCGTTTCAACAATACTGGCTAAAACAGCTTTTTTTCATATGTACTGATAACTTGGAACTGTTTTGTTTTTCTGATCCTGAAAATATTTTCGACCATAACTTTAGGTTTCTCATTGTTTATTATGTCGCACATGGTATCAAAATTAACCAATTCCGATGTGGAGTTATTCATTTGTGATTCCTTTCACTTTACAGATATACTGTAATTCGGAGAACTGTTTTGTTATTTTCATGCTGTAACTTTTCGTTCCCGTTGAAACAAACTGTTCACAAACAGCATCGGGTTGGAAATCTGTCAATTCATGGGTGAGTTCTCCTAGGGCGTCACCTGCCTGGGGGTGATATTCTATTTCAGGTCTATCTATCCAAATTACTGAATCTGTATCACAATAACATATGCTGTCACCCAACTTTTCGAGAAGCTCATACAGTTTCAGACGAGCACGGCATATTGTGAAGGCTTCTATAAGAACATTTACTTTTCTGCTCAGACTGACAGCCTCTTCAACATATTTCCAGTTTACTAAAACGGTGTCCTGATTGCTGAATACGACTCCTCCAATCATTATATTTGGGTCAGTCATTTTATCCAGAAAAATCTTTGGATTCCTTGATGATGGTTGTCTGGGAAAGGTTGTCCCTTTGACAGAACTTGCCCCATAAAGAATTAAGACAGAGTTTAGCCAGTGTAAATTTTCCAGGATTGACTTCGATACTGTTTTCTTCCAAAAGAATACCCTCTTTATCGAAATATCCGTGTATGTACTTCTTCTTATCCTCGTCGTTCTGACACCATGAAGGCCACCCGATCGCTTCCTGTTTTATTTTCAATAAGGTGTTGACATAACTAGCAAAAAGTCCTCCAGTTTTTGTGACGGGGTCGTACATCGATGTTCCATACTTCCACACTTCCGACACTGACAGTACTCTGTAGCATAAACAGCAAGCTTTACGCACCTCGGCGATGATCCAAGTCCCCGAAAGTGGAAGCATGTACCTTCACATTTTAATGTGATGGCACATTCCTTACACAACACAAACATTAGTTTCCCATGCATTTTTGTAGGTAAAACAAGATGTAAAATGTTTTTGGTGGCAGAATAGTACATTTTATGTGTCCATCCATGTTCAAAACCTCATTTACCGAAGGAATAGAAGTTCCTATAAATATGGTAGGATGTCCGATAGGATAGGAACAGTATTTGTTCACATCGAGGTTCAAACTTGTAAAATCGTAGTACTGTAATTTCTCATTTTCCTTGATCTTGTAATAAGTCCGGACTCTTTCAACTCTTCCTCCATATAAGGCGTCTTGTGAATTTCAAGGAATGCAGTAAATGATAGGATCTGGATCAGGATCTGCTATGAATATTTTTTTTTAAATCGCATTCCCACATTGTAACAACATGGTATCCTTCAGAACGTAAAGCCGCAAGTTTACGGCATGTTGTCTCGTATCTGAAGGCTGCAGTGTTCAACACGTCATTGTGTTTCTGGCTGCTACTATCCTGATTCGTTTCATTTTTTTCGTCATCTTTCGGATACATATCCCTGTTAATTGATATGCAGCGTTGACAACAATGCCAGTAGCATCCAAGCGCCTCGTACACTGTCTGCGTCTCCTCGTGATAGCCGTCCACTCTGTAACGTCCTCCCATGACATATTTTTCACGAGTACGTCCGCCGTAAAGAAGTACGTATTACATCATTTTGTTCTTCAACATAGGTTAACCATTTCAATGCAAACTTCGACATCTGATCTGCATGATGGTAACCTCCTTTAGGTATTATTCTGGCATAAATTTCTGTCTCTAAATTAGTGAGCAGGCAGATGCTATTTTGAGGAAATCCTTAAAAATGTCTATTTTGCATATGTCAAGGAAATTCTGTCTCAACTTCAAACATCATTGTCTCAACAGGGTAACATCGTTGATGCAGTATTGGAGACGTTGGTTTTTGTTGTTGAAAGGTATATTTCGCATGCATCCAATTTCATACCAAGAAATGAAACGGTCTTGATCTTCAACCGTTTTCATGTATTCATAGCCGTATGCAAAAGAAGGAGGCATTGATCCTATGTAATATCTGTTCTTGTAGGTGTTCCACAGATGCGGATAATATCCTTTCTGCACCGGTAAACCGAAAAGTTTGGAAAATCCTGCAAGATTTGTCTGAACGTAGTTGAGACTGTCCACAAAATGAAGATTTTGGTATGCCATACTAATGATTTTGGTACCATCTATGATGACACGAGGTTTCATTTCTCTTACCAGCATTTTCCGTAATAGAAATGTGCAAACCTAACCTCGTGCATTGTGTGCACAAATGGGTTTGTTGAAAAACTTACGTTGCAAGTCTAGATAGGACATGAGTGTGTCTACAGGGTCATACCAAAATAAAAGTTCTCTTGTTAAACAAACAGAACATGGAACCGTTAAATCCTCTTATTGTAACATGCGTGACAGGCCGTCTGCACCACGATAAGATTCGGAACGTGAAGAAATGTTTTATCTTTCTGGGAGTGAGGAATATCCGTGTAACATTCAAAATCGTAAAATATATATAGAAATTTTGATTTCTGTTTAGGTTTTGGTATAGCCATGTAGCAGAAATGATTTCTAGGTTTCACACAGTTGCATACAGTACAGTATTTCATGTTACATTTATGCACTTTTCATATGTATTGTGTGTTAGAATAATTCTGAAACATCGGGGACACTCCTGGATTTCACTACAGACTGTACCGTTTCGGATTGGTGTAGAAACATGATTTGTGAAGAAGTTCTCATTTTTGAAAATTCTGTGACATGTCTGACATATTCTGAAAATACCCTGTGCAGGCACACACGGTGGAGTTGAACGGAACATAGAACATAATCGTTTACACAGATGGTTATGAGATTTTTGAAATATGAGTTCGTTACACCCGCGACATTCTTGAATTGCCGCAAATGCTCCAGCACGGTTCACTATCAGATCATAATGCGTTCTGAGGTTATCATAAAGAAGGTATATAAATTTGTAAGCATTTTCAACCAGTCCTTCAAACAAAACATCTTTATCATCACGAAGATTGTTGTATACAATAATTTTATATTCAGGGAGAACTTGCTGAAATTTTCTCAGTTCAGGAATTCCACTTCCGGCACACGTAATTTCTGACAGTCTACATCTGCTTTTCGCAAAAGTTCGAAAACTGGTTTAAGAAGATTTCCGTTTTTTCTATATTGAGTATAGGACGGATCGTTATCAGCATATGTATTCCCTATGACCAGAGGTTCAGCTAAACAGAGAGTTTTTTTCTATTTGGCACACCGATGATACTTCTTTCTTGCGTACTTAACATGTAACTTAACAATATGTTCGATTACCTCCACCTCCAACAGGTATATTGAAGGTCTGCTCGTAAAATTAAGCGATCTGTAGCAGTGAAGGTTTTCGCACTTTGCAATATTTTTTGCATAATGTTTCACACCATATCACTATGCAACTGATCACATCTATGCCACCCGATATAAATATATTTTACAGTTGGGTCAGATATGTTAGACAGAGTTAAACCTATTTTGTCGTCTTCATCCTTGGTGTCTTTTGTTACGTAGGTGAGAAGATTGTCAACACCTTCGCGAATCCAAGTGTGAGGATCGATATTTTCTGGAGGGTGTGAGAAACTGAATTCCACACGTCGTCCTTAGGAACGGAATTTAGGATATTTACGTTCTTGAATGTTTTGTAATATTATATTCTCTATCTGTCCACGAGACATTGTAGCACGTTTTATTTTCTTACCTTTCCCATCTGATATGAAGCATTCTGGGATGACTTGGGATATAGGATCGGGTGTCGACGACTTGCCTAGTGACTCTTCGGAAATACCTGTCCATCCTTTTCCGGAAAAATCGGATACGGATATTGTCACTGTCCGTAGTAAGCGGTCACACTCCTCGAGCAAGGAGATACTTTCTCCCGCGATGATTTTCTTCGCAATGTCCACCAACACTTCCCGCAACTGCCTAGGTGTTGTGTAATATCCATCACGATATAGCACTAACAGATCGTCAGCGGATAACTGTACGTCGATGATCGTACGATGTCTGTGTCACGAAGACTGTCTTGTGGAGAGAACACCGTTCTTTATATACGCAAGCATCACAAAGCAGTTATTTTCGTTTCCAACGGTTCTACTGCGTGATCTGTAAACTTCTCGGAACTCTGTTACAGTCTTCTGATGTTTTATCTATGACTAATATAATGCTTCTATAATCTTCCCGGAAATAGTTAAGTTTAACCAGATGTTTTCCTGGCTGATTTGAAAGCTCATGTAAATTCTCGGAATCAATTAACCGTCTTTACCAGATGGCTTTTAGAGGCCAAACATTTGGTTATTCAAGGGGTCGGCGATCCGACCTTAATTGTCATACAGTGAATGTGATTACAGATTCTGAATCTGCACGTCAAGAGCTTTCAAGTGAGTAGTCCAAAAGAGGGTTTACGATCTAAACTAAAGGAACAAGGAAACCAATGGTGCGAGAACGATGATACCAAATTCATCGGAAAGAAGATTAGATCACGAGTCAAAACGACCTATCAACCGTCCTCCTAGCTCAATTAAGAACGGAGATATGGCGATTTGAAAATTTCCCAAAAAAAAACAACAAAAAAAGGTTTTTTATATAAACTCAAAAATCACATAAAAAATTTAAAGAGTCGCCCTGCCGACCCTAATTGAGCTAGAGCGTATGTAATTACAGATTCGGAATCTGGACGACAAAACCTTTCATTTGAATGTAACAACGAGGGTTTCCGGCAGGAAATAAAATTGAATTATCCCTCTATTTCAATTAGGAGCCTACATATTCGAATTTGAAATTTTCAAGGTCAAGGTCAAAGAATTGTATATATTATATATTATATATATATATATATATATATATATATATATATATATATATATGTAGGACATATATTTTTCCCCAAATTATATAAAATATATAACCGATATTATAGTATGCACCCATATTATTGGAGAGCTCAATGCATAAAACGGATTTCAAACATCAGTTCAATACGTCATTAGATCAATTGATCGAATCCCTAAAAATTCCACATTTTCTACCATGCTGTCCTATATTTCTGTACCAATTAGCCTTGCTGCATAAAACGGATTTCAGACATCAGTTCAATCCGACAGGCATTTCAAATTTTGCGTTATATTCATTTGCGTGGCATCACTTGTTCCTCGCTGAAGAATTCGTACCGACACGGAACAAGGAACTCCTGTGAAAATCAAAGAAGGAACTGTTATGTCTCACACACTCAAAAAACAGTGTGATCTCATATACAGACTTCTAAAGTACGTTGCAGATGTGCGTCTCTATAAGGAAGAGGATATATTCCTTTTGCAGAATCCTTCCCTCCAGTTCATCCTTTCTTCATCTGTGTAGCAGAATGGATAACCAAGATTTCTTCCGTGTTGTAAGTACACCTTTTGCATTTTACTTTGTATTCTGTGTCTTTTGACTAATTTGCAATATAGTTCAACACAATAACATTCATTTGTATGTATAAACTGTTTATTACTCGGAGTCAATATTCAATACAGGATTTGGATATAGCGGGTGGTCCATTTATAATTATAGTATTGAATATCGAACGCAGAATGCATCCAATCGAAAAATTGCCCAAAAGTTTGATACTATTGAGGGGGTACGTCAATGCCTCAAAAAATTTGTCTCCACCACCCATCCCTTAGGGGGGTGGGGGTAAATTTGAAATTTCAAATGGAACACCCCCATTCGTTTTACATATTTGGATTCCGTGTTGAAAAAGAATATTTTTTTCAAAAAAAAATGTTAAAGAAATTGCAAACTTCGAACATTTATAAACATTTGGTAGTTTCAGATTTATTTTGTTCCCTTTATGTAGTAACGGTTTTGGTTTCCGTTGAGAACATTGCATAAACGAATTTTATTCAAAAAAATGTGTGCAAAGAATTCGGAAAAAGAAAATTGTTTGCAACTTATGTTCTTGTGTAACAATAAATAATATTAATTTGTTCCAACACTTTAGTTTCAAGGAACAATTTCATATAAACAACACTACTCACTAATCCATTCAGGCTCGTTCCATTTTGGACACAAAGTTTCCTGGTCGATTGATAGGACGTGGAGGACCCGTTTATTGGCCAGCTCGTTCACCCGATTTCATGTCGCCTGATTTCTGCCTTTGGGGACTACTTAAAGAAATGTGTTACCACGAAGTTCCAACAACGTCAGAAAACATGCGGCACGTTTGTGCCGCATTTTTCTGTTTGTGATGTTTGTGCTTCTATCACTCCTGACATTTTGGGACGAACAGTGTGGAGCTTCAGACACCGTGTTTTGAAATGCATTGAAGAGAACGGTCTTCATTTTGAACATTTGCTCCTTTAAACATTTATTTGTGTACCTCAAATGATAACTAATTTGTAGTAACATACTTAATTTTGTTCTTCATATAAAAATGTTCCTTGAAACCAAAGAGTTGGAACAAATTAATATTATTTATTGTTACACAAGAACATAAATTGCAAACAATTTTCTTTTGCCGAATTCTTTGCAGACATTTTTTGAACGAAATTCGTTTATGCAATGTTCTCAACGGAAACCAAAACCGTTACTACATACAGGGAACAAATTGAATCTGAAACTACGAAACGTTTATAAATGTCGAAGTTTGCAATCTCTTTACAAAATTTTTCAAACAAAAAGTTCTTCCATTTCAGCACGGAATCCAAATATGTAAAACGAATGGGGGTGTTCCATTTGAAATTTTTCAAATTTACCCCCACCCTCCCTAAGGAGTGGGTGGGGGCGACGAAATTTTTGAGGCATTCACTTACCCCCTTAAGAGTATCAAACTTTTATTCTGTGCAATTTTTCGATTGGATGCATTCTGCATACGATTATCCATACTATCATTATAAATGAACCACCCGGTATATATACCGCGTGAGGCACCTAAAAGTACCACCTGAAATAGCGAAGAAACCAGAAACAGTAGCGATGTGAGGTTTGCGGGAAACAATAATATCAAATGGGGCTCGTAAATCGGAGGTATGGGGTGGGTCGAAAAATATCGACAAATGGGGCATCTGGAACAAAGTCATATTTTTTTTAATGGAACGATATACAATAACATGCATAATATAAAAGAGCACACGAAGAGAAACACAACGCCGTTTGTCTCATGCATCTACTGCACATAGGAACGAAGATATGGCCATGTGAAAATATGTAAATAAACTAACAAGTGGCCCACTTGACCATCAGTACCACGGCATGTACAGGTATGATATGTCGGAAGCCATTGGACAAGATGAAGACAGAACGTGTTAAAGGAAGAAAACATACAGTAGACATCGTCAGCACCATGTATTTGACAGTGTTACAGCATAATGAAAATGACCATGACAGTATGTCGAAGAACCACTGCGTAAGAAGCGAAAACCTGTCAACGTGTGTGTTCAAAGTGGTGGCCGTCAGCTGCGATACAGGCAACGAGGCGCCCACGCAAAGATCGTTGCACAGAATGTAGCTACAGGCCGCAGTAATGCGGTGTTGCATATCCTCTGGAGTTGTTGGCACATCCCGGTAGACTATGTCCTTCAGCTTTCCCCACAGGAAAGAGTCTAACGGACAAATCTGGGGAACGAGCCGGCCATTTGACAGGCCCTCCACGTCCAATCCAACGATTTGGAAATGTATTTTCCACACATGCTGTAGCGCGTAGTAGTTATGCACCCCCGTTGAGGTATAAATCAATTGATTGGAAAAGATCGATCAAATATCAATTGATGACCAAGCTGTGTGGGCAAGCAAGAGTGGTGGTTTGGGTGATGACGTCATGAAATGTGTGTTGTTTATTTTGTTGGGAGGGATTTGATTGGTGACGTCACTGAATGGGTTGTGTTCATTTTGTGAGGAGTGTTTTGATTGGTTGTTGGGGAGGAAGAAAAATCGGTGGTTTTGGCGTTTGGGGACTTAATAAGGTGGTTTCCTGTTGTTAATGAGGAGGTGATGGTTTTCTGGGAATGTTGATATGGGCTGGGGTTTCCTGTTGTTAATGAGGAGGTGACTACGGTTGGTTTTCTGGGAATGGTGATATGGGTTTCCGTTGCGGTTGGAATAAAGGGGCGTAAATGACTGTTGAAGTTGATAAGAGTCGACGGTTGAGAAGATAAAGGAGTTGGAAAGGAAATGTGTTGGGATGTTAAAGCGATATTGAGAGATTGTGGAACACGTGTCGGAAAATGTCGGGTGTTTCGTGGAATGGGCGTGTAGAAGTTCGTGGGAACATTGATAAGGTATGATTGTGTGCAGGAAATGTTAGTAGGCGACGGAATGGAGAGCGAGCAAAAGGGAAAAAAAGTTTCCGAGAGGCAGGATGTGAATAGAATATAAAAAGTTGTGTTCTCGGAGGAGGTGGAGTTTCATAGTATACCGGGAAAAGAGGAGGACCGACGAGGCACGTGGGCGTTGGATGCCTTGCGCGAGAGAATGCGCAGAGAATATCAGGGAATTGGAGGAGGGGTAGGTAGGTATATAAGAAGTTTTGCCGTGTTTCACTTACACAGTTCGGCAGACTGTAAGCTATCAGGTAGTAATCATCTGCGACCTTGCTGACACTTGTTCCTGGACGAGCTAGGTATAAAATCTGTATTCCGAGGTGAGTACTATGGGTTTTGTATCCTGGATGCTGTCATTTGTCGGTAGTCCGCTACCTACATCTCAATGTTCACCAGAGCCGCCGATGCGTTGAAATGTGAGTACGGAAGAAAATACGGATGTGCCGAGCTGGATTAGTGAAGAAGAATTTCGTAAATCGTGGGAAGAAAGGAATGCGGCACATCATGCATACGAGAAAGTAAAAAAACATCGTAAGCGAAACTGTATTGACGGTGCTGGTGAACCTTGGAGAAAAAGGTAGCAGTCTGTGTTCAAGAATCTAACGTGCAATCCTTTATATGGGTATACGGAACGTCCTCCAAGTGAGACGATGTGTCTGGCATATCCTGTTACGGTTACAGGTCGAGGAAAAGTGAAGTCTGGTAAACCAGAGAAAGCTGTAAATAACGGTTCAAAATTATTCATTTTCGATGCTCCTGTGAGGTACAGGGAAAGCCTTTTGGCTACTTTTTATAATAAAGATTTACCATCGGAAACGTATATGGAAATGGAAAGTGACGGTTATCCGATCAATTTGTATTTTTGCAAGAACCGTAGACATGGATCATGCGAGACACATTTTATTTATGAAAGAGCGCCGGTATATTGTCACCTACCATACGGTGTGTGGTCAAACCGTGTGGTAGATGAGATAGCTGCTCACGGGTACAATGCAGGACCTTTCGCCGTATTGTCAGGAATTTCGTCGTTTGACTGTATATGCCAAGAGAACGAATCGGAATTAAATTCGGAACATGTAAATATAGATTATCTACATGTTCCTCCAAAATGTGAGGTAAGAAAATATCTGATGATGGCGGATGAGAGACTAAATCGTGTTGTTTCAGGAATCGAATTGGTTCGTTATGAGAATTTGGAATAATTGTTAAATGACGAAATTCCGCGTCTCTATCGGGTAGGATGCCACAGGCTGTACATGATGGTAGATTACTGCGATGTTTCGACGTTGATGCAGATGTTTCGAAAACATTATCGAGAGTCTGTGTTGATGTTGAACGAAATGTTTAAATGGTTCAAGAGTGGCATAGGTTTGGAAGACCCGACAGGCGTAGTGATGGGGGTGAAAGGTCGTGTTCTGAACCCTGAGGAGCTATCAGAGTACAGTGTTAATCCTGTAAGAAGGAGTGACCTAAGCAGAAAATATGATTTTCTTTCTAGCATCTTCAAGGTTGAAGAGCAATTTAGTCGAAGTTTGAGTCCTCCGACACGTCGATTTCCGACCATCATAGTGGAGACAGATACTTCCGAAGCTGAAGAAAACTAGAGCGGTCTAAGGTAAGAAGAAAAAATATTACCTGTATTCTGTACATGTTATTTGCTTTATTCAGGAGAACGAGGGCGTTAAAAATCATCGTCGTCGTCATCCTCCACCAAATCCACCACAGATGGAGAAGAAGGCGGTGCCTCCTCCTCCTCCTCCTGCTGAGGGATTTGTGGAGGAGACGGAACGGGCACTACCTCTTGGCCAGGAGGCGCAGGGCCAGCAACATCGTCGTGCGGAGCGGCTCCAGGGATAGGAATGCCTGCCCCAGCAAGACCAGCAGCTACGACTATCTGGTGCTGGAAAAGTTGGCGGGGCAGGTCGCCGATTAGACGAGCACCGGCATCAAGAGTTGCGTGGTGAACTCTGAAAAATAATAATAACAGCGATTAGAAAAATGACATATTATGTATTGAGATGTTTCTTGAACGCCGAAGTCTGAAAAAAAAATAGTCTGTTAAAAAATTATGAAATGGGAAAAATATGAAAATAGATACCTGTTCCAATGCTCGTCGATCTGCTCGGCAGTTCTTCTCCTATCCTGGAGCATCTCCGCACGGAATAGCTCGCCCTGCTGAAACAGTTCGCGAAAAAGGTCCGCGAGCGCTTCAGCAACAGCAACTATTCTGTTGCTCTGCTGAGTAACAAACTCGTGCTGGCGCCTGCTAATTTCCTCCTGGTTTTCGAGGTGTCGCAGCATGGTGGCACGTATGTCTGCGACGGGCTGTACCATTTCGGTTCTGGTGACATACCTCAGATAATTGCGGATGAAATTCATCCATTGTTGCTGAAAATAAAGATGTTTCGATGTAAATTGTATAATACTGACGTGTGCATAAATAACAGTTTTTCTTTTATTTTCAGATGGCATTGTTACCTTTTGTATGCTGACCTTAAAAACGAGAATCAGAAGGGAGAAAGAAGAAACCTATGGAATAAGAACCAGGCTAGGCAAGCGGAGAAACATATTGCGTGTTACGTAGACTTTTGCGAAGAAAACAACTTAGCGGAAGATCTGTTAAAAAATCTGGAAGAACTGTGCAAAGATATGGAAGTGAGAATCGACAATCTGATAAAAATGTTTTCATGTATAATCGGGAAAAAAGAAAAATCTGCGGTATTCGGCGATTTCGTCGAAAATATAAAACGTGGGCAGTATGTACCTTCCCATCTATCTCTTCGAGTATGTTTTGAATTGATGGAGTTATTTAAAGGTGTCAGACAGCAGAAAGAAGAGGAGAAAATGGGGGACGAGGAGAAAGGAATGGAGAAGAGAATGGTGGAGCTTTTGAAAAAGAGAAACTTGAACAGCTAGAACTAACAGTACTAATACACTAACACACTGTTCAATTTTCTGCGATTGCATTCGAAGAAGTTTATTGCTTTGTTGCAATACAATTATTCACCTGTAGAGTTTCATTATATGTAAGAATTTCTGTGTATATATTTTGTAAACTGATGATCGGCACTATTGATTTGTTGCAACACCGATATTATATAATTACTCACCTGTTTCAGTATGTGTAAGAATTTCTGTGTATATATATTTTGTAAACTGATGATAGGCACCAATAAAGTTGCGATGTATAAATATGAACTTATTATTTGACAAAATGAAATTAAAATAAGGTACTTACATCGTCCCCGTTCTCCATTCTGGTCCTTCGTTCACAATTTCTAAGTGTGAAATGATCGTAGAGAAACACATACAGCTGCTGCAAACACTATCAGCAAAGATTCCAGTATCATATCGCCTTTCAAGATAGTAAGTTAATTGCTGAATCTGGCTAATTGGTATATCCGGTAAACTTTGATTGTAGTATCATATCAAATTGGTGTCAACACTTGCGAGATAAACTGATTGCTGGCTAATTGGTATATCCGGTAAATTTGGATTGCAGTATCATATCAAGTTGGTGTCAACACTCGCGAGAGAACTAATTGCTGCATGTGGTTAATCGCTTGGCAGACTCTGATAGAAAATCTGATATCTGGGCTCCTAATTGAGGTAGAGGGATAATTCAAACGCTATTTTACTCAGAAAAACGGGCTCTCTCAGATGAACCGGGTTTCATCCTCCGGCAATTTTCTATTTTCTTTATTTCCGGTCGGAGACCTTTGATGTTACATTCAAATGAAAGGTCTTGCCGTGCAGATTCCGAATATGTCATCACTAACAGTCTAGCCCAATTAGGGCCAGCAGGACGACTGTTTAAATTTTATTTCCGGTCTTAGATCTTGATGTTACATTCAGATGAAAGGTCTTGCAGTGCAGATTCCGAATATGTCATCACTTCCGGTTTAGCCCAATTAGGGCCTGCAGGGCGGCTGTTTAAAATTTTTATGTGATTTTTGCGTTTATATATAAAAAAAACTTTTTTTGTAAAATTTCAAATTCGAATATCTCGGCTCCTAATTGAGATAGGAGGATGGTTCAAACGTTATTTTTCTCAGAAAAACATGCTCTTTCAGATGCACTGAGTTTCATCCCCTAGGACCAGCGGTTTCCTAGTTTCTTTATTTCCGGTCGGATACCTTTGATGTTACATTCACATGACGTGCAGATTCGGAATATGTAATTACTTTTTCTCTAGTTCAATTAGGAGCCGAGCTATTTCCTTATCTACGTCCTTCTTCCTTTGTCGATAGATAAACATTTCAGATGTTCCTTCGTTAAGAATTTATCTACATCCTGTTTCCTGTGTTTACAGATAAACATGAAAACCGTTACATAGCGATATCAACGAGGAAAACATGTGGTGAAGACTGTTAACCATTTCCGGGATAATTACACAGGGTCAGTAGAACCGTTAGGATCGGAGATAACTGTTGCGTCAACTTGCGTATATAAAGAACGGCGTTCTCTCCACAAGACAGTCTTCGTGAAATAATCATTGTACGATCATGGATGTACAGTTATCCGCTGACGATCTGTTAGTGCTATATCGTGACGGATATTACACAACACCTGCACAATTACGGGAAGTGTTGATGAACATTGCGCAGAAAATCATCGCGGGAGAAAGTATCTCATTGGTCGAGGAGTATGACCACTTACTACGGACGGTGACAACATCCGCACCCGATCTTTCAGGAGAAGGATGGACAGGTATTCCCGAAGAGTCCACACCCGATCCTGTATCCCGAGTCACCAAGGAGAAGCAGATAGTCGACACAGGAACTTCTAGAAACGCTGCATCCAGATCTCACCCGGAGCCTTTGCCAGGACCGACATGGAGACCGGGCCCCTTACCACCAGCAGAACAGCCATCAAATGGGAAAGGTAAGAAAAGGAAACGTGCTTCAGTGTCTCGTGAACAGATAGGGAATATAACATTACATAACACTCAAGAACGTGAATATCCTAAATTCCGTTCCAAGGGACGACGTGTTGAATTCAGTTTCTCACACCCACCAGAAAATGTCGACCCTCACACGTGGATTCGAGAAGGTGTTGAAAATCTTCTCACCTACGTTAAAAAGACACCAAGGATGAAGACAAAATAGGTTTAACTTTGTCTAACATATCTGACCCAACTGTGAAAGATATTTATATCGGGTGGCATAGATGTGATCAGTTGCATAGTGATATGGTGTGGAACATTATGTACAAAATATTGCAAAGTGCGAGAACCTGCACTGCTACAGATCGCTTAATTTTACGAGCAGACCACGTCAATATACCTGCTGGAGGTGGGGGTAAGTGAACATATTGTTTACCTAATTACATGTTAAGCACTCGAAAAAGAAGTATCGTCGGTGTGCCAAATAGAAAAAAACCCTCTGTTTAGCTGAAGCGCTGGTCATAGGGAAAGCTTATGATGATAACGTTCCTTCCTATACTCAATACAAAAGGAACAGAAATCTTCTTAAACCAGTTTTCGAAATTATGCGAAAAGCAGATGTAGATCTGACAGATAATACGTGTGCCGGAAGTGGAATTCCCGAACTGAGAAAATTTCAGGAAGTTCTCCCAGAATATAAGATTTTTGTATACAACAATCTTCGTGACGTTAAAGATGTTTTGTTTGAAGGACAGGTTGAAAACGCTTCCTAATTTATATATCTTCTCTACGATAACCACAGACAGCATTATGATGTGATAGTGAACCGTGTTCGAGCATTTGCGGCAAAACAAGAATGTCGCGGGTGTAACGAACTTATATTTCAGAAAGCTCATAACCATCTGTGTAAGCAATTATGTTCTATGTGCCTTTCAACTCCACCGTGTGTGCCTGAACATGGTGTTCGTAGAATATGTCAAACATGTAACAGAATTTTCAAAAATGAGAACTGCTTTACGAATCATGTCTCTACACCGTTCCGAAACGGTACTGTCTGCAGCGAAATCCATAAGTGTCCACGATGTTTCAGAATTATTCTCACGAACAATAGATATGAGAAAGTACATAGATGCAACATGAAATATTGTGCGGTATGTAATTGTGTGAAACCTGTAAATCATTTCTGTTACATGTCTATACCGAAACACAAAAGAACTCAAAATTTCTATTTGTGTTTTACGACTTTGAATGCTACACTGACATTCCTTATCTTGAGAAAGAAAAAACTTTTCTTCATGTTCCGAATCTTATTGTGGTGCAGACAGCCTGTCACGCATGTTACAAAAAAGAGGAATTAAAGATTCCATGTTCTGTTTGCTGAACAAGAGAGTTTATATTCTGGGATGACCCTGTAGACACATTCCTGTCCTATCTGGAATTGCAGCATAAATTTTCCGACATAACCATCTGTGCACATAATGCACGAGGTTACGATTGTACATTTATATTACGGAGAATGTTGGAGAGAGAAATGAAACCTCGTGTCATCTTAGATGGTACCAAAATCATCAGCATCACATACCAAAATCTTCATTTTGTGGACAGTCTCAACTACGTTCATACAAATCTTGCAGGCTTTTCGAAACTTTTCGGTTTGCCTGTTCAGAAAGGATATTATCCGCATTTGTGGAACACCTACAAGAACAGAAATTACATTGGACCGATAACTCATCCTTCTGCATACGGTTATGAATACATGAAAACAGTTGAAGATCAACACCCTTTCATTTCTTGGTATGACGTCGATGCATGCGAAACATACCTTTCAACAACAGAAACCAACTTCTCCAATACTGCATCAAGGATGTTACCCTGTCGAGACAAGGATGTTTGAAGCTGAGACAGAATTTCCTAGACATATCCAAAATAGACATTTTCAAGAATTGCCTCACAATAGCATCTGCTTGTTCGCTAATTTACAGACAGAAATTTATGCCTCCTAACACTATAAGAATAATTCCTAAAGGAGGTTACCATCATGCAGATCAAATGTCGAAGTTTGCATTGAAATGGTTAACATACGTTGAAGAACAGAATGATATAATACTTCTTCACGGCGGACGTACTCGTCAAAAATATGTCATAGGAGGACGTTACAGAGTGGACGGCTATCACGAGGAGACGCAGACAGTGTATGAGGCCCTGGGCTGTTACTGGCATGTTTTTCAACGTTGCATATCCGTTAACAGGGATATGTATCCGAAAGATGACGATGAAGATGAAACCGATCAAGATAGTAACAGTCAGAAACACAGTGACATGTTGAACACCGCAGCCTTCAGATACGAGACAACATTTCGTAAATTTGCGGCTTTACGTTCTGAAGGATACTATGTCGTCACTATGTGGGAATACGATTTCAACAAAATATTGAAAGCAGATCCTGTACTGAATAGATATCTATCGACACATCCTATTGTCTGCTGCATTCCTTTACATCCACGAGACGCCTTATATGGAGGAAGAGTTGAAACAGTCAGGACTTATTACAAGATCAAGGAAAACGAGAAATTGCAGTACAGCGATTTTACAAGTTTGTACCCTTTTGTGAACAAATACTGTGCCTATCCTGTCGGACATCCTACAATATTTCTAGGAAATTCTGTTCCTTCGGTAAATGAGGTTTTGAACATGGAGGGACTCATCAAATGTACTTTTCTGCCACCGAAAACCCTTTCACATCGTGTTTTATTTACAAAAATGCACGGAAAACTGATGTTTGTATTGTGCAAGGAATGTACTTTCAGATTAAAATGTGAAGGTACATGCAGCCATTCCGATGATCAACGTGTACTTTCAGGAACTTGGGTCATAGCCGAGGTACGTAAAGCATGCAGTTTAGGCTACAATGTACTGTCAGTGTCGGAAGTGTGGAAGTATGAAACATCGATGTACGACCCTGTCACAAAAACTGGAGGACTTTTTTCTGGTGTTGTCAACACCTTCTTGAAAATAAAACAGGAAGCAAGCGGGTGGGCTTCATGGTGTCAGAACGACGAGGATAAGAAGAAGCACATACAGGAATATTTCGAGGAATATATATAAGGAGGGTATTCTGTTGGAAGAAAACAGTATCGAAGTCAATCATGGGAAACGTACTCTGGCTAAACTCTGCCTTAATTCTTTATGGGGTAAGTTCTGCCAACGGCACAATCTTTCCCAGACAACCATCATCTAGGAATCGAAAGATTTCCTCGATAAAATGATTGACCCAAATATAGCAATCGGAGGAGTCGTATTCTTCAATCAGGACACCGTTTTAATGAACTGGAAATATGTTGAAGAGGCAGTCAGTCGGAACAGGAAAGTAAACGTTCCTATCGCAGCCTTCACAACATGCCATGCTCGTCTGAAACTGTTTGAACTTCTCGAAAAGTTGGGTAACAGGATATGTTATTGTGATACAGATTCAGTAATTTACATAGATAGTCCTGAAATGGAATACCACCCTCAGACAGGTGACGCACTAGGAGAACTCACCGATGAATTGGCAGATTTCGGTCCCGATGCGGTTTGTGAACAGTTTGTTTCAACGGGAACGAAAAGTTACAGCATGAAAATAACAAAACCGTTCTCCGAAACACAGTATATCTGTAAAGTGAAAGGGATAACATTGAATACCTCCACATCGGAATTGGTTAATTTCGATACCATGTGCGACATGATAAACAACCTGAAGTTATGGTCAAAAATATTTTCAGAATCAGAAGAACAAAACAGTTTCAAGTCATCAGTACAAATGAAAAAAGGCTGTTTCAGCCAATATTGTTGAAACGACGATTCGACCATGAACATTTATCGTTTCCTTTCGGATAGTGTTATGTATGTAACGGTCCAGAGTTCAAACCCTTCGGGGGCTGATATAAAATGTGTTTTCAGACTGACAGATCTTCATTTTTCTTCAGAATCTGTAAGACCTTTCTTCAGCATGATTCCTAAACTTTCTCATCCTTTCACCATGATGGTTTGCGGGGCATCAGGGAGCGGAAAAACTACTTTTGTGAGAAATATGGTCGATTCCATCGTTCATCTTGTAGAAGGATCCGTCAAGAAAATCATATGGTGTTACGATCAGGAGAACAGTATTCCACAAAGTCTTCGAGATGTGCAATATCATAAAGGTATCGTCGATTGGCAGTCGTGGAACGGAAAAACTCCTACTCTCATAATCCTGGATGATCTTATGATGGTTGCACAAGGGGAAAAAGTCGCCGACCTTTTCACAAAAGGTAGTTATCACAAAAACATTTCGGTGGTGTTCATAACACAGAATCTTTTTCACCAAGGAAAAAATTGCAGGGACATTTCGTTGAACGTGAAGCACTTTGTTATTTTTAAAAATCCTCGAGATATGAACCAATTCACTGTCTTTGCACTGTCTTTGCACGACAACTTCTTTCTCAAAGCAAGAAGGAACTCGAAAAAGTATATATAGATGCTACCACGCAACCATACAGTTATTTGTATATTGATCTCTCACAGTCAACACCGGATCCTTTACGTTATCGAACAGACGTTTTCAACCAGAATTACTCAACTGTATATCTTCCTCATTAATGTTTAAAACATCGAGATGAGGAGAACGAGGAAGACACGTACCAACTCGCGTTCTAACAGGAATAGACATTCGACTTCTTTCAAGAAACATTCACCTTTCTTGCACGTGTTGAAAAATTCACAGCCCAAAATCCGTAAATCATTATTGAAAAGTGCTCCGAAAAAAACGATACGTTTCATCAGCGAATGCTGCCTGAACGTTTTAAAAGGAAACGTGAAAATTAAACCGTCCGCAAAACGTCGTCTGACACCTTACAAGTCGGTCATACGCAATCTAGTGAAACCGAAAGTGAACATCGAAAAACGCAGAAAGCTTCTTGTTAAGAAAGGAGGATTTCTACCTTTACTTCTAGGCTCCTTGTTATCGGGTCTTCTCGGTACTCTCATTCCTCATTGAGAAATGACATCTTCTTACAAAAAAATGACCGTCCTTTCACCGGAACATTTAGCACGTATTCGTGGTTCCGAATTGTCTGTGACTCAAAAATTATCCGTTCTAGATAAGAAGATGAATGATTTTCTAAAAATGAAAAATATATCAGACAATCAAAAATGGCGTCTTTACAGAAAGGAACTGGACGAGTATTTATGGCTGAGTCGAAAATCCAAAGAACCATTACAGATTCCTATTGTTCAAGATAACGACGGTTCTTCTACTATTTCACCAGAATCGACGTATTTTCCTCAGAACCTGGCAGAGACATTACCCCGAAATACACGTCATCAGTTACAGAATATCATCGATGAGTACCAATCCACGGCACAACATTTGATAGACGAACGTCAGGAAAAAACACTTCCAGATCCGAAAACGTTGAACTTCTCATCGTCGCCAACGGAAAGCCCTGGACCGTCTCATCGACAGAAGAAGAAGAAAAAAAAGTGACCGTCCGTGTTTCCAGGCTAACTACACCTTTTCTGAGAACACCTGACGCTTACAAACTGGTTCCTCTGAGCAAAAAGCCGTAGACAGAGAGATCGGTCATGGGAGTCTCTAAGTTGAAACACAATAAAATTCTCACCAAAATATATTACGATCCCCGACACCATGCTTCATTCTCATCTGTAGATCGTCTGTGGAAAGCGGTGCGGGATAAAAATATATCCCGCAATTCGGTGAAAAAAAGGCTGATGCATCAGGAAACCTACACTCTCCACAAACCTGCGAGAAAAAGGTTTCCTCAAAATCATTACAATGTATGGAACATAGACATGCTTTGGGAAGCTTATCTCAACGACATGACATCAATACAAAAACATAACGACGGATACAAATATCTTCTGACAGTGTTAGACGTATTTTCAAAATATGTCTTTGCTTTACCGCTAAAAATAAAACAAGCAATTCGGTAACCGAAGCTTTCAAAACTATTTTCGAAGAAAACAGACGGAAACCTGTCACACTACAGACCGACCAAGGAACGGAATTTACAAATTCTACATTCCAGAAATTTTTAGAAAATGAACATGTACAATTCTCGACAGCAACAAATTATCCTGTGAATGCAAGTGTAGTGGAACGTTTCAACAGAACATTAAAAGAACGGATGTGGAAATATTTCACCTCAAAACAGACAAGACGTTATGTAGATATTTTACCGCAACTTCTCGATGGTTACAATACAGCAATCCACAGTTCCATAGGAACGGCCCCTCGAGATGTCAACGAAACAAACGTTTACATTGTGTGGAAACGTCTTAACAGACCTGACACACATGTTCACAACCGTCTTCAGATCTTAATGTAGGTGATATTGTACGAATTTCTGTCGTCAAAGGACATTTTGAGAAAGGATACGAACAAACGTGGTCACGAGAACTTTTGAAAATCCATTCCCTTGTTCAGCGAACACCTGTACCTGTATAGATATTAGACGACTTAAATGAAGAACCTGTAAAAGGTACATTTTACAAACATGAACTGCAGAAAGTTTATTCGGATCCTGACGAAGAGTATAAAATTGACAAAATTTTGAACACCCTGGGAAAAGGAAAGAATTTGGAATACCTGGTTCGTTGGCTCGGATATCCGCCTAGTTTCGATTCATGAATCAAGGCATCTTCCGTAAAACAGTTATCGGGAAAATAATTTCCAAAACATTTATATCAAAATATAACGTTACTGCGATCCAGTGAGTCCTCTGTGGTCGGTGAGAATGGACGATAATTTCTACGTTTACCTCCAATCATCTGCATCGGACGAATATTTTCCAGACAACACACTCACCCATTTCACCGTAAAACTTGCTAAACGTATCGATCTGTCTCCAGAATTGTGGGAAGTCGGATTGGCAGAACTACATTATTCAACTCTATACGACAATGTTTTGGAAACTGATTCTGGAATGTTAACTCTTCCTGTTCGGACATATGCAAGTGCTGAGGACCTAGTCTCTACCATCATCGAATCTCTCCCCGACGACCTGGAAATAAGGAGATCCGTTCTCGAGAAATTCTGGCATTTTTTGACGGAACCGCAATGGGGAACATTTATATCTACTACCTGTACGGATAACACACTCTATATTAACGAACAACCATTTTATTTTCCTGCAACAACATATACGATAGAGGATCTGATTTATTTCCTGAAAACAGATCCTGCTAATGTAGCTGTTCCTACTCATCTCAGGTTTTTCTTCAAAGAGGCCGTGTACAAACATCTATCCGTGATAGGGGTTCCGAAGCCTGAACCTGACGATGCTCCAACAAATACCGTTACACCCATAGACGAAACTGATGACTATGCTAAATTTCGATATGACATATTGAAAGCTATATATTCTACGCACGCTATGACCAATAGTGTTGTGGATAAAAAACCCATATATATTTATTTACTCCGATCTGGTGAAACAACAATTGGTCGGGGGAGAAATGGTACGTCTCTTGCGTCTTACCCGAAAACAGTGTTCGGACACAAATACGTCTTGCACAGTACCCGTAGCCCATCATACATTCGACCCGATTTATTACGTTCCTCTGGATAAAGCCTCTTTCGAAACAATAGAAATTGCGTTGTACGATAGAAAAGGAAATTTCTTACCTTTGAGAACTGGGTCCGTACCCACAATCGCTGTTTTACATTTTCGTAGAAAAGCAAAGTCCTTTTAAAAAACAGTAGACAGCTATTTCTCTCAGTCTTTGTCGAAAAGCGAATGAATCACCATGAATTCGCAGACCGAATATTATAGTAACCAAATCCGTGGAGGAATCGGGCCCATCTACCGTTCAACTAGAAATCAAAAAGGGAGAGGATTGGGGTCACTTTTCGCAGGACTGTTTAGAATGGTGAAACATCTACTCTGGAGCGGTGCAAAGACGATCGGAAGAGCAGCTTTAAAAACAGGCACTAACATTATCACCGACATTGCAACAACCCAACAAACTCCGAAAACTATTGTTCGTCAACGGGTACGTGAAGCGGGTCAAAATCTTCAAAGTAAAGCACAACGGAAAATCGACTCTTTGGTAGGTTCCGGTTTAAGAACAAAACCTGCAACAAGAATTGCTCAGTTGATGTTAAAACGTTCATCCACCCGTATTAGAACATCTACGATCCGTAAAAAACGAGCATCCAAAAAACGAAGGAAAACATCCGCAAAATCTAGGAGAACACGTAAAAGAAAAATCAAACAGAAGGTGTCAGGGAAAGATATTTTTGGATAATGATGGAGGATAACATGTGCATGATCTCGCAGTTTGTCATACCGGGGGCAGGAACTGATTTTCTCGATCTTTCATCTGCCTATCTCCGTCTGCAAACGCAAATGGTTAAACAGGATGGAAGTCCCATGAGTGCTTCCGAAACCGAAAATGCCCTCACAAAAAACTGCGGGTCGTGAATTATCTTCTCCATTCACTCTTTTCCCAATGTACAGCGACTCTCAACGGCATTGCTGTAACAACCGCCGATAACAATTACGCATATAAAGGGATCTTCGAAGCAGCTATCAATTACGGAAGCGATGCCGCAAACACGCATCTCACGAATGCCCTATGGTATTTGGACACACCTGAACATCAAGATAAAATCACTGCCGACAACACAGGTTTCACCACCAGGAAAGAATTTTTCCAGTACGTTCCGACAACCGGAAATCCTACAGAAGTGACAGCCGTGGTCGAACTTATGGGAAAACTTCACATAGATTTCTTCCACCAGTCTACATACCTAATCAACGGTGTTGAAGTACGCATCGATCTAGCTAGATCACGTGACGCTTTTTACATCTGGGGAGACCAGACATCACCTACAGTCAGAATAAAAATTTTAAAGGCTGTTCTCGAAATAAATCACATCATTCTTACTCCTGCCACCAGTTTGGCCATAGACAGAGCACTCACTTACGCTCCTGCTCATTATCCGTTCACCAGAAGCGTCATCAAAGCTTATTCTTACGTCGCCGGAACGCAGCAGATTTCGATCGATAATGCTTTTCAAGGTCTTTTTCGAATGTTCTTATTTTTGCTATGGTATCCACCGCCAGCTTTCTCGGAGACAGTAAGAAAAATCCGTTCGACTTTAGAAGTCGACTATCTTCTCTCCATCTTGTGAAAAATGGAGAACTCGTACATTCCGAACCTTTACGGATCACCACAGGAAGAAACAGCAGATTGATAACACGTGCCTATCAAACTCTATTTTCCGGTACAGGCATTCATCACGCCAATTACGGACACCAGATCACACGGAAAATGTTCGAGAACGGATTTTTTTTTCCTGATTTACGACATAACGCCAGACTCTTCAGGAAACGACACGCACACTAGTCTCCAGGAACAAGGTATCATCGGAGCCGAGATGCAGTTTTCTCCCCAGCTGACGGAAAATATAACATGACTTTTGTATGCTGAATTTGAATCTGCAGTAGATATACCTAAAGATAGAAGTGTCATCCTCCATCAGTGAGACCGAATTTTCCATAAATATGTGTGCCTGTGTTTCTGACTCACAATGTTATCGAAACAACTCCAATGTAAACATTATACTGCTTGTGATGGAAAAAACCGCCAAAGTGATAACCCGTACTATCAAGCATAGTAGTGTTTCTTCGAAAGTGACAACTTCAAAACTTATGAACATACAATTGTTTCCCGAATTACTTGACAGCAGCCCTGGAAGCATAGAAATGACCAAAGACAGACACATTATTAAACATTATTGAAAACACAAGCAGCATGAACACGTCGCAGATCAGACAGATTCAATCTCGTAATTGTTCTACCAGAAACATTTTCTACGGTGTTTACCCGAGAGATCTTTTACCTCGGACGTTTCCTAAGCCGGCATTGATCATCGCAAAGACTGACAAGTCCGACTCCGGGGGTACACACTGGGTGGCCTTCTATTTCGACAAAAACAATGTGGCCGAGTATTTCGATTCATACGGATTCCATCCTCTCTATCAAGAATTCGTAACTTTCCTGAATAGTCATTCCTCGGTCTGGACTTACAACAACATTCCCTTACAGGGGTATTGGCCACAACATGCGGTCATTAATGTTGCGTGTATGCTTATTACAAAGCACGTCACGTTACAACCAAGGATTTCATCCAGACATTTCCACCAGGTATCAGTAAAGATGGATATATCCTTCACCGTTATCGTCAGATCTTCAAATGTTTACCCCATTCCAAGTGTCCCAGAGGGGAACAAACGTGTTGTTCTATCCACACGATCCGGGCTCGTGTCATGAAGAAATCTATTTAAAATGTGTGCTGCGTATCTTTCTCTCAGTGCCATCGAGACAGTTCTAGTGAACACACCATGAAACCTACTGCGGCTTCTATAATGCAGAAACATGACAAACTTGTGACACGCATGATCTATAAGGATGATGTTTCCAAACGTAAACATCGCAAACGTGTGCAACCCATTAAATTAGAAACCGTTACTATCAAGAACGAGACGGCTGACCAGGGAATGGATGTGACTACGGACTGTGATTTCATAAAGAGACGTAGGGAAATTGGTTTTCCACAGACAAAATCGAGTGTCCTAAACTACATGACGTAGATGCATGTTTAGATCTCTATCTTGCAAACACATATTTTCTGAACAAGGAAAAAAACAAGTACGTAGCCATAGGATTCGAAAAGAAATCCCCTTTCAATTTAGTGTGGGAGTTTTCGCAACAGGGGAGATCACCAGTACGCATCGATTCTAAACAGATTAGAGAACTGTGTGCTTTAAAATCTGACTTACTGAATTACGTTGACACTGGTAGACGATTCAATTATTTGGTTACTGGAAATATCACCGTTAGTGGTGTAAATTTTTTCGGGAAACGTTGCATCTCGATGTATCAACATCATTCACCGGATGCTTTTATTTTCACAGCCTCTGAACTACATTTATTTATGTATAATCTTTTTAGACCTCTGCAAAAATTAATGAACGAACGTTATCATAAATTGCAACCCGAAATGGAGGCTTTTGTATATTGTATAAAAAAGAATATGGTTTCAGAAAAAAAGAAGTACCCGATGTACTGAACTATTTTTATGTACTTTGGTACAACGAACTGATGATTGAAATATATCTTGAGAACAATCTTGGACACACATTGGTATTGTAAATAAAATCTGTTATATATTTGCTGTTGCAAACTATCCATTGTATTTCATATTGTAAATAAACCATTGTTACTTTTATGTATTGTGTAAAATTACCATTATCGATGTCCATATGTAAATATATTTCACATTTTGATCGAATCATATTGTTAACCTATATCTACAATTATAAATAAAACATTTGAAAATGTGCAGAAAAATATTTTATTTCTCGTACTTATTACAATAGAAACTGTACATCTTCCAGACATTTTCAACTGCACACTTTTCTTTCACGTTATCACATTTACTATGTCCTCTGCATTTTCCTGTAGTCTTTTTCACACTATCCAATTTTGGACATTCAAGTTCTTCGATGTTGCGCACAGATATTTTACCCATACGTTTTTCTCCAAGTAATTTTTCCAACAATTTTATTTTCTCCATACCTTTGACGTAAACTTCCTGATTCACAAGCATAAAATATAAAACGTCTCCTAATTTCTCATACGGTAGCCATTATCTCCCCAGTTCAGACCGTGTTTGTTGGTACGGAGCCAGTAATTCACCCGGCGATACTTTTCACTCAACAAGTCAAAACCATATGGAGATTTCACTAAACAGTCAAATGCGCTGTCGAAAGGAAATTTCAAAATCCCCACTTCTATCCACACAAATTCTCCCCCTGCTCCGCGAAGACCTTTAACGTCCAAAAAACAAGCTTCCATTTTGTTCAACAGGTGAAAACAGTTAAGGTATCTTCAATGCTGCCCCGGCATACGGCACACTTGTCCAATTGGGAAGCACAGAATCCGCAGGAAACAAAATGTCGACACGGAAGAATTACAACACTGCATGGATTCTCAAAACATATTTTGCACACTGTCACGGAATCCACACTTGGTTTATCAGATGTTTTCTCAACAGTATCTATACTGTCACAATACTTACAGCTCTTGGAGTTAGGATGTAACGCCGCAACACTCTGTATGAAAGGACACTGGGGTATCAACATGTAATGTCCTAGAATAGGACAATCTTTGGATGTCCAATCGCAAAGTCCGTACGAACAATGAAAACACAATACCCTGACGCTAAAGCCTGAATAGTAAAATCCTGCAGTCAATAATTCTTCCGGAGTCTGACATAATCAAATAGGCCACATTCTGTATGTTCTGTATCTCGAATTCACTGATAGGTAACCGATAACATACGGCTCGGTGCGAGTCCAGCAATCGTGGTGAGTAAACACTCTCATACGGGGTAAAAACGAATTAAATCGGGTTCTGTAGGTGACGTGCTCCTTGGCATCGGGTATGAAGGTTCAGCCAGAATATTCTCAAAATCAGATACTGTAGGTGACGGGGTCCTTGGTATCGGCGATAGAGGTTCAGCCAGAATATCCTCAGGATCGTCGGGGAACAGCTGTCTGCGAACACCGAAACCTTCGGGAGGAACCACAGGGAAACAAGGATGACCTTCTAAGTTACTTAACAATGGACGATCACAGCCAGAACACCACACGGAATTTCTGTCTGCCAACAAAGAAAGCCACTCGTTCACTCCCTTCTTCAAAGCTTCGCCCAACACTCTCTTCCTGCGACGTAGTTCGCAGATACACTCGTGACTCGGAAATTCTGTTCTCTCGTCACCTCTTCTCTTCCTCTCTTCTATCTCCTTCAAAGTCTCGCAGCGACGGTGAATTATTTTTCCTAATCCGTTGACCAGGTAACATCCACACCAGGGATATTTAGGTATCGCTAGATACATAAACGGGAAATAACGCAGCAACCTATCCAGGGCCGTTCGATCGCTGTCCAGATCGCCGCAAGACCGAACAAGATCCCAGAACCTTTCGTAGCTGATCCCGTAGAAATTCACACCATTATTAGACAGTCTTGTACCGCTTACATCCATCCTCACATGATACTATTATCCTCCATCCTTTCTATTTATGCCCTTTTCCCTCCTACGTCACCATTTCCGTTAAACAAACTTCAAACTACAAGGCTACGCCCAAAACATGTTCGGGCATGTTGACACAGAAAACCGTTACACCACCCAGAAAATGTAAATTCGTCCAAACCTACGCCCAAAACATGTTCGGGCATGTTCCATTCAGACAGAAAACCGTTACACCCACTTCCTGGAATTTCAGACTTATCAACGGTCTCAAACGGGAAACGCCCCCCAAAAATAGCCACCCATCTCATCAACAACCGGAAACCCATATCAATCCCTTATTAACAACAGGAAACACTTCCCGCAATCTCAAACTTATCAAAGACCTCAAACCGCAAACGCCCCCCACAAAACCGTCAATCAACTCCCGACCGAAACACTTATCAATCTCCTCATTAACAACAGGAAACCCATATCATTATGCCCCGCCCCTTTTTTCCCAACAACCAATCAAAACGCTCAAAACCCCACCCTTTTTTGCTCACACAGCTTGGTCATCAATTGATCTTTGATCGATCTTTTCCAATCAATTGATTTATCGACCTCAACAGGGGTGCATAACTACTCGCGTCTTGCACTGTGAGCTGGGCACCCGTCATGTTGATACCACATTTCCCTCCTTGTCTGAAGTGGTATGTCCTCCAACAGTACAGGCAGTTCATGTTGTAAAAACTGTATGTATCGGTCAGCATTCAGTGTCCCTTGTATAAAAAAGAGCCAATGAAATGTTCACTCACTATACCACACCACACGTTCACACTCCATGGGCGCTGGCGTTCCACTTGGCGAAGCCAACGTGGATTTGTCACCGACCAATAGTGCATGTTCCTTAGGTTGACATTTCCATGATTGGTAAAAGTTGCCTCGTCAGTGAAGAGGATACGTGACAAATCGGGTGTGTCGTGTCGTAACATCCATGTGCAAAACCGAACACGGTAAACACAATCATTGCCGTGAAGTTCCTGATGGAGGGAGATATGATATGGGTGAAACTTGTGTGTGTGCAGAATGCGCAATACACTTCGCTGACTCATCCCAGCATCCCTGGCAATTTCACGGGAGCTAACGTGCGGATTCACAGCAACAGCTTCGAGAACATTTGTTGCACCTGCCTCATCTGTAGTTGGCTTGTTCCGTACACGTGCTCGTGGTGTTGCACTTCCGGTGTCTCTTAATTTAATAAATAACTTACCAAACAGACGTCGAGATGGCTGTCCTCTGTCCGAATATCTCTCTGCGTACACACGGTAGGCTTCTGAGGCATTCTTTCGGCATTTCCCATAAATCTGGATCATGTCCGCTTTTTCAATGTTTGTGAACACCATAATCTTTGCACTACGACTGCTTGCTATGAACTAACACGATCTCGTGGACCTGCTATCAAAACTTTCTCTGCGTAAAGGCAGTTCTGTCAGGCACCTGAGAAGTCTTACATGCCGTGGTACTGACGGTCAAGTGGGCCACTTGTTAGTTTGTTTACATATTTTCACATGGCCATATCTTCGTTCCTATGAGCAGTAGATGCATGAGACCAACAGAGTTGTGTTTCTCTGCGTGTGCACTATTATATTATGCATGTTATTGTATATCGTTCCATTAAAAAAATATATGACTTTGCTCCAGAAGCCCCATTTGTCGATATTTTTCGACCCACCCCATACCTCCGATTTACGAGCCCCATTTGAGATTATTGTTTCCCGCAAACCTCACATCGCTATTTCAGGTGGTACTTTTAGGTGCCTCACGCGGTATATATATATATATATATATATATATATATATATATATATATATAATACTTTACACATTTTACTCTATTTACAAACATACTACCAACATCCGAACACCATGTATAGTGGAATCCATAAGTATTATGCAGTATTTCATTTTACCAAATAAGAGAATCACAAATTCAAAACGGCTTCTCCATCAAAATTTTTGCTTATTTTAGTCATAGACAATTTGAAGCTTAATACTCATGGCTCTTACTGTACCTAAAACAAATATAAACAAATAAGTGGTGTTCATTTGTTAGCGATGTTACTCTTGTTTATTCGTTTATGTTTCTTTTCTTCAAAAGTTCCAACATTGGCTCCTCCATTTTTTCTCCCCCCGCATTTTTTTTTCTTTTTTATCATTTCTCACACTCTTAAATACCTCCATCAATTCGTAACATATTCTGAGCAACAGATGTGAAGGTACATATTGTGCCCGTTGTACTCTTCGCAACATGTTAATTGACCGCCCCAAAATAATTCTAAGTACTGAATTCGTAAACGTAGCAACATTTCACTTCAGTTCCAGCTGAGAGTATCCAACTTTGAGTCGGTCTTTCAACTAGATAAAAAACGCTGTGGTGAAAGGTTTTCAATTTCGCACATTCCACGAATTTATAAACTATAAATCGCCAATATAATACACAATAAAACAGAAAGAGTAAATAGAAATAAGAATAAGAATCTTGCGGAATTGTAACAATTTTGCGTACTCGACTTGAAATCACATAGGTTTGAAACACTGAACAGGAGCTTTCTCCACCTGGAGAAAGTCGCCATCAAGTTTGAGTTGATAGAAGCAAATTTGTGAGGAGTTTATGCGACATTTTATTTACAATACCCTGCACAAAATCGAACAGTTCTCAAAAAATCATTTCTTTCACGACTTGTGAAGAAAACGTGCTGGAACAAAGGAACGTCGATTTTGTCATAAACGTCAAAGTGTGTTTAAGGGAATGGTGTCAGTAAGTTAACGTAGAGCAGTTGGTTGGACGCTGGTTTTCTTAATTTTCAACACGCTTGAAAGGTCGCGTGTTCAAATCCCACCCTCTTTTTTTTGTTAGCTGAACAGAGACAGTTGATATTTCAACACTGTAAAAATATACGATGCACACTTCGAGGGACGTGTCTTCTGCAAATTTCTTCCCTAAGAAGGTTAATGCTTATTCAGTTGCTTGACAAGATTTAAGGTTAAAAATTTTTGTATTTTATCTATTCTTCATAAGCTGAGTTAACGCACCTTATGACTAATTTACATATCATATATATGCATTCACGATGCTGTAGGTAATGGTATTTAATCCTGGGTTCGAATTCTGGTCAATCATGGGTGTTCTCTGTAAGTGTTCCTTCATAAATTTAATCATACCATCTCCCATTCTCATCTTCGCGATTAACCAAAATTGTCACAAAGGCGAAGTAAATTAAACCAAACCACCAATCAAGTAATGGAATTTAAGATAAGTATTGTGTATGCTCTTCACTGCACACCTAAAACATTAATTATTTCGAAATACTAACACACAAATACACACAATTATAGTAGGAAATAATTCACTACATTGACGTAGTGAATTTTTGTAACGAAGGAGAGAGCTTTATGTGTTCAATTCGCTAAGATTGGTTATGTTATATCCATTTCTTTAGTAATGACTGTTCTTATTCCCCTCACTTCATCTTCCAATGTATCTACAACTAATAATAAATCCACAATTGAAGTAAGTAAATGGCTATTGCAACCGAGGCCGATGCGATAAAAATCTACTAATGACTATTTATATATTGCGTGACATCTACAAAATGCAATACTTGAGAATGATCATTAATTCGCCACTGCTTCATATCCAAAATACTTGTCTAATTTCAACAAAATATTTGTGTTATTTCAACAGAAAGTATATCTAACGAACTTTCCACCAAATTCGCAATATTCAAAACAACCACCCTCAGACTTTCCTATACGTTACTTGATTCTGCCATTCCACGTGGCACGTGATTGCGTAATATCATTGATTTTTTTCTCCGGAAATGCTAAACGCTTCATCATTACTTCCACCTCGTGAAACACACAGAGAGATCACCTAAGAAGAGTATATATATATTTTACGTCCGATGCCATACTCCTTTTGAAAATAAAATTCTGCAGCATGAGCAATCGAAGTGACGAGCACGTTTACCATGAACAAGCACGTTATCAGTCATCACTTCAATCCCTGAAGATAAAAGAGCTCTCTAAACCTCGGAAGCCTATCCGGAAATAGCCTGGTTGATATCCCGGTAAATCCTCTTCATCAAAGTTTGCATAAGTTTAAGGAAAATTTGAACTAAAATACACTGCACAATACCGGTCATTTCTGTAAAGAGCAACTTATCCACAATCTGTGGCAAATAAATGTTTGGAACACTGGCAGATAGTTGTTGCCGCAACCGTGTTAGGAAACATTTCGTCCATTTCCTTGTAGAACAGTTGGTAAGAGGCGTAAATGTTTTTGTTTTTTTCAAATCTAAAATGAAAAATCACAGGTTCAAATCCAAGCCGCTCCATTTCTTCCCTGTAGAAGTGAACACCGAAGTACGATATTTACTGAATAGAAGAACTTTGAAATAATGTAACCTTGATTATAACATATTACTCTGCGAAAAGCAAATCGCAAGATTACAACTCTAGAGTTTCAAGAGTAATCCTTACGAATACTTTCAGTGGACTTCTTATTTCCATAATAACATGAGGTTGCATATAAAGCATTGTGTCCCCAAAACTGTTTATCGTTCAATTTCCAACATGAACATTGAAACATGAATGTTTTGGTGATGTTGCATTGAGCCGAAGGAAGGAATTTTGTGAGTGTAATAGATTTTTATGTGAATAAATATGATGTTTCAATCATTGTCTTGGGGAAAAGATCGTTTAATTATTGCTTTTCTTGTTTGTTGTGGATGAAAAAATTGTGACAAGAAATTTATATTAGGTATTACATAAAAAAAATTGGAAGCTGACCCGGGATTGAACCAACACCTCAAAGAGAAAAGATGAACGTAAGAAGAGGTATGATCGTCTGACACGTTACCACTACGCTTCAGATGTTCTTAGAGTTTCTGCGTGTTTAGTAATACCAAATACTTTTACACATGGACGTAAAGAGAACTACTCGTTGTAGCACATCTGTCATAATTATTCTTTATTTGTTCATTAAATTAAACTAATTTCATTGTAAATAATGGTTAATTTATTTTATTATTCTTGACATCTTTTTCTGGTATAAATTCGTACGAAACTTTTCATGGTTGAATGTTATTGGATGTTGTCTTTGAACCAACTGCAACATAACGTGATTTACTATACCAATAGAGGACCTTATTTCCCTTGAATTACGCTCTCAACCTCGAGAAGAATGGAGCTCTGCGACAAATCCACAAGTGAAAAGTTGATCGCTTTAATCGAGGGAGCTTGTATTGACCGAGTTTGGAATAGAGTAATCTTCTCAGACGAGAAAGTATTTTCTATTGCAAATGATGGTCCGGTTCTGGTCTACCAGCGTCAAGGACAACGATTTGATCCTTGTTTTGTTGCTAACTCACGTCACGTGAGCGTGCCTGTCTGGGGTTGGATATCTCTCGGTGGCAGAGGTGACCTACACAGCATAGGACGTCTCAACGGGATACAGTACGTGCACATTTTGGAGCATGTTATGGTTCCTGGCGTGCGACCTTTGTATCCCGAAGTAACTATTGACTTCCAGCAAGACCACTCCCCCATCCATGATTCAGCCATTGTTCAGCGTTGGTTTTCTGAACGAAACGACATAAATCTAATTGACTGGCCACCCATGTGATGTGATATCGACCCCATTGAAAATATGTGGGCCGAAGTCGTTCGGTGCTTGAAAGAAAACTTGCCTGATCCACCACCTCGAAGAAGTGAAGAAGGATTTGATCACGTCAACAATGTCTGGAATGAAGTGTGCACTTCACACAGGTATATTCAACATCCTGTGCAATCCGTACTTCGACGCCTGTTACATGTCATAGATGCAAGTCACTACTGGACAAGATATTAAATAAATGTTCAATTTTCCCAAACATTCCTTTTCAGTACTAACAAATTTTAAAAAAATACAATTATGTAAGAAATATTTCGGGACCTTTCATATTATTGTCTTATAGGCCTTAATATAAATGAAAATATCCAGATGAAGTGAGGGTCGAATCCTTATCACAGACACAAGTGGAACTGGAAATGCCACAAAGCTACAACAGAGTGAACTCCACATTTAATACGATACCTACCTTTTTGTTTGCTATTCATGCATACACCTATTCCATATGGAAAACGGTTTTCTTTTAAGGCTTTAGATCGAAATAGTTTCGTTCACTAATTTTAACCATAAAGATCGTAAAGCACAGTCATTCGTTTGTTATTTCCTTGCTTTGTTGGGGATTTTCCTGTAACGAAACCACTGATTTGCAGCTAAAATAGAGCCTCCCTTACCTGCTTCTCCTACCGAATTTAACACGCGTCCTTTTATTGTCTGTGCAATTGCCTTGTTAAATTATGTTACATTTCACCTTTGGGAGAGAGAGAGAGAGAGAGAGAGTAAGAAGTTGTGTAGCTTGTGGAAAGCAGACTAGAAATATATTCGACACTTCATAGAAATATATGTTAACAACTGGAAAGTATGGAAAAGAAAGAAAAACTGATGTAAGAGGAAAGTGAACATAAATATAGAGTTGTTTCTTTTATTCACAAGACCGAGTTGGACACAGCAACGACGTTACAAGAAAACAACCCCTAGTCACCTTCAGTTCAGAAACGTCTTGTCAATTTCTTAACTTATTATTATTGACTCACAATGTGTGTTAACACAACTTATGACGCATAGCTGAATGAAATAACAAGTTTGTTGCCTAAAATATGGCCAATCAACCGAATTTGATTGAATTTCTGATGAGTATTGAGTCAGAGAAAATCGAACTGATCTAAAGGAACCTTCCTCGAAGTATAGCTTAAAAGTGGTACGCCTAACATTCATTCGGGCGTTCACAAATAAATGGGTGGAATCAGATTAATGTAGTTGCCTACACTGAAATATCGCATTACTTGAAGTCACACGTAATTGTTGAGTTGCGTTCGACAGTTTAAAAGTGATTGTTTGCGGAGATTGTTGTGCAAAAGTTTGCGGAGAAATGGTGCAGTTTGCAATTGAACACCGAATAGATATTGTTGAATTTTACATAAAGACAGGGTCCATTAAAGAGACTAAAGAAATGTTTGTGGCAAAATACGTCGGTATGAAGCCTCCCACAACCAATGCAATTCAAAAGATGTATAACAAATGGAGGACAACAGGATCCGTTAGTAATGTTTTGAATAAGAAGCGTCCCACAGTGAAGACCCCGGTGGTAATGGACAGAATTCGCAGTAACATATTGAGAAGCCCCAAGAAATCGATACGAACATTATCTCAACAAGTTGGTGTATCCCGCACAACATGCCATCGTGTACTAAAAGAGCTCCATTTCCGACCATTTCGTGTGACCGTAGTGCATGAATTGAAAGAACCAGACAAAGCTAAACGAGTTACTTATTGCAACTGGATGTTATCTTCGATTGCTGATGGTTATTTGGATCCTATGCTCTTCTTCATGACAGATGAAGCTTGGTTTCATCTTTCTGGTTACATCAACTCACAGAATTGTAGATTTTAGTAACAGGATAACCCACACGTCGTGCATGAGGAACCTCTTCACCCAGAGAAGATAGGCGTTTGGTGTGCAGTGTCGGGAACACGCATTATCGGACCAATTTTCTTTGAAGAGACTATCAACAGCGAAATATATCTGCAGATATTTGAGTCGTTCTATGCACAGTTAACAGAAAATGAAAAAAGACACGGGGTCTTTCAACAAGACGGTGCCACTGCCCACACCTCCAACCAGAGTATGACCCGTATAAGTGAAGTGTTTCCCGAAAACAGGCTTGTCAGCAAAAACCTTTGGCCTCCGCGATCGCCGGACTTAACATCTTGTGATTTTTATTTATGGGGAGCTCTGAAAGTGTACGCTAATAACCCTCATACGATAGACCAACTGAAAGAGAACATAACAAACGAGATAAATAACATCTCCCCTGAAGAATTACGACGTGATTCTCAGAACATTGTACTGCGAGCGCAGCGATGCCTGGATGCTGGTGGATGGTACTTTCAGCATTTGTTATAAACCAGACAGTTTTACAGTTTTACACAGTAAGTGTACCTAACCTAACATAAGATGTGAAAATGTAATTGTATGATGACACATGTCTTGAAACTCTGCAGTATTTACATATGAAAAAACAATTCAACTAGTATGAAAAGCAGTCAGTGAGTCGTACCAGTTTTAAGTGGGACACCCATATAATAACCCATGGCGCGACATCCCTGAAGGGGCTTTGGCCTATCTCCCAACTGCCGGTCTCCCTCCCACAATCCTACCTAGTTGTGTGGAGTTCTTCAAACGGTAATGAGGTGACGTGGGGTCAGCACGTCGAACCCTCAGCCGTCATAGGAGATTTTTATGACCGGGTTACGCTACTCACTCATAACTTCCTAATTTCCTCACGTTGGTGCGTTGCCATATACACAGGCCGAATACCCAGAGACTGAACCCAGGCGGACTCAAACCCATGTGTGAAGTTAAAACAATGCAAAATCTTCCGTTCCCCCACCTACAATTTTCCACTTTACACTACACCTCTACAGAAATGTCTATGTCTTCATCTCTCGAACAGAGTAATTTAAAAAAAGTGAGCATGTCGGCATGGTGTAGGAGGATAGTGTTTGTTTGTGGAATCAAAGGTCGTTGATTCAAACTTCTTGCTTCTTTGCGGAGACTTTTTTAGAAAGTAAACGGCCTTGAATGAGAATACTTATCTAAATTTCTGAGAAATTTCCGTTTATATTTATGCAATTTACTTCCAGCATTTCCTGAAAACATTATGATCGTAGTAAGCAAGATGCAGCGTGGAATGAGAAGAAACATGTGATGTTAATTCTGAAGTGGGTAGTTTCAAACGCAAAATATAGCATAAAATTTGTGGTTGTATCATGGAAAACAAATTGAAGATTGCAAGCAAACAGCATTCCATTCGTATATATATTTGTATTATTATTATTAAAACTATTTTATGCACATACAGACTTATCGGGACTCAACCTACATTATAAACTGGAATCCGAACCAATGTGTAATGTGACTCCACCGGGTGTGGAGCCCGGAACCCATTGATTAGAACATCCTGTCAAGAACAGATGTTAATGACATGTAAGTTCTTAATATGTGTTAACTTATGACAGCTGAATGAAAGGAAAAGTTTTTCCTGAAATCCTGCCAATCACTGAAAGATTAAGAACATTAGTAGAAGCATTACTTGAGGCATGCACAGTGGCAACGATTAGGGAGGTGTGGAGGGGCAGTTGCCCCCGCACTATGCTAAACCTTATCTACAAGGGGGATAAAGTAAACTGTCCTTGCCCCCCACCAGTTTTGGCACCTTAGCTCATCAGTTTTGGAACTCAATCGCCGCCACAGAGCATGCATCGCATAAATATTTACGGTAATATCATATAATCTTATATTACGTTATTACAACACTTCGTACTCGGTAAATAAAATGGAAAAAAATAATCAGGAAAGGGTAGGATTTGAACCTACGATGTTTCGATCTTGACGAAAACAGTAAAAAAAAAATTGCTGTCATCTAACCAACTACTCGAGGAGATTACTGACGAAAAACACAGTAAAGCACGTTGATCTCAGTTGAAGCAACCTTGTGCCTGAGTTCCGAAACATTTTTCGCCAAGAATCAAGGAAACGACATACTATGCAGAATCGCTTGGTGTTGTGCAAGGTATCTTTACTACAGATTTCGTATAAATCATCAGAAATTTGCCTCTTTCATTCAAATGTGACGGCAATTATTTCCATGTGGATGAGAACCTGTTCAGTGTTTCAAAATGCACATAAAGTTCCCTATTTTCAAATCCAGAGTGAAGAATCGTGAAATATTTTCACCATTTGTATTTCTCCTTAAGATTTTCTGGCTACTCATGCATTTTATTACTGCTTTAGGGTATCTTAACTTCATGGAATAAAAAAAAGAATGAAAAAATCACAAAAGCGTTTCCATTTAGGAAGAAGAAATGTTGCAAAGTTAGCTACTTTTAGTTGGCTCCAAAGCGCTATGCTGCCAAATTTACGAACTCCGGACTTCTTCAGGGCGGTCAAATAAGATGTTGCGAAGTGTACATTTTCTATAAAATCAGAAAACACAGGTGTATTTTTTTTCGGTTACATACGTAAATATTTTTACAAGTGTATCTTCCAGTTTTCCCAGTAGATCTTCGGCTAAACCATTCTCTTCACAGAAATTTACGTAGCATCCAATCTGTTTCTATACTTGTCGTCCATGCCCCTTGCTCCATAGACTTATCCGTTTTTCCGTCGCAGTCGCCTCCTCTTTTACATCACCGTAACATAAATTGAAGTTCAGCGGGAGTTTTGCCATCTGAAAATTGATAGAAAAATATGTTAGTTATATTTTACACTGACTGTAATCACTGTCATATATTAATTCACACATATTTTCAGGAACATATGATAGGACATGGGGAGGCTCTGCGAAATGCTAACCATCACTATGAGCTAGGCGTTGAAGACGCAGAAGATTTCGCAGAGCTCACCAGGTCTGTTCACATGTACCTGGAGGAGCAAGTTACAATCGATCAGGGAGGAGGAGGTGGAACGCAATACGGATTCTACCAGCAGGAGAGGACTGTGAACAACATCCCCCCCCCCCCGTCGATTACTCTACCGCGAGGATCTTCTAACATCGTTGTACCTTCTACATCTTGGGGCTTCAACAAATAAACCGTTGTTGACACAGGTAACATTTTTATTTATTTACCTTTTAAGCTACGTCGTTTTCTGCTTCCGACGTGTCGGTCTCCTGTATGATATCCGGGAACTCACGAGTGAAAGTAGGTTCTGCTTCTTCGACAACTGAGATGCTGATTCTGGTAACCTCTCGATCCGCCAATCTTTTATATACCTCCCTCCCGATCTACGTCATCAGTACATTCTGCACGAATTTGTTCCCGAAAAGCGTCCAACGCCCACGTGTCTCTTCTATCTTCTTCCTGTCCTGGTACATTATGCACAGTCACCTCTTCCGAGAAACCTACTCTTTTCACTCTATTTCTTTTCTTTACATCTAGACGCTCCGACTCCTTTTTCTCTTTTTGCTGTTCCTGCATCACATGCCTCTACTTTCTTTTATTCAACGACGCTCGGATTATCATCATACGCTTTCCACGAATTCATATCTCAACATTTCCGGACCACCGCTACATATTAATCACCCTCTAAAACACTCCAACAGTCAACCTTTATCATCAACCGTCCACACCTATCACTCCGACATTCCGAGAATTTCATAACCCGTTCCTTAATCACCAGACCCGTTAACAGACCGGAAATCCTATCTCCACTCCATCAAACACGCCACTTATCACCAGGGAGTAGTAAAGTAACGAAATGAAGCGGTATCTTCAATTACTGTTTCCATTACGTTACAACCAGAAACAGAGTAACTTTTTTAGAGAACAGAAACGTTACCTCAGGTATATGAAACATTACGTAACAGGTGTGCATAACGGTACCGAACCATACCTGATCTGTAAATCAGTAGGTCGTTAGGTGACGCTTTAACGTTACATCCATTGCCAATAACCAGTAACGTTACAGGGTAAGAAAGATGTTCGTCACGTATTGACTAGTAACTTTAGTGTGTGGATGGAAAGTGCTAGTAACGTTACAATTAACCAGGAACTTAATTGAGGTCACGACTGTAAAAACATTACACTCCTTGCATCAAAGCAACAACGTTATTGATAGCTGGTATCATACAGACGTTCTGATGTGCAATACCGTGTCCGATGCCGTGTTCCGGTGAGAATAACATAGGTCGCTCGTATATTTGTGCTCGGTTACTTTTGTAACGTTACAGTTCTTTTCCTCCTCAAAAGTCTGTTTCGAAAAAGTGATACACATATCCGTTACGAATAGCAAATACCGTTATCTAAGGCGTGTTCGAAGAAGCCTCATAATTATGATCGGCAGCATAGTAACATTACAGTATTTTGACACCTTGAAAGTCTTTAAGTTATAATACGTATTTTCGTTTTTGATGTCAGTGAAAACATTAAATTGTAAAACAAAACGTTTGAAAACATCCATAAACAAGATTCGGCGTGACGGAAGTTCTAGTAATCGAAATTTACTGATTAACTATGTATTTATCACAAATATATTTATTTTCTGCATACTTAATCACTTTACGTGGATTTGTTCTAATTTGAATATCTATGCAAGATGAATTTTAACATGTGCGTTCACTTTATATGATAGGAAAACAAATGTTTGTTGTATGAAAACGTTTATATCTATCTTTCTCTCTCTCTCTCTCTCTCTCTCTCTCTCTCTCTCTCTCTCTCTCTCTCTCTCTCTTTCAGTTTACATGTGGTACATCAATTAAACAAAATACAGTATGTTTGGCGATGAGAATTATTCGTACTTAGATTAAGTTGCTGAAGGACGAAACATAAAGGACTAACCAAAGAATCATCCGTGCCACGCGTTCACCCACGTAAGCGAGAGGCAAGCTTTTTCCCATGATACTAAGAGACATGGTAGGCTCATGCGCACCGCCGCGGGTTCCCCGGGACCGCTGTGACGTCAACTGGTGAGCAACTCGAGATTTCGCCCGCTACATCTGGCAGTGAATCTTTGTCTCTCGCTAAGAAATAGACGTTTCTTTCTTTAGTGAGAGTTTCCTTCAAAATGGCTTGTGCTGTGTTCCGATGTAATAACTACAACCGTAAGACTAAAGAAGGAGCTGCTAGGTATTTTAGATTTCCGAGAGATGATTTCGCTTTGTAGAAGCGTGTGTACTTCACACATATATTTATACCTAGGTAAAATGTGGAGCATGGGGAATTCCATTTTAGACGCGAATATAGAGTTTTTAATGCAAAATTTACCTAAATAATTTTTATTTATTTATTTATTTATTATTATTTAGCTTTTACAATTTATGACTATTTCAAAACAGATTTCAAGACCAGATAACAATTCCAAAACATATAAAGTTCAGGAGCTTATTCTGAGCTCATTTTGAATTTAATGGGATGGAAAATCAGGAGTTTGTAATATGATAATTGCGAGCAAAGTAATGCAGATTGCTATATAAAAGGGGTGAGGAGCATTCCCCCTCCTTTAACTTGATTCATTCCAAATCAGGAATAATCATTTCCCACCCACTGAATATGAAAATCATATTTTTAAAGATATCGTACTTTTAGAACCCCATAGCTATATATAAAATATCATTAACCTTTAAACAGCTAATGGGTCATATATGACCCATAGAAAGTATAGGCGAAATCAGCCAATGGGTCATATATGACGCATCGTGCTTTAAGGACCTTCATACTTGTATGTGAGGTTGTAAACGCTGACAGATGTTGAGATAAGACTTTGAAATGTCATGTGGAAGAAAACCCACCCCCTCCCTCCCTT